>NW_024544721.1:2940000-3540000 GCF_018167655.1 Microtus oregoni
TCAGCTTTTGAACAGAAGGAAGCCATACTGATTATGAAATATCAGTAAGCATGGTGAATTTCCACAACTATAACAGTAAATAATAGAGAAGGCAGAAACATATTTTCTGAATTAGTAGCTTTACTGGAATTTTAAATTGCTTTACTGACAGCCCTTTAAAAACAGACAGACTTTTCTGAAAGTGTCTGTGAGATCATGTGATTCATATTGCTAAGCTTTTTCTTTTTCCCCTAGGAAGCAAATTATCTCAGAATCAAAATAAGAAATACTGTACTGTGTTTGTGACACATATCTTAATTTTTAACTCATTTAATAAGTGAAATTGAAGGAATTAAAAATCAGGGGTATTTGGATTCCATGAAGGTTACCTAAAATGTTTTGTAACAGCTCAGCTCTTTATAATTCATATGAGATTGAATAAAATGCTTTATGTTACTTTATAAATCTTCATGAATTTGTAGAAATGAATGTTTCAATCTATTTACACTTGTACAAATGTCCACATTGCACATATTTTCATATATACTTGTAGACACATGTTGGAATAGGTTAGTTATACGCATACATAAATATCGCTTCCACTGAAAACCTACAGTATATAATAAACTTAAAAAAATCCATGTATCTAATTCAGATATTAATTTCTGATTAATTAAAGGGTAACCTAGTAAAATACTCTAGATTAATTACTTCACATTGTTTTGAATGGGAAAAAAAGAACAACAACAACAAAAAAATCCCTGGTTGCTTGAACTTCTTTTTAGATGGTAACAACAGTCACCTAGGATCAAAATCCTATACTTCAGTACAGAGGGCTAGGTGGATAGCCCTAACACAACAATAAGGAAGCTATGTGTAGCGTGACTTTAGAAGCTGACCAACCAGTCACACTAGAAAACTGGCTATGGTATTGGAGCACAACAGAGTGACACTCTGACTAATTTCATTTTATTACCAAAACCTTGTTTATGCATTTGTGCTTCCCTATGACAGAGTTTTTTAAAAAATTAAAACTCATGACTTCCTGCCTTCCCTTCAGTTCTGGGACTGTGGGAATGTACTCTGACCACCTGCCATGTTATCGTCTCTAAAATATTTCTTCAAGGATTAAAATGATTAAATAGCCAGCATGCTATATGGCTTTTCCTGGTGAGGTGTGAACAAATATCTGTTCATCAATATGAGAGATCTAAAAATGATGCCAGAAAAATGTAACTCACAGAACCACTGAACTTACTGGTGTTGCTCATTTGAGTATGGATGAGGGATTTCTTATACGAACACACATGCCTTGAAGATAGCTCTACCGCCAAAAAGTCTGTTCCAGCATAGATGATGACTCAGAAACATCTGTATCATAACTTTTATGTAGCTCAGTTGGTCAGAATGCTCCCGTCCCCAGAATTTGTTGTAAAATCTTAGGGAGAAACCTTGAAAATCGTGTAAGTTTCAGGAAATTCTTCAAAATTAAGTATTGTGTACTTTCTGAGCCTTCTAAGTTTGTTTACTTTGTGAGTCTTAGTGAGCCTCTTTGAGGAATGCAATGCTCCAATTCAGATATAAACAGCATACATAGGGTTTTAAAGTAAATGGTCACTGAATGTAGCGGCGTAAACGAATGCAGACAGATTGTAAAAATATATATAGTTTTAATGTAGAAATAGACTTACAGAACCACCGTTCCCGCGGGGACCAGGAAAGCAGAAGAGACAGCTAGGAGCACGCTTGCCAAATTTATAGGCAGACATTAGCCCGAGGCGAACACGCCCCCTAAGGGGCGGGACTTATCCCTACAACTGAAGAAACTATTTATATCCATCATTTAATTATCACTGTGGTAATTGTGTTATCTCCTAAAATTTTGTCTTTGTTGTAATAACAGGAACCTAGGACTAGGTAATGAAGTATCCATTAAATCTAGGTAGGCAAGGATTATAGACTTTCAAAGGAGGAGAAGCCCTGATAATAAACCAGTATAGATCTATTCATAAAAGTCAGTATACATCTGATCATATAAACCAGTATATATCTGATCATATAAGCCAGTATATGATGTTTTGATATTGTCTGTTTATAAACAAAGTCCCATTTATACAAAACTAATTTATTTCTTTCTGCATTATTATCCCTTGTTCAGTGTTCCTTCAAGGGCATTCTCTTAAATGTCAGATTCCAACAGCACTCTACTAAAAGAAGTGTTCCAATGTCTAATGTCAAATAAGCTTAAAAAGCAATAGTTAGCAAATGGGTTCTGATTATTCCTGTAAATATAAACCTTTATAAATCAACCTTGAGTTTTCCCTACTGATCATGTCATGAAAATTTTATCCCACATGTCAGGTTTTATTGTCTTATTCCACAGAAATCTCTTCAATATATTTTACAAGATAATACATATTTATTAAAGTAATTTTAAACTGTGTTAGATTTTTTGGAATTTTATCAAGCTAATATTGACTCCCTGAGTCCTATTATTTAGGAGAACTTACTGTTTAACCTTCCTGATTTGCTTGGCTTGTCTTCTCAAAATTCACTATCAGTCTTCTTCTCATTCCCTCCCCCTTCTTCCTCTTCATTTGCATTTTATCTTATGGATCTCTCCTAACACTCCAGTTTGAGGTTTTGAATCCTGGTTAGGTCATATTAGGCATTCATAATACAACAGTCTGAAAGCTGTTGTATTTTATATCTACATAAATTGCTGAATGGAAATAAGAAACAAGGCAAGATTGGGAACATTTATGATGCATCACATTTTGGTTCTTACCACTAATCTCTTTAATCAGAAACAAATAGCCAATGCGGCTAGTCCTTGTGATTTGAAAATCTTTTATCAAGAGGCATTTTTTGTACAATATTTCCCCCCTCTTTTGCAGGGTTGCATGAGCTCTGTCTAATATTTGGATGTGGATCTCTGAATCTGCTCTCTTCCCCATATCTACTGTTACTCTGTTTTCCTTCCAAAAAGAGTAGGCCTCCCAGGGATCTACCAATCCCACTATAAAAAAATGCAAAAAGACTAGGCACAAACCTTCATATCTCAAGGCTGGAGGAGGCAACCCAGTAGGAGGGAAAGAGTTCCATGAGCAATAAAAGAGCCAGAGAAACCCCTATCCCATTCTAAGGAATCCCACAAATCCCCATGCTAAACAAGCACAACCTATATGCAAAGGACCCAGCAGGGACCCATGCTGGCTCTAGGGTTGCTGCTTCAGTCTCTGTGAACAATGCTTAGTTGATTCTGTGGGCCATCTTTTCCTATTGTCCTCAACTCCTCTGCTCTTTTCTAAAGGGAAACAGATGAGGAGTGAATCTGGAGGAGAGGGGAGGTTGCAACATCTTGGAAAAGTGGAGGGAAGAGAGACTGCATTCAGGATGTATTATATGAAAGGAGAATACATTTTAAAAAGTAGCAATTTTCCTTTATTTTATTTACCCCATTTTCCTTTACAAAAATTCACAGTAATCTGATTTCTAAATTTAGCAACTCATCAACTTTTCATAAAATTGTTGCCCTCTCTACTGCAGAAACAGTATTGGTTAAAAGTCAGCTTTATACGCTGCAAAAAAAATGGATATTATATGCACATAGTATCTGCAAGGACAATTAATTGAGTTTTCATGGTTTCAGTATATTTGCATTATAAATTTTATATAAAAGCATAGTTACATGAAATTATATGTACTAATTAGTATAGTTTGTAAAATAACAGATATATTTAAATGTGTGGGAGTACAAGTGAGCAGCTTAAATATAATTTCTGTTTAAATATCATTTTAATTTAAATATATGTATTCTAATAAAATAATGATGTGTCTTTATTCTAATAAGATAAAAAATATGTATGTATTAGCTCATTATCATTATAATCAAACACTTATAGTCGTCTATTTTTAATTAATCTCTCTACCAAAAAAACCAACATGTTGTTTACACTTACCATAAACATCCTAATTTAATAATCATTTGTTCACATTTATAGACTTGCTGAAATTTAGCCCACTCTAAATGCCCTCTCAATTGAATTTTGAAGAAGAAATTTTGCTTCAATTACAAGTAATTAGGGTACTCTTATTGGCATTATGAAACTACTTTTCAATATCAGAGCAACTTTCAAAGTTCATTGCCAATATCAACTTAGAAAGAAGTGTGTCAGCAGTAGCAAGAGCTTAGTTTCTGAAACCAAGAAGACCCGAGTTGATGATTGACACCATGCCGTTTAGTAGCTGCAGTGCCTTGAATAAGATATTTCATGTGTCTAAATCTCTCTTCATCACCTATAAAATGGACATCAAGATGATGATGGATATGTACTTTGTAGGACTTCTTTAAAGCTTACGTGAAGAAAATTCAAATCAAGCTCTCACCAAGTTACCTTACATACATTAAAAGTTGGGCAAGTGATTATCAAACTCTTAAGACTTATTTGTAAGTAAAATCCCTAAAATTTCCACAAAAGTTTGCACATTAAAATTTTTATTCACACAGGGCACAGAAGATCAATATCACCATATTTTTGACTGTTTTCTATTTGTGAGGACTATGAATTACATTAGCTTATCCATACAAAATGGCAGTATATTTTAAATTCAAACTATTCTGGAAAACTATTTTACTTAGTTACCATACCAATAGTACCCAAAGCATTTTTGTCACCATGGAATTTAGCATAATGAGCTGAAATGCTTATTGTAAGAAGAATGATAGTGTCTACTACTTTTGTATGCCCAAGATGCAGCCTATATGTTTTGAGAAAAAAATGAATAAAACAGAGCAATAGTGTGCTCCCGTTTGATACATGACTATTCTGAATTTTGCAGTATAGAATTGCATGTCTGTGTAAAAATTAAAGATTATGTTATGACTCTGAATGTTTTGTTCCCTTATCAAAGTCAATTCATGTAAATTAGCTTTTGTCTGATCATTTTTATTTTTAAGTATAGCTAAAATTCCAAAAATAAAGCAGGATGTAACATAAGTCTTAATAAAATGTTAGTAAAGTATGCTCCTATTTAAATGGTAAAAGAACAATGGTATTTATTGATGACCAGTACTGTAACTATAGAGATATTGAGAGTATGCTGCTTCTTATGTGCTCTAAAGAGACAATCTCAGAGAGAAAATTTAGTAATGATATTGGATAGTCATCTGGATCTCAGAGCTGAATGAACAAATTACTTGTAGTATTGGGGTACAGGTATCTCCTTATACTTAATTCTGTACCCTATTTTTTTTTTACCTGTACACTATTTATTGTAGGCCCTTTGTAGATATCCTATCAGACAGTGGCATCTTGTGGTAATTTGTCCATCCCAAGACGGTGTCTTATTCTGTTTTTTGGAAGATACTCCATGGAGAATGCATAGCTGACAATCAATCAGTCTCTCTCTACTTAGTATTTTGCTCTATTGCCATGCACCATTCTACTGGACTTCAAAGGAAGAGACCTCCTTAATAGAGAACAACCACAGTAAGAGCTGAGAAAGGAAGACCTTGTCTTTCTGAGAATGCTCTCATTTCTATAATTTGCAACGATTTGCAGACAATTTGCAAAGATTACTGAAGTAGTCGTGTAATGGAAATAATTAACACTCTATAGTTAGAACAAAAACAGTGTTTTAATTCTAATTCCAACACTTACTAGCTTTCTAATCTTGAACATATTAATGAAAATTTAGATTCCATAAATAAGTCTCAAACATAGAGTATAACATTTTAAATGGTAATATATTCTGTACATGATACCAATTTAAATGAATTTTACTACATGAGTAGAAATAAAGTTGTGTTATTTTAAACTAATATAGTCATCCTACATATAATATTCACTTGAGGTAAAAATCATCTCTGGTCCATATTGATTGACAGAATTAGCATATGATTCTTTGCAATTGTGTGAAGTCAGGAATTTAGAGAATCACTTATTATATAATGACTACCTCTGGGACTTAGAGGAAGTGAGTCCTGTTATATAATCTGTGCTATTGAGTGTTTAGCTGAGAGAGACAATACCCAACCTTGCTATATTTTGAACACTTTGAGACATAAGACTAACAAAGTCATAAATATTACTTGATACTATTTCCATTTTGAAAATACATTTCGGAAACTGATTGACAGTCTATTAGGAACCTATTTGTGTTAATGTTTCATCTAAAAATACTTCTGGGGGAAGAATCCCTTGCATATTGAATATACTTCTCAAAATTGTTATTCACACAAAGATGGGGAGAATAAGAAGTCCTAAGTAGCTTTTTTAAGAATATGGAATACACTAATAGATTCTACAGTGGCTAGTCCTGCATAAGTTATATGACTGAAATCATGAGGTGTAACCAAAAACTAAGGAATGACAAAATCAAACTCCATTATTGTTTTTATATTTAAATTAGCTCCAGAACTATGGCAGTAATCCACCCAGACAATGAATCCCTTTTAGTATAAGTAATTTTAGTAAACAACATTGAATTTTATAATTTGGTTTAAAGTTCACAAATTTACTTCCACTTCTTATCTTTTCATTATTCTTTGATATTGCATTTGCTGTTGAATTTTACTTCTCTAGGGAGTGATGTTTTTCATTTGAGTTCTTTTAATATGCCTTTGGATTTTTGTTATTGTTTCCAATGATATTTTTAGGAGTAATGTTAAGTTCCTTCTACAATATTTGGGCTGCAAAGCTTTAACCTCAAAATAAAATCAATAATGATAATAATAATAATAATAATAAATAGTAATAATCTTATAAAGCATGGAACACTTTGTCAAGTGTACCATGGTCTTTCCCTTCCTTTTTCTTTATTAAATAGTTTCCTTCTGTTGGGTTCTTTAAATTTACAAACTAGTTAAGTATAAAACTTTTTGTTTTGTATATTGTTGGAGTTGCCCACTCTAGAATGTACTGCTATGTATTTTAATTGAAATCATTTTATGTGCATGGAAAATATAATTTAAACAACAGGTAAAAATTATTTGGATTTCTTTATGAGCTTTCTATTAGCAGAAAGTGGTGTATATTTGTTAAAAGAAAGAAAGAAGCAAAGTACTTTTAGCCATATATTATACAAATAACTATAAGTCAGCGATTTCTTATTTTAGAATTTTTGGTTTATATTACAGAGGTCCATGTTAGTTACTTTCTTAGTTAGGGTTTCTATTGCTGTGAAATGACACCATGATCATGGCAACTATTATAAAGGAAACATTTAATTGGGGCTGGCTTACAGTTTTAGAGGTTTATTTAGAACATGGTAGCTTGCAGGCAGAGATGGTACTGGAGAGCTGAGAATTCTACATCTTTATCTGCAGGCAGAAGGAGACTGTGTGTCATATTGGACATAGCTTAAACAAATGAAACCTCAAAGCCAATCCTCATAGTGATACACTTCTGCCAACAAAGTCATATCTACTCCAACAAGGCCCTACCTACTCCAACAAGGCCAGACCTCCTAAGCGTACCTCTCCCTGTGGTTCAAGCATTTATACACATGAGACCAAACGACCAAAGATAATGAAAGAGCATTTTTATCTTATGTTTTATTTCAATGAATTTGATTAAAATGTACAGTGGACTAGTCATTTTGATCTAGAAAGTACTTATTTTTGTTTGTTTGTTTTTAGTTTTCTATCTACTTGGGCCAGGATCCTAATTGACTGTGTTTATGCTTCCCAGATCAGTTCTTCTTACTCTCTAGTAACATTAATTAAACACATTTAGCCCATAAATTTTCCCATTATTTG
This sequence comes from Microtus oregoni, assembly GCF_018167655.1. NCBI lineage: Eukaryota > Metazoa > Chordata > Mammalia > Rodentia > Cricetidae > Microtus > Microtus oregoni. The sequence continues at coordinate 2,947,742 of NW_024544721.1, forward strand.
ACTATAATGTAGTTTAAGTTGTCAAAATATACCTGGACCTTAGGCATTTCTTGGTATTTCTCCATAATTAGATTATTTTCCTTTTCATCTACTAACTGTCATTGACTGCCTCATCTTCCTTCACACAACAAAAATAAGCCTCCTCATTGCACTGGGAGGGTGGAACTTATCCAGAAAGAACCCAGTTTTTGTCATTTCTGTGTTCAAAATATGATCAACATGTGATCATTCAAAATATGATCACATGATCAAGCTTACTTCTTCCATTTCCTCTTGTTTTTGGAATCGTGTGCCTGTTTGGCAAATGGTTCTCTCTCTCTCTCTCTCTCTCTCTCTCTCTCTCTCTCTCTCTCTCTCTCTCTCTCTCTCTCTCTCTGTCTGTCTTTCTCTGTGTGTCTTGCTTTGTAGACTAGATTAGCCTTGAACTCACAGAGATCCATCTACCTCTGCCTCCTGAGTGCTTGCCAATGTTTTTTTCCATTTATCATTTTCCTTTACAGTTTCTTGCCAGTCTGTCATCATCTATCATCTGTTAACCATCACTATCTTCAGGTTTCCCCTTTAGTCTGCCAGCACACTCTGCACAGTACCACCAAATCAATTCACTACAGTATTATATTATCTTTTTGTTTCCAGCTCTTCATTATTTTAAATTTAAATCTAACATACTTAACATAGTGAGCAAAGCCTTCCTAATCACACATGTTTTAATTTCTTTCCCCACCATTTTTCTGATAAAGTCATTGTTACCTGCTCATGTCTACTTTCATATCTTGATCACTCCCCTGCCCAGATGGCTTTCATTTAAACTATAGTTATTTAACTGTATTCCAATTATAATGATCTTCCATTATAGCTAGTTAAAATTTTGTTTTCATATGACTCTATTCTGCCCATCCTTAAGTAGCATAAAATCCTGTATTTCACATGGTTCTCTATATTACTTTTCAGATAGATGTATTTGCCTCTCTGTCTCTACTATACTGACTTCTTCAATTTCCTTTCTCAAGCTGTTAGTGTAATGCCTTATATGTAGTGACTCTTCCACAAATATTACTAAATGAATAAATGGACAAAAGATAAATAAATAGTATAGGTTTCATTTGAGATAGTCAAACATAGCCTGAAGCACAAAACATTATAACTTAAAAATATAAAAAGCATTACAGAAAAGTTCAGAGAATGATGACCTGGATAGTGTCAGATAAACACTGAATTTCTAATACCATGCGCTACCTGAGATTTCTGTTTGATATATGAGGAAGGAATACACTGAAAGCAAAGTAGGGAATGTCTGACAACAACAATAATAAGACTCTTTACACATACACACCCCCTGACAGACACAAAATCACATACACACACACACACACACACACACACACACGTGTAAACATCACAGTCTAGAGTATCTTGATGTATCTCCTATTGCATAACTCTATCAATAAGTATTTTTCAAGAAGAACATACTCAATATTTGAATACATTCTTGCACATCCTTCTCTGTGTTCCTCTCATGAGAGAAACACCCAAAGATTCTAAACTAAATCTTTGCCAGAGCTATTTACTCCCTTGAATCTTCTCCTGTTTTACTTTTCTTTTACAGTAGCTCAATTATTTTCTTGAATTCTATTTATCTCATAAGTTCTTAAGTGAATTCAGTGACAAAATGTAAACCATAGCCTATGATTTAACTATGAACTTATAAACCAAATACAGTAAAAGATTGCACACTTAATGTTTATTTCTTTCTTTATGTGGTAATTAATTTATGATTTCTCACCATGTGCCAAGTCATACAGGACACAGAAATATGTCCATTATGTCTTCGTGGAATAATATATTCTAAAATGAAAGGAAACTATGCATAACTTCTATATTTAATTTTAAGCAACTGTTTTGGCATACGTATGAAAATATAACAATGAAAAATATTAGTTTTTCCTCCTAAATTAATACTTTTTTGTTGTTTGTGCATATATGTATGGTATATATAGGTCCATGTGTTCCGGGGAGGAGCATGTACATATGTGTACATGCTTGTGAAGATCAGAGGTCAATGTTGGGTGTCTTTCTGTATCACTCTTCACTTTCATTGCCTTAGGAACTGTCAAAGACTGTGCAAAGATACAGCAGGTGATAACTAGTATTCAGATGTCAACCCAGCAGGGGAACTATTCTCTGATGGGGAAGAATCCTGTCTGGGAAGGATCTACAGGAGCACCAGTAGTGATATTTCATTTGTATTCTAATAAATAAAGCTTGCCTGAAGGTAAGAGAATAAATCAGCCACCCTGGTCAGCCTTACAGACCAGCAGTGGTGACACACACCTTTAATCCCAGTAGCCACACTAGTTTGCCTCAGAAACCTGGCAGTAGTGGTGCATGATTCTAATCCCAGCACTAAAGAGGAATATAAAATGGGAGGACACAGCCTTCAGTCAGTCTCGTTCTGAGATTCCTGGGGGCAGGATTGCCATTTCAAACTGAGGTTGTGATAAGAGCCAGTGGTCGGCTGTTTTGCTTTTCTGACCTTAAGGTTGAACCCCAATTTCTGTCTCTGAGGTTTTATTAAACATGACCAACTCTAGAAACTGTTGCTTCTGTCTGTAATTTCACATTTGCTAAAGTAGCTAAGGTGTCTCCCCAGTCCCTGCACTGTAGTGTGTAATTTCATTCGATATGTATATGTAATCTCATGATTGCATCTAAACCTTATGGGTGCATATATCCATGGGTGCTCAGGAAGACAACTTCTCATTAAGCTGTATAATTTTGATATATAGAATATACTAAGATATACTTCATAATTATATCTATTATCCCACAAGGACTCTAAGACACTTAAAAGTCTGTTATGTTACTTTTACTCAAACCAGACTGAATGTTTCTGCAAGTGAATCATAAGTTTAAAACTTTATAGATATGCAGAAAGTCAGAATTACAGATCCCCAATTAAGTTTATAAACACAAAGCATCCTAAAATACTATGACAATTTCTCTAACAAAAGTTGGCTGACAACACTGGCCAGTGGACACTCCCTACTAACTTCTTTAGCAATTAACACTCTTCACAAACTTCTAATCTCAGTTTATCATAAAACTCAAAGTTCTGCTAACAAACTGTTTATTGTTTAGGGCCCAAATAGTAATTATTCAATTAACTAAGTCCAAAGAAAATTAGTCTTATGTCCAGCTACTGCAGATAAAGTTTCACAAAGAACCAGGGCTGCAAAGGATGGTCTGACTTTGCATTCAAAGTTGCAAGGTACATCCCCTTTTTATGTCCTGGGGTGTCAAACAGGATAAGAGAGTATATTTTTAGGGTTGAGACATTTTCAATGCCACTGCTTGGGTGGGTGCAAGCACCATGTCCCTGCTTATGTCTTTCCATGGTAAATGGCTCGGCTCCTAATTGTTTAACCAAGGAATGTTCTATGACAAGATGTAATTCTTGTAACTTTTTTTCCCTATTGCTTATGCCTCCTGTAAATAATGTATTGAAGCGAGTTGGACAGAGAAGCAAGGAGAATTGGAACAGGAAATTGGAACAAAGGAGAACTAGAAGCTGTAGAGGTAGACGTAGAGCTACAGAACAGTGCAGAGCATGACCCTCAGATCACATATGTGAGTCTTCACCCTCAGAGAGAAGAACATAAGCTCACTTTCACTTCCTTGTGGATGTGGATTTGCTCCTCTAAATTGACAGGATTACCACCACACTCCCCTTCACATGTTTTTATGGGAGTCTTAGGAATCTAACCTCAGGTCCTCCTGTTAAGACAGCACTCTACGGACTGATCCATCAATCAAAATGACTAATAATGTGAAAGGCAGAAATTTTAATATAATATGGATGTAGGTAGCTCCAAGAAATTTGGGGAAATTGAATTTTATACAATAATTGGCTTAAATTGCCAACTTGGTGAAAAAATTGACAGTAACTCAATTTTGATCTTGACAGTTTGTGGGTGCAGTTTTCAAATCTTTTTCTTACCCATATCAATAAATTTTCAGTGTTTCTCTCCTGGAGATTCTGTGATTGATCATTAAAATCCTGTAGGTAAGGGCTGTGGTTTAGATCAGTTGTTAGGAATTTTTACCAAAGCTCTGAGACCATTTCCTTGCACTTGGAAGGTAAACAGAGGAAGATATGAAGGTCAAGGTCATCTTTAACTATATAAGAAGTATAGTGAATTTAAGGTCAGCACAGTACAAGGGATCATGTATTAAATTCTATGATTATCATCTATGTCTCATATCACAGATTGTACATCAAAATCTTTATTCAGCATTCTGATCCTTTTAAGCACCTTATTTTTTAAAAATGACTGAAGTAGGTGATCTTTGTGTTAATTTAGAGTATTATTAAGACCTTGTTATGTCAACAATGATGAAAAAGAACTGTATTTAATCAGTGTTTACCTGTTTACAGGTATTTGAAGCTAAGCTATGACTTCACTGGAGGTGTTTCACTTTCTATTATAATGAAGTACATTACAATATTGACATTTAGATAGGGTAGATTTTATGTTAGGAAGCTTTGTCTGTTGTCCATTTACATATTTTCAAACAAGACTCCAAATTTTCCTTTTGCTTCCCTGAAACACCTAAATTTTCTACTTTTTCAAGATAAATTTTAAAATAATATACTTCATTGGTATTTTATTTAATTTTATATTTCCTCCCCCTCCCCTCACTCTCGTCCCCCTCCCTCCCCAGTCCAAAGAGTAGTCAGGGTTCCCTGTCCTCTGGGAAGTCCAAGGTCCTTCCCCGTCCATCCAGGTCTAGGAAGGTGAGCATTCAAACAAACTAACCTCCCACAAAGCCTGTACATGCAGTAGAATCAAAACCCAGTGCCATTGTCCGTGGTGTCTCAGTCAGCCCTCATTGTTCGCCATGTTCAGAGAGTATGGTTTGATCCCACGCTTTTTCAGTCCCAGTCCAGCTGGCCTTGGTGAGTTCCCATTAGATCAGCCCCACCGTCTCAGTGGGTGTGTGCACCCCTCGCAGTCCTGACTTCCTTGCTCATGTTCTCTCTCCTTCTACTCCTCATTTGTACCTGGGAGCTCAGTCCAGTGCTCCAATGTGGGTCTCTGTCTCTATCTCCATCCATCGCCAGATGAAGGTTCTATGGTGATATGCAAGATATTCATCAGTATGGCTATTGGATAGGGCCATTTCAGGCTCCTTCTCCTCAGCTACCCAAAGAATTAGCTGGGGACATCTCCATGGACACCAGGGAACCCCTCTAGAGTCAAGTCTCTTGCCAACACTAAGATGGCTCCCTTAATTAACATATATACCTCCCTGTTCCCATATCCATTCTTCCTCCATCCCAACCTTCCCATTCCCCTAAGCTCTCCCCATCCTCCCCTTCTTACTTTTCTGTCCTCATCTCCCCTTACCCCCATCCCACCCCCACTCCCAAGTTCTCAATTTTTGTCTGGCAATCTTGTCTACTTCCAATATTTAGGAGGATAACAATATGTTTATCTTTGGGTTCACCTTCTTATTTAGCTTCTCTAGGATCAGGAATTATAGGCTCAATGTCCTTTATTTATAGCTAGAAACCAATTATGAGTGAGTACATCCCATGTTCATATTTTTGGGTCTAGGTTACCACACTCAGGATAGTGTTTTCTATTTCCATCCATTTTGCATACAAAATTCAAGATGTCATTGTTTTTTACCGCTGAGTAGTACTCTAATATGTATATATTCCACACTTTCTTCATCTATTCTTCCATTGAAGGGCATCTAGGTTGTTTCCACGTTCTGGCTATTACAAATAATGCTGCTATGAACATAGTTGAACAAATGCTTTTGTAGTATAATAGGACATCTCTTGGGTATATTTCCAAGAGTGGTACTGCTGGATCCTGGGGAAGGCTGATCCCGAATTTCCTGAGAAACCACCACACTGATTGCCAAAATGGTTGCACAAGTATTCCCACTAGCAATAGATGAGTGTACCCCTTACTCCACATCCTCTCCAGCAAAGGCTATCATTGGTGTTTTTGATTTTAGCCATTCTGACAGGTGTAAGATGGTATCTCAAAGTTGTTTTGATTTGCATTTCCCTGATAGCTAAGGAGGTTGAGCATTGATATTTTAATAACTGTAGAAATAAAATGACTTTTAATTACATATTGCTATCCCCACATATCAGTATCTTAATCAATCCTTAGCATAGAAATTTCCTTCTATAGTAGATAGTAATCAAGAAATAAAGATTTAAAGAGACCCAGGTAGTGATGACTTCAAGAAAGCAACATTTTCCAAAAACAACAGGGCAGATGGAGCTATGAACTCACAGACTATAACAGCATGCACAAGAGTTGTCCACACACAAGTCAGAAAATTTAAGCACTCAAGAAAAGTTGTCAACATTCATCAGAATCCCCATTTTTTTCTTCTTTGTAATAGAGAAACTATAAAGTTAGGTAGGTAGTGAAATAGGAATGGATCTGGGAGGAATTGGGATAAAGGATTGAATATGATCACAAAGTTTCATGTGAAATTCTCAAGGAATATATAAAATATTTTTAATTAAACAGCAAACAGCAAAGAGATTAGCCATATTCCTTTGCACTGATTTTTTATTATTAATTTCTTGAATGATTATGGTATATTTGTCTCAATTAATGAATTAATATCAATATATCCTTATTTGTTAAATCCATAGCTCCTGAAGTTTTCCATATTCACTATCATTTTTCTATGTTGTAGCACTCCATCCAGGATATCACATTATAGTTATTTTTCATGTCTCCTTAGGCTTTTCTTAAATACAGTAATATCTTCATTTTAATGACTTTGGCAGTTTAATTCCTTTGGAGGAACATTGGATAAAACTTTGAAAGATGTTCCTCAGTTGTATTTGTCTTGTGTTCTCTTATGATTAAACTAACCTGATAAAATTTGGGAGACAAAAGTCATAGAACTCTATAAAATAACTTTTATAGATTAACATATTAAAACCAATAATGTCATCATCATTGATATTGTCCTTGTATCGCCTGACTGAAGTAGGTTTTTCATTATTTCTTCACAATGAAGTGACTCCTTCTTTTCCTCTTTTTCGTTAAGGAACTCTTTGGAAGGAAGTATTATATGTACTTTACATTTACGGCATTCTATTTCACCTCCTTAAAGGAATTGAAGTTGCATGCACTATTTGTACCAATCCATGAAGATTTCTCTGTTCTCCATTCATATATTTCTTTCTCATTCACTTATATCGATATGGACCAATGAGTATTTTGGATTATAATCAACATTACTGTATTTCGTTTTGCTTCAGCTTTGGCCAGTGAAAACTTTTAAACCTAGTTCTTGTGTTCGTTGGATATATCTTTATCAGTGTAGGACTTTCAAGTTTTATTTGCGTATTTACAAAGGCATGCTCCTGGCTTATTTTCTATTTCCACTTTGTTATTTTAATCTCCATAATCTTCATAGAAGCTACTAGAAGATTACAAATGACCAGGCAAAGCTGATTAATGGCTTAGAAAAGTGATATAACCTCATTTTTCGGCTACTTTATTGTCTAGTACTTACATTGATCAATATCTTTCTTTCTTTCTTTCTTTTATTGAGAAAAGGAGAAAAAAAAAACAAGTTTCCACCTCCTCCCAGTCTCCCATTTCCCTCCCCCTCCTCCCACCCTTCTCCCCCTTCTCCCCGTTCCCCCACTCCTCTCCCCCTCCCTCTCCAGTCCAAAGAGCAGTCAGGGTTCCCTGCCCTGTGGTAAGTCCTAGGACCTCCCCCCTCCGTCCATATCTAGGAAGGTGAACATCCAAACTGGCTAGGCTCCCACAAAGCCGGTACATTACATAGGATCAAAACCCCGTGCCATTGTCCTTGGCTTCTCATCAGCCCTCATTGTTCGCCATGTTCAGAGAGTCCAGTTTTATCCCATGCTCTTTCAGTCACAGTCCAGCTGGCCTTGGTGAGCTCCCAATAGATCAGCTCCACTGTGTCAGTGGGTGGGTGCACCCCTCGTGGTCCCGAATTCTTTGCTCATGTTCTCCCTCCTTCTGCTCATCACCAAGACAAAATGGCAACCTACTGATTGGGAGAAGATCTTCACCAACCCCACAACAGACAAAGGTCTAATCTCCAAAATATATAGAGAACTCAGGAAACTAGACTTTAAAATGCTAATTATCCCAATTAAAAAATGGGGCACTGAACTGAACAGAGAATGCTCAGCAGAGGAAGTTTAAATGGCCAAAAGACACTTAAGGTCATGCTCAACCTCCTTAGCAATCAGGGAAATGCAAATCAAAACAACTTTGAGATATCATCTTACACCTGTCAGAATGGCTAAAATAAAAACCTCCAACGATAGCCTTTGCTGGAGAGGCTGTGGAGGAAGGGGTACCCTCATCCATTGCTGGTGGGAATGCAATCTTGTGCAACCACTTTGGAAATCTGTGTTTCTTTTTCTCAGGAAATTCTGGATCAACCTACCCCTCGACCCAGCAATACCACTCCTGGGAATATACCCAAGAGATGCCCTATCATATGACAAGAGCATTTGTTCAACTATGTTCATAGCAGTATTATCTGTAATAGCCAGAACCTGGAAACAACCTAGATGCCCTTCAATGGAAGAATGGATGAAGAAAGTGTGGAATATCTACACATTAGAGTACTATGCTGCAGTAAAAAACAATGACTTCTCGAATTTTGCATGCAAATAGATGGAAATAGAAAACACTATCCTGAGTGAGGTAACCCAGACCCAAAAAGATGAATATGGGATGTACTCACTCATAATTGGTTTCTGGCCATAAATATGGATCACGGAGTCTACAATTGGTGAACCTAAAGAAGCTAAGTAAGAAGGTGAACCAAAGGAAAAACATATAGTTGTCCTCTTGGCTATGGGAAGTAGACAAAATTGCCGGGGAGAAAATTGGGAACTTGGAGGTGGGGTGGGATGGGAGTAAGGGAAGATGGGGAGAGAAAAGGGAGAAGGGGAGGATGGGGGGAACTTGGGGAAAAAGGAGGATTGGGATAAAGGAAGGTTGGATAGGGGAGCACGGAAGCACAATTCTTAGTTAAGCAAGCCACCTTAGGGTTGGCAAGAGACTTGAACCTAGAGTGGCTCCCAGGTGCCCAAGCCGAGGTCCCCAGTTAGTTCCTTGGGCAGCTGAGGATAGGGAACCTGAAATGACCCTATCTTATAGCAATACTGACGAATATCTTGCATATCATCATCGAACCTTCATTTGGTGATGGATGGAGATAGAGACAGAGACCCACACTGGAGCACTGGACTGAGCTCCCAAGGTTTCTTCCTTTCTTTCTTTCATTCTTTTCTTTCTTTCTTTTGGTTTTGTGAGACAGGGTTTCTCTGTAGCTTTGGAGCCTGTCCTAGAACTAGCTCTTATAGACCAGCCTGTCTTCTAACTCACTGAGATCCACCTGCCCCTACCTCCCAAGTGCTAGGATTAATGGTGTGCACCACCACTGCCTGGCATCACATTGACTATTATCTAAATTTGACTGGCTTTTAGGCTAAAAATTTTAAATTTGCTGTTGATGATGTTCATGAATTCATAATTTTATAAATTTATAATATATTTCAATGTGTTTTAGTTGAACAGAATCAACAGTCTTCCAAGGGAACTAGTTTCTTTGTTTTTAGATAACATAATTATTGAATAGTAATGACTATATTATCTTATTTTCTATACTTTGTTTACTATATAAGATATAGAAAATATGACTTATCTGATCTGAATTTTATGCAAATTATATCTTCTATGCATAAGGAAATAATGAATGTTGAATTGAGTAACTAACACAATGATTTTCATTAGAACACTTTGCCATTCATACGCTCTCCCTGTGTATACCCACTTTCTGTTATATTACACATAAGTGACATTAGAAGCATTTTTGATATTGTATTTTCTAAGTTCTGTCAGCATTTTCATTATAAACATACTTTTCAAAGACATATAATGTCTCCTCTGAAATTTCATTTGGGGTTTAGACTTGCCAAACACAATTGAAGCCTGAAAATTTTCTTTTGAAAATTTAATCAGAATCATCGTTTTTTCCCTATCCTTAGACTTGAATGATCGCTGCTTTCTTTCTTCCAGGGTCTTGATAAATGGTTTCTCTCTCACATCAGAATGATGACTTTTGAACGAGAACATGGCCTTAAATTTCTCTGAGTTTGATGGCTAGTGTGTAAAACCGTAACTCTTTGATTCTACGGCAAGCAACTTCCAGCATAGATGTTTATTAACTGACCATAGATGTTTCTTCTTGTTTCATTTAAAGTCTGTTAATATTGTCCCTCTGGGTTATGCTTCACTTCTCTGTTGATGCTCCAGCAATAACCAGCTAGAAACTATAAATGGAAGAAAATATTGGTAACATGTTATAGAAATAGCTTTAAAATGTAAAAAAATATTAATAAAAATGTGTAGCTTATATTTTCTTGAAAAATTCCCTCTTTAAGTAATTACTAATAAAAATTTTGAATAGAGATGTACAGTATCCTTTGTAGACTGTGAGAAACTTATAAAATATGTCAGGTTTTTGTTTTCCTGGCTAATAAAAAATGGCTTCTCAAATAAATTTATGAATTTTTTGTGAACTCAAGAAACACTCTCTTTGAAAAGAAAAATTCTAAAGATTTTTGGAAGAACAAAGAAGTTTTATATATAAAATGTGTTTTAAGAAACACTAATAAAGTATTTAAAAGTTTATGAATTGGAAAAGTGTAAAAGAATAGAGAGGTAAAATTAATCAAATAGCTTTGAAAAGTATTTTATGATAATAAAATTATGATGGGCAACAAATATTAGTAAATAATTCTTGAAAAATTGGTTTGAAATGTTAGAATATACCATAGAATCCCAATTGAGAATTCTACCATGTAGCTAAAAAAATCTGACTTAATTAATAACTAGCAGTTGAAATGTTTAAACTAGAACAAGCTGAAATTTTAAGTTAAATTCAAGTTAAAAGCTTTGTCTAATTATAAGCATATAGAAGAAACCACAGAAATGAATGATGCTTGGTTGTAATTTGCAACAAGATTATTTACTTAATAAGAAAGGATTAATAGAATGAAAAGGCAAATAAATTGGAAATTATATGAGTGTATTACAAACCTAGTGTTTTAATATATAAATATTTCCTCTATATTGATAAAAAATAACAACCCTTAAGTAAAGGGGCAATGATCTGAGTAGGGTACTGGAAGAAATGTAAGAAAATGAACATTTGACAAATGCAAATTAAAAGCAGTTTCGTTCTGGCCAATCTTATTCATAGATATTAGAACTAAATTGCTTCTGAAGGTGTTCTAAAAGACAGGCCCTCTCACAGTTAAATTTTTGAAATGCCATAAATTATGAAAATCTTGCTTCAGAGTAAATAACAATATGTATAAAGACCTATGAACACCATGAACATTTGCAAAATGAAGAAATAATCAGATCGTTGATAAACACTTTACCTAATTAGTTGTTTAAATGTTAAGATCTAAGTGGTGGGCACATAGAATCTCTGACAGCATTATGACAAATTTATTATGATACAATGATGTGTGTATTAGTAATCATATTGCATATGTCATTTTAGTTAACATTTGAGTAGAACTCTTTTATGCTGAATATTTCCTCCTTCAATCTATTTAAATTAAAAAAACAAATGATTTATTAACTAAGGAATGTTCAAAGAACTTCTAAAACTGGCAGATTCATTATTTCTGGTTCCAACTAGTAATTTTAGAATGGAAATTTTGATATATCAAGTCACAGTTGCCAGGTTCTTAAAGAACTTAAAAGTGCAAAGAATTCAGAAAGTACATCCAATAAAGAATTCAGGTTCTACTCACATGTGGGTATATCAAAATATTGATTCCCAGTTCTGAATTTTTCTCTCCTTGACAAATGTGCCTCAACTTGCTCCTGACTGCTTATTCGTTTCTAATTACTTCTCTACTGTCCTCATAATTTTCATGAAGGTTGATGGAACAATCCTCAGCCATTTTAAACGGCTTCCATTTCAAGTTAAAACACAGAATCTATCATTAGACAATGCAATGAATGTACAATTTAGGGTTAAACACACTTCATTTCTGCTACCAGGCAATTGTGTGGCCTTAGCCAAGTGACTTCACCACTCTGAGACTTGGGAAATGGGAGGCGGTGGTGGGGAGGAGGCAAAAATCCTTAATAAATAAATAAATTAAAAAAATAAACAAATAAAAACTGCATTGAAAAGGAAAAGTTGAAAATAGAAAAAAAGATGCAAAACATGTATAAAACACTTCAATCATTGTCTAGTGTACAGTTAGCTGGAAATTGTAGCTATTATTATTGTTATTATGTATGAGAAACATGGGGAAACAAAGAATTTCTAAAGAAATCCTGTTGCTCTCAATAAAAACAGGTACTTTAAAAGTTAATGCTACCAGAGGGACAGACAATATAGAGTATCAGCTGAGCTGACCGTCTAAGTACATAAGACACATAGAAAAGAATTAGTTCTCAGGAGACTCTAAGCAAGTCACACTTAGGAACCAAGTTTTATGCACTAGAGCCTAGCACAGCTCGATAAAGAATTTTTGAATTGACAAGTGGTCAGGTTGAGCATTAGAGTCAAAGAACCTGGTAGCCAGTGTATAAAGCAATTGAGTACATGTGTTTCAGATAAAATAAAGCAAATATAGGGAAAGGGAAAGGAGGGTGAGACGAAGAGACAAGGGCCAATTTTGAGGTGCAGTCTTTCCTGCTTTCTATATTGTTTCAAACTTTGGTTTCACATCCACCCAAAGCAGCTGTGAACACTATAAGAAAGGAAATCTGTGGATTCACTGATGGGTTTGATAGTTCCCTTCTTCACCACTACACTTCCTGTAAAGAAAATTAGAGACGAGATAACAAAGAAAAGATTACTCCAGAGGGAGATTTCTGAAGTCTGTTTAGCATCAGAATCTAGGATAGCAGGGTAATAGAGCCATGGCTATTGTGACCTATTTTCTGAGCCTTAAATAGGGAAACATGATCTGACCGCTATTTTTTCTAGCATTAGGATGATTCATGTTAATAGTCTCTCTCTCTCTCTCTCTCTCTCTCTCTCTCTCTCTCTCTCTCTCTCTCTCTCTGTGTGTGTGTGTGTGTGTGTGTGTGTGTGTTTGTGTCTGTCTGTCTATTTATACCCTCTTTAATTGATTTACCATTATCAGAAATATTATTTTTCCAAAATTAGGTCTATTCTAAATATAATGATTTTTTAAACTTTATTGCATGAGAGAGGAATCTATTTTAAATTTAAATGGATAAATAAATAAATGGGAAACTTGCACATAAAAATCAGTTATATTGTGAATTACAGATACAAATTTTTGAAACATTTACACACACAGGCACACTTAGTTTTGGAGCAAGTCCTGTCACAATGTAAGATTAGTAGTGTTTCTATTTCTTCTTTAAATAATCATTACAAGTGTACAGAGGTTCAGGAACACAGATAAATTGATCTGGGCACAGATAAAAGTGATGGTAGAAGGATGTGGTCTTAAATAGACATGATTTCTAAGGTTCCAAAATCAAATATATATTCCAGAAATTTAGAAATAAAAACAGTACTAGAAAGGAGGGTGTTAGGTATTCTTTGTGCTTAAAGTATACCAGCTATTTATGTCATATAAATAATGCCAGTAACTGGTACAATTAATAAATAGGAGATGAATTCTCCTAGAAGGATTTTTGGAGATAATGGATCATATGAATGAACAAAGGTCCACATAGTCAATTGGTTGAAAAGGAATATAATGAGAAAATTTCAAAAACTGAAGGTGCTGTCCATAACTATTGATTTATACAATAAATATTTTTAGTGTAAGTGCTATAGTTTTCAGAGCATTTTCTAGATAACAAAGATATAATAGCGAGGTAGATTTTTCAAGTTTCTGCTGTTGTATAACTTGGATTTTAATGGAAAAAAACAATAAATGATTAAATGCATGAATCTATGTTAGTTAGAGATAAAAACAATGTAGAAAAATTGAACAAAGATAAAAAAATACAGAACTATGTGAGGGAGACAGTATGGTAGCTACAATTTTTAAGTGCTTTCTCTCTGGTGAGATAACAGAAGTATTAAGTACAAGAGCCAGCCTGATAAACTCTAAGAATAAGGCAACATTCCAGATTGATTAATAAATAAGCACTCCTGGGGTTGACACTAAACAGGTAGGAAGCTGTATGGATGGATGCTAACAGACTGCAAGGGACAGGAGTCAGTCCCCGTAAGGGGGAGGGGAGTAAGCATAGGCCATTGTGAGACATTTATTGAGCATGAAATGCCAGCAAAGACTTTTTATCAGAGGAGTCAGACAAAATGAATTAGGTTTTAGAAAGATTACCCCAACTGGTAAGGAAAAAGATATTTTATAGAAGCAAGAATTGAAATGGTAAGGGCAGTTAGAATGTTTGTTTGTTTATTTGTTTATTTATTTTGTTTTTTCACATTTTTTAAATTTATTTATTTATTAAAGATTTCTGCCTCCTCCCCGCCACCGCCTCCCATTTCCCTCCCCCTCCCCGGATCAAATCCCCCTCTCTCATCAGCCCGAAGAGCAATCAGGGTTCCCTGACCTGTGGGAAGTCCAAGGACCACCCACCTCCATCCAGGTCTAGTAAGGTGAGCATCAATGGGGGTGTTCTATTGGGAACTCACCAAGGCCAGCTGGCCTGGGTCTGAAAAAACATGGGATAAAACCGGACTTGCTGAATATAGTGGACAATGAAGACTACTGAGAACTCAAGAACAATGGCAATGGGTTTTTGATCCTACTGCACGTCCTGGCTTTGTGGGAGCCTAGGAAGTTGGGATGCTCACCTTACTAGAATGTTCTTATCAAAGTCAATATCCTATCTGACAGTCTTGAGGAAGAGGGAAACAGTAGTGTATATGAGGAGGAGTCAGTATGTTCAGAATTCACCTTGAAAGAAAACTCAACTTTCTCTACTGGGGGTAATTGGTAAAGCAGAATGAGAGAATGAACTAGGGATTTGAGTTTCAGTAATTGGGTAATTAATGGTAGCACTTTCATGTGTACAGAAGATTCGAAACACTTAGGGAGGAATGAAGAAACATATGATTGACATATTCAATTTCAGATTTCTATGCTATAGAAGAGTGGAAATTAAGAGTAAGTAGCTATGGATCTATTGGTATGGCATCCAAGACATTGTCAGACTTAATTTATAGTTTGAGAAGAATGCTTTCTATTAAAGTTATTGAGAAGAAGGGGTTTGATGTGAGAGGGAAGTAGATTAAAAGATAACAGGAAAGAATACGGTCAACGTATATTCCATTTTTGTAATGAAATTGTGAAAGAATATTTTTTAAATCATTTTTTTTATTGAGAAAAGGGGGGAAAAAAAGCAAGTTTCCACCTCCTCCCAGCCTCCCATTTCCCTCCCCCTTCCCTTCTCCTCCTCCTCCCACCCTTCTCCCACTTCCCCCACTCCTCTCCCCCTCCCTCTCCAGTCCAAAGAGCAGTCAGGGTTCCCTGCCCTGTGGTAAGTCCTAGGTCCTCCCCCCTCCGTCCATATCTAGGAAGGTGAACATCCAAACTGGCTAGGCTCCCACAAAGCCGGCACATTACATAGGATCAAAACCCCATGCCATTGTCCTTGGCTTCTCATCAGCCCTCATTGTTCGTCATGTTCAGAGAGTCCAGTTTTATCCCATGGTCTTTCAGTCACAGTCCAGCTGGCCTTGGTGAGCTCCCAATAGATCAGCTCCACTGTGTCAGTGGGTGGGTGCACCCCTCGTGGTCCCGACTTCTTTGCTCATGTTCTGCCTCCTTCTGCTCATCACCAAGACAAAAAGGCAACCTACTGACTGGGAGATCTTCACCAACCCCGCAACAGACAAAGGTCTGATCTCCAAAATATATAGAGAACTCAGGAAACTAGACTTTAAAATGCTAATTAATGATTTGTTCATTCATCATCTTGGTGTTCCCTCTTAAAAATGGTAGACCAAGTATTACCAGTCTTTAACAAGATACTTGGTATAAATATACTAAATAAATATTAGCATATGATAATAATAATAATGGTTCTGATGACAGTAAATTTTTAGTTTCTTTAGCTGAGCTAATACAGATATCTTTAAACCTCATATTTCCTCTGGAGGGACATATGAAATATGTGGGTTAATAAAGGACGTAGATAAGCAATGTCTATCACAAAACATTTGATGCATAACACTAAATGCATAATAGTCACTCTATGCTTTATAACCATATATGGATTCATATTTTTGTATATTTTTTTAATTTCACTATTTTCCTGTTCATGGTTTATTAGTAAAGGTCTTTTTATATATCAATATCACCTGACAAAACTGGTCATCTTGTCATTTCTAGAGCTGTGTTTTGTCAACTTTAATGAACACAGGAATCATCAGGGATTTTTGTTATCATTTAGAAGCTGATTCTCTAAGTCTTGGTGGGGTTGGAGTCTACATTTCTACATGATGTTGATGTAACTGCTCCTTTCCTTGACTTCAACTTTGGCTAGTATGATGCTAGAAAGCCTATATGAAAAATTATTATTGGTCTACAGAGCTAGTTCCAGGACAGGCTCCAAAGCCACAGAGAAACCCTGTCTCGAAAAACCAAAAAAAAAAAAAAAAAAAAAAAAAAAATGAAAAACATTAGAAAACAGCAGATCTGGGGTATTCAGTTATCTGAATTTCAAATGTGTGAGATGGGATTGTGTTAATGACCTTTGATTTTATTTCAAGCACAGGCAGTTGTTACACATTACACCCTGTATAAACATAATATTTGACTGTAGGTTGGTGGATTCTAAAAGCAGTAATATAGCAAATAGATGATTCCTTTCATGTTGTCCTGAAACAGATGTGATTGCACAGCTGCCTACTACAGAGAGAGCTTCTGGGGAAAGTCTCCAATGAGCAATACGTCTTGCTTTTATCATTTCCTCTTTATGATGCTTTCTTTTCTGCATCCCATGAAAATGACATAATGGGATTTTATTGTTGCCTGTTTGAATGGATAGGACAATTGAGAAATAATGTAGTCAAGAAATTATTCTCACAATGAAAAGAAGTTTATCTGAGAAATGTTGGTGACACAGCGTAAGTTACCATTAGAAATGAAATTTTAGCAAGGTGAAAAATAATTCAATATAAAGTGTGTATTGTTTATCAAAATACTTGTAATATAGAGATAGATTTTCATTATAAGTCCTAAGATAAAAATGTGTCCTTCAAATATATTGCTCTAATATGACCAGCATATTGTATTGAAGAAACTTCTTTCTCAAGACTTTAATAAATGGAGACGAAAACAGTGTACTCAGAGACTACTGGGAAAGCTAATAAATTCATCTGTTCCTCCTTTGCTTTTTCACTGTGATTCCCTTTTTATGAATGAAACACAGAATTTAATTTTTATTTTAGATGAGTTTATTTTCTATTTTATTCATACTTTTTCTTGATAAGCTCATTTTGTAATCCATCCACAGCACGTTAAGCAGTTTGTCTGTACTTGATTAATTGATATATTCATATGAGAGGTGGAATAGTAAGGTGCTTTAAGAGTGTCAGTTTTAGAGACAGAGTTCAATCCTGATGCTGACATTTATTAATTGTGTAACATTAACATTTTGTCTAAGGACTGAGTGTTAATTTATTCACCATCAAAATGGGAAAAATCATGTCTACTATATATAATGTGGTTAATAAATACATTAACACACATAAAGCAGCCAAAATTGTTAAAATCATAGGTATGAATACTTATTAAGCAGCTAGAACAAATTGGATAACTTATTAACAAGATATGGCAAAGTATTTAATGTCAAGGCTCATATCTTTAGTCACAATACTAAGTTATTTTAATTATGTCACAAATACATTTATTTTTGTGCCTTTCAATCATCTATTATTTCTCTAATGTTTGCCATTACTGCAATAGATTTTATTTACAGCTGCGACTACCAAGGGATATATAGTAAATGTGAAAGGTGGAAGATACAAATGAGATAAACTCCTACAAATAAGCAATATGTAATGTGGTATGGTGAATGAAAAGCACATATTTTTTACTGAATAATTAATTCTAATTATAATAAACCATGTTTAGTAATCATCTATTTTACCATGTCAAATACTGTACAATCCCTGGAATTCTTCACAATAATTATGAATTAAGCACCTGAAATCCAGAGGTTTAGTAACAAGTTTGAAGGCATTGTTCTAGTATTTAGCCTGATAACTCTCTGAGAAAAATTACCCTGCTTTTGCAGTTTACAAATGTTGAAATGAAATTTCTACCTAAAGCAGCTGACTTGGGTTCATATTACAGTTATGCTTCCTCCTAACTATGTAGTAGTTTGGAATTCAGAAACCTTGTTAGGACAGACTGATATTAAGTGGACCTCTGTAACTTGGTGTTAAAGACTTGCACTTCTGGCATTTCCCTGCGGTACTGCTTCTTCTCCCTCCAGAGTCAGGAGCTAATCATTTGCTTCATATTCCCTATCACTGCCAACATTAACTATGTATGCATCCTCTGTCATCATACTCCAGGTTCTCCCCTCATTGCTTCTTTCCTTCATTGGTATGAGTTATGATAATACATTTATGACATTGCATTCAGTGAGAGTAATCCAACTATGAAAACATTGTCTCTCTCCATCTGTTTCTACACTTAGGCTAGCTATCACATTTTCATTAGTAAGTACTACTCTGAAGCAGTCGTCCAGAACGCAAAGAAAATGATCAATACTGCTGGTTCATGTCCAGATGTACTATAATGAGACTCCTGGACACAAACAGTATTACTGCAGTTGATTTATAGTCATAGTATTGGCAGATTATTAAACCACTAATAATATCCTTGTTCTGTTTGCCCAGGGGAAAATAATTTCAAGGGATTTACCCCATCCCTGCTCATTAATACATTTTACTGTTCCGTTAGAGCATTTATTGGGTGGAATGTTAGTTAAAGATAGAAACAGAGATAGTATTAGGTTGGAGAATCTGAGCCCATGCTTTTTTTAGTCCCAAGTGTTCTTGTAGATGAGAAAACATTTTGTCTGTTATTGATTCAGTCACTTGAACCATATTCTATCTTTAAGGTTTTGATTACAGTTTCTTCATCCCTTGCTTTTCTTCCAATTCAAGTGTCATTTGCAACTAGGAAGTGTTTTCAATATTCTCATCCAAATAATTACATTCATATAAAAATCTGCTAATGAAACATTAGAGCTGAGGGTTTAATTGCTGAAAAATCAATGCCAGAAGCTAAAAAATTCAGTTATGGTTCCATGAAAACAGGATCTATTATTAACTGTATAAATTTTTTCTAATAATATTTTGAAATTAACATACTGCTTTAGGTACTTT
Organism: Microtus oregoni; assembly: GCF_018167655.1. Lineage (NCBI taxonomy): Eukaryota > Metazoa > Chordata > Mammalia > Rodentia > Cricetidae > Microtus > Microtus oregoni. The sequence goes on from NW_024544721.1 coordinate 2,967,176, forward strand.
CAAGACTATATATAAGGTAAAATGCTATTTTAAAATTGAAATAATTGTTTAAATAGATCTTCTGGATGAAAATTAGAGGGAACTTCCCATTTTTCAATTATTTTTCTGCTTTTAAAGTTTGTGGTAATTTTCCTATCAGTTTAATGGAGAAAACGCTCCACTGCTTTTGAATATGACAGTATTTAATGCCACAAATTAAATTTCTATTGTTTTTTCTAATAAAGAAAATTACTAGCAGAAAACGAAAGTATACACTTAATGACATAAATGAGCTGATACATGGTATATCCAATGGAGGGAACCCAGGGCAGAAGACTATCCTATGAAGAAAATTTTAGACATAAAGAATACTTATTAATTTTTTTATGTTTGATAAGTATGACAAAGGCACCAATGCTATTGTGCGCTTATATCAGGTTAATGAAAAGAATCCAGCAAGGTGGTAAGAGTCTTTAGCAGGCATATTACTGTCATCCAGACAAAATGACTGAATATTAAAACTACTAAATGAACAACTGGGGTTATATAGTAAGCACACTAAGAGGATGATTCAGAAGCGAGAAAGAATACTGAGATCTTCTTTTACCAACCCGATGTATATATTGTAGAAAATAAAATAAAATCCTAAAATAGACAGTAATATTTCAAAAGACATAATAAGACAATAGTAGTAGCTTCTGCACATAGAATAAAGTTAAATGGTACTCTCCTATAAGAACACATCACTGCGAAAGACTCTATGGTGCTTCAAACCCCTAAAGAAGTGTATAATCAAAATGTACTTATTTGTTACTGTGTTGCTCAACAGAATCCAAAATAAAGGCACATACCATTTTCCCTCAATAAGTGGTTTTTAAGCAATCTGCAAAGAGTAGGCCTAATGTACATATCCTAAAGTGTATAGGAAAATTCCAAGTTCAGGCACAGCATGGAGATCTGAAGGACTACAGGACTACAACATAAAATTCAGATACATATTTATGGAACAATTCCATATAAAAGACAAATTGTTTGGGGGTGACCTGACTGTAGATCTTGATGAAGCTTCAGTGGAGTTTCTAGTATGTTGTTGACTCTAAATAAAAGACTAAACACAAAAAAACTTATTATGGATTTAGAATAGTCATAATAAATAATTTTCTTTTTAAAAACCACAATTATTCTTTTTCTAAAGTGCATTTTGGGATGAGGATTTCAAAATATGTGTAATATGTAGTCATTAATTTTCAATAGCTTATAGTCTAGTTATAGAACAAGAATACATATATACACACATTATTTCATATGTTACAGGCTGGATTCAAATTCTTATGTAGTAAAGGGAAACCATCAACTTCTTGTCTTGCCTCTACGTCTCAAGTTTTGAGATTAAATGTGTGCTAAACATGACTATGCATTACTGAATTTCATGCCAAGGGGCCTAACACGTTTTGGAGCTATATCTCCAGCAGATATTTATTTTTAAATAATATGATATAGACAAGAAACTTAATGGTCATTTGAAAAAATACAAATTTTAGCAAAACAAGCAACTTAGAGTGCTAGAATAGTCTTACAGAAATAAAACATTAAGGATTACTTACAACATGGGGATGTGGGAATACTATAAACTACAGAGTCAAGGAGATTGGGTTTGATTGTAAACGCTGATGTTTTGGGGTATGCTGTTTTGATATGAAAGAAATTTCAACAAAAATTTACCATGTAAAAAACAATCTAATTAAGTACATTTAAGTATGTACATAATAGTAACAAAAGCATGTTTGTATCAAAACATATATCCGAAACCAAGGTTACTCCTAATACCTAAAATATACAGTGTTATTTTACATAATAATACATAATACATAACAAAACAACTTATTGCAAGAAACATTTCATTTGGTTCATGGTTTCATTTTTTTTTCCTGTGGCTTTGGTTTTGTATTGCATCATATAATATGGCAGCCAGGAAGTGAGAAGGAGGGACAATGTCACGATATGACCTCCAAAGATGTTTTCCCCAGGATACACGTTCTCCAGCTAGGTCCATGAACCAGCTAGGTTCATGACCAACATTCCTTAATTTCCCAAAACAGTTAATAATGTTGGGAACAATCCTTCAACACATATTGAAATGTTCTTTAATTGATTTTTCTTAGGCGAATAATCATTTTTCAAAAACCCTTATGCTAAATGAAAATATAACTAGATACAAAGGCTATTCTATGACCCTGTTAATGTGAAATGTTCTGGAAAAAAATAACCTATAAATACAGAAATAAGGTTGCTGTTTGCCTGCAATGAGGACAGGGATACGAAGTTATACAAATGAGCCCAAGAGATGTTATGAGAGTAGCACAAAGGTTCCCAAATTGATTTGTGATGATCGTGGAATAATTCAATAAATTTTATAATAAAAACTAAATTATAGATTTCAAGTGAATGAATTTTATCTTATATCAATTCTATCTCAAGAGCACAGCAATTGATTGTCCAATGATAATTTGGCAAGAGTTTAGGTCACAGAATATTGATGTGGTATTGTTTGATTTGGTATAATGTGGCAGATGTCTAAGTAAGAATAATTTTTCATTTAACAGAGGATAGGAAAGTGACCACACTGGAAGTGTGTAGGGTAAAGATGGTATTGTGAGATTATTTATGGAAAATAAATGTTGATCCACTTACTGTTTTATTCTCTAACTACTCAGGGTATCATACAAACACAAGTTGCCTTCCAGTGCAATCTTTGTTAAGTAAGCAGCCCTGTCACAATTATGCCCTTCAGCTCTCTAACAAATTCAATGATGTACTGAGGCGGGGAGGTTCTCTGAATGTCTTATTCAAGTTGCCCAGAACTGTAAAGATTTTCCTACCATCTTGAAACGAATCCTTACAAGGCTTGATCTAAGTGCTATGATAAGATCATGACCTTTTCAGAAATGCCTTTGATGTCAATCCTAATTCCACTAAATTTTACCTGACAGGAAATGAATGAAACATTATACGCTTATTTGTCAAGCATCCTAGTAATCTCTTGTGGCAATAATCTGCTCCAACACAGCCCTGCAGTGATGGAGTGAGAGTGATTTACCCTGACTTGGAGGGAACTTGTTAAGTGTTCAACCATTGATTAATGAAGTAAAAATGTAGTAGGTAGACCTTGAAGTGATAAACTGGACAGGAACCTTGGCAAACATTAGTGTTTTCTGCCCACTAGCATTCTATGATTTATTTTGAGAATGATCATTTTCTTACTCACATACTTACAATGCCATGGAAAATATTGGTATTGACAGTTAAGATACAAAAGTGAAAAATATTACACATCACTCTTAATTTAAGTTTTAATCACCTTTGTAAAAGTGAAAAAATATTCATAATGAAATTTGTGAAAGCCCATTTTTTCTCAGCCGACCTTTCTAATGTAAAATTTTAAAACTGCTCTATCATTTTTGGTAATATAAACATAAAAGTTCAAAGAAATTGAAATTGCATTTTTTATTTTTACAGGTACGTTTTATGTTTGGCCATTACAGCAAAGTAATGTGATATTTTTAGTTGATTATTCATTAAGTTTTATAAAGCCTTTAATCTCTTCTTCCTCAAATATCTCATTTCCCCAAACCCCAGTGGCATTACAATTAACAAACTAAAACAGAGGTAAGGGGAGAATATATTTTTCTTTCTTGTTACTCTCAATATTTTCATAAATTGATAGATTCTTTCTGGTAAAAGTTACTTCCATAGCAAACAAAAATTACCAAGTGCATAGAGGATCACTAGCTTACTCTATATTCATTTTCTTATCTGCTCCTTTTGGGTCTTAATATGATAGATATATAGTTGAGTTGAAAATATTTGTTCTTTAAACTAGTGGCCCGTGGATCCTCGCTGTTGTGTCTTTACCTTCAGCATCACTGTGGATGGAAGGGAGTCGATGGCCAATTTTAGGCATTTTTATTTCCGACTGATAATTTTGAAGTTGCTTTTTAAATATGATCTTGCTTGTTTCAGTTATTTTGAGGCAAGAACTCATAATGTAGTCTAGGTAGCCCTTAAACTCATAGTAATTCTCCAGTCTCAGCTTCCAACTTATTAATACGATAAGGAAATAAATAAAAACCTTACTCAATGAAAGTATATTACTTAATATTATTATTATGTGAACATGATATATCATTCAAAAGAATTAGAAGCAAATGAGGTCTAAAATTTTGGAGCTATACAAATTCAAAAGGTTCATAAATGTTTCATTAAAGATTCTTCTCCAAACTTTTGAAGTGTTCCTATTCATTACATCCCTCAAACCTTGCCTGATGATAGTCCCTTACCAAGAATTATACTTCCTTTAAAACGGATAAGTTATTAGTTTGATAACAAAAAGAAACTCCATATATCTTGGCCCTGAACTAGCACTCTTATAAATTACTGACAAATTGCAGTAAATGCCTCTTCTTGCAACACTGTCACCAATATAGATAAATCCATGCTGTACAGTTCTGGGTTTTATTGTCTCTTAAAACATCATCAGATTGATTTTAGAGTAGCAATGATATAAAATAAACACACAAGATACACTCCTAATAAAACAGAAGAAAAGCATCCTTCTTTGTTTCTGAGATTATAGAATGAAATAGTAAAACCTTTTCTGAGCACCTTCTGTTTTCAAGGGAGAAAAAAAGCCTGTTTGTAACTTGTAAAATGTAGAGCCTGTTTGTTGTATAAAAAAATAACAGAACTCTTTATTGGTCTGATTTGCCTCACTCAGGATGATTTTCTTTTTCTAGTCCCATTCATTTGCCTGCAAATTTCATCATGACGTTGGTTTTTATAGCTGAGTACTACTCCATTGTGTAAACGTACCACATTTTCTTTATCCATTCTTCAGTTGAGGGTCATCTAGGTTGTTTCCAGGTTCTGGCTATCACAAATAATGCTGCTAAGTTTATTAAGGAAGAGGAACTGTACAAGCTAGCAGGGGCAAGGTCATGATGGGGAAACCTACAAACACAACTAATCTGGGTTCCTGGGACCTCACAGACTCTGAACAGACAGCTAGGGAGCCTGACTGAGATTGACCTAGGCCCTCTGTATGTGTGGCTTGTTCTGTTTGTGGTGCTCCTAGCATTGTGATCAGGGCCTGTCCCTGCACTTGAGCTGATTTTGGGGAACCTATTCTCCATGCTGGGTTGCCTAGCCCAGCCTTGATGCAAGACAGGGAGCTTGGTCCTGCCTCAACTAAATATGTCATGCTTTGTTGAATCCCATTGGAGGCCTGGCCCTTTCTGAGTGGAGACAGAGGAAGAGTGAATGAAGGAGCCAGAGGATAGGTGGGGAGAGGGGGATGGGAAGAGAGGAGGGAGGGGAAACTGTGGTCAGTATATAATATAAATGAAAAAATTACAGAACTCATATGAGGAAACCCAATATTTTCATTGTGTATTTATCACTAAAAATAATATAGCATGTGGTTCTTAATGAACTTTAAGAGATATTTTAGTTTTCTATGGCTTAATAGCATATATTCACATAATAATTTTATATCACATTTATTCCTTGAAAGCAATGTATAAATAGAGAGTTCACAACTCTTTGAACATGAAAATTCTAGTCTACTCCAACAGATTAGTGGCAGTAACTATTCATGTTTTAATTTATTCAAAATTATTTATAAACACTTAGATACCATTATCAGTGATAGATATAGAGATAAATATAAACTATTTCTTTCCTCTACACATAGCAGTGATGAACAAATATTTGTAACATGGGAAAGTCTTAAATAACTATAATATATAGAGGTGCAAATGCTAATTACTGCATTTTAAAATTAAGTAGCACATTTATTTATTTCAGTCTTTGTAGTTGAAATGCATTATAAAACTGTGGTCCATTTAATTATCTTGGTAAGTACAATTTAGTGAAGATAATTGTGTTTTACTTTAGTATTTGTGTTATTTTCTCGGATTCTTATGTTCTTCATTCTGAAATCGGTTATTATCATGCAAGCCGAGTAGGATACTAGCATGAATTCTTAATACAACACATCATTTCTTGGGAGATGAAATTGTTTCTCTTTTAGTAAATCCAAGATATCTGCTTGCTCAGACATCAGGTTTCTTTTCTCATAAACATTTGAGTATAGAACATGAAATTAAATGTTTCATTAGTTGAGCTTCATTTAATTAAGGTTTTACTGTACATAAAGCCCTAATTAGTTAAAGAGAGTTCTGGCTGCTTTGGGGAAGAAAGTAGTCTGTTCAGTTTGGGTTATGAGGTTTTCGTTGGAAATCTAGGCTGACTCCATGATGGTATCCAAAAAGGATCAACCAAACGAGGTAAACCATGTAGAATACAAAAGGCTGAAATAAATTGAAAATAATTATGTTGAAGAAAAATGCTATAAAGGGTATAGTAGTGGGCATTGTATGGAAGCCTGACTAGAATTTCCAGTTCAGAACAGGATCAAATGGTTGCCTTCTCTGAATACTCTCCTCTTACAGATATTGCTTTAGAACACTGTGAAAATGTTATTTTAGGAGAGGAAGAAATGGGGAGGTTCTGAAGTAGCTATTCCATCTCTGACAATCTCCGTTAGTTTTTATTCATAGAAGCATCAACTCCATCATACAAACACTTGACATATCTAACACTTTTCAACATGATAGCCCTTGATACCTTTAAAAACACTAAATAATGTACCCTTTGGGTAGAATATTAACAAGTAGACATTTTGTTCAGAAAATGAGGTAAATATGAAGATAACTCTCCTACTCAAAAGTTTCCTTTGGTTATTATCCATGAGATTTTTTTCAAGTTATTTTCTATAACTACCCTGCCTACCTTTAGCCTTGACATTTCTTATTGTTTGCATAAAAGCTATTGGACTGTTAGTCTGAAGATTTTTGCCTCATTGATAAGTCATTCGTCAATGGTTAAGTCTACTTTCAGGTCTTTGCTGTTTTCTCTCTTCTGCAATACCCCATTTTATCTTGTGAGACAAGGAAGCCTTCATAGACTAAATCTTCAAGAGCTAGCTCTAATGTTTTCTCTTTTTAAAACACTTCATAGACATTTTTCCTCATAGCTACTTCCTCAGTCAGAAAACAATTTCCTAATATGTTACATACTCTGGGTTACAATCAATATTTCTATTAAATAATTTATATTATCATGTTTAGTCATTATATATTCTCCTCACATGTAATATGAACTGGTTATTAAATACTAAACTGATTATATAGTTTTACTTCTATTTAACTTACTTAGAAGGCAGATATGCTTGCTACTACACCTCCAGTGCCATGCCTAGATTTCACTTATTTATACATTTGCTTTTTATTGTTATGAACTCTATTCATCAGTTTCCTGAGGTGAAACCTGATTTCTTTCAGAAACATGATGACTTCCAATTTCTTAAATCCATAACCTGAATTGTTAAACTTCCATCATATACTTTTCTTCTCAGTCCTTAACATTCTGTGATTTAAAAAAAAAATACCTTTAAGTATTCTAGCTGTTGTTGTTACTCTCTATTCCCTACTTAGCTTTCTGAACTTTTCTATATCAACCAAAAAGGGAGTCATTGAGAAAAAAATCTAACAAAAATGTCTTTTGACAACTGATGTAGCAAAATTCATCACAAATGGAAATTCCTCCAATTGTCACATCATCACCTCTTTTCATTCTAGATGGCTTCTTCCAGGACAGTTTGTAATTCTCAGTGAATCATAATCATAGTTTTGATGATTTCCAAGTCAGTGGCTTGTTATAACTTTGTATTTCATTGTTCAACAATGCAAATGAGAGTGTTTTATTTTAAATTATATGTACTTCAGTGTATGGTACTAGAATGTTAGTTATTACTCTTGTTTTGAACATGTGTCTTTCAAAACAGTGCAGGTCAATTTGAAATCAACTTTTCATTGAAATTTTAGAAAATTGCAGGGTATTTCAAAACCAACTTTTATTCTCTCAACAAAGGATGGGATGTAAAAATAAAGGAGTATAAAGGGTTAGATGAGAGCCTGAAGTAATTTTCTCTAGGTAAAGATTTGAAATCACAAACAACTTCCTTTTGAAACAAACAACACCCATAAAAATCCAAACAGAAGAAGCAAATACTTAGGAAAACTCCTTCAAACTTAACCATCATTATAAAAGCCACAGCCCTACCATGGCAGAACTTTCTTCTACCTCAGCAATTGTTCTTGAATGATCATTGCCTTTGATGAATGAGAATGAGTTACTAAAGACCTGGGAACGTGAGACAATGGATAAAAAGAAAATTTTTAAATGACACATAGATAGTAATGTCCTGTAAACAGAGAGGAATGGGGGTGGGAAGCTTCATTAGATTAACAATATACCCTTCTTTGTGCCAACAAATAGCATTTAAAATTCTTTTCCTTGGACTTTCTGACAAAATTTCATTATTATCTCTGTCTTATATATGGACACTTGGAGACATAAAGAGGTCAAATCATTTTTTCAAAATTTTAGAGTTAGTGTCAAAGCTGGAAGCCCTACATTATAACTTTATACCCTAGGATATCAGCCTTCCTTTCTATTACTTTAGGACTTAGGCTAGACATAGAAAGATTGAATTATTAGAACAACCATGCTACGGTCTCATATTATCTCATAGCCAAACATGGAGAGTATGCAGAATTTAAAACATGCCCTTTCTTTATATCTGCACACTTAACTACCCTCACTGCTTCTCATTGTAAACTTCTGGGCTTTTTCTTTCAGCTATCATTAACTTCTCAGTTAATATGTAAGATTTGCTTCAGTATGGTCTGTAATAGATATCTTTTGTTTCCCAAATGTCTGTCCAAGCCCAATACTAGACACAAGGTGAATTTGAAATCCTTGTAGAATTACACAAGTTACAGACTTTCAGTTCATTGTTTGAAATAAGAGAATGGTTTAAGACCTCCTAGACGAGATATGTTTATGTGTATGTGTGTGCACAGGTGTGCGTATGTGCATGTTTAGGAGCTCAACTGTATTTCCGAACAAATTTGTGTAGTGAAGGAAAGCATAATGCCAGCCACAGAGCAAATGTTACTATGACTATCTGACAAGAGCAATATTTAAACAAAGGAGATCAATAGCAATGGCCTTCATGACTTATTCTACAAAATACATACTATTCTGGACCATTAATAAATTGATATGATACATTTATCTGGTTTTAGCTTTAAGGCATAGTTATTGTACAAGCATTTTAAATACTATGTTATTGTCATGTTCAATAAAAAGATGGATGTGTTTGTGAGTCCTGAATGTTTTAAATATCTAATACATGTACTGATGACATGAAAGTAGAAGTGAAATTATCTTGGAAGGAAAGGGGAGTAACTGGAAAGGAAGAAGTAGAAGTGGATTATAGGTGAATTCTCTTATGAAATGTACATTTGTATGAAAAGACCTCATGTAATCCTATATAGTAACAAAAATAAATTTGGTGGTTGGAAATAAGTATACTTACTTGTAGTTCAAACACACACACAAACACACACACACATACACACACACACACACACACACACACACACACACACACATCCTCCCTTTTAGATACCAAAATACCAAACTCTTTATCTTTTCAAGTCACTAATATAAAATGACATATTTTTAAATATAACTGGTACACATCCACCCTTATATTTGATATCATCTTTTTAAATTTTATTTATTTTATTTTTTAAATAAAACTATCTTTTCTCATTTTACATACAAATCCCAGTTCCCACTCCCTTTCCTCCTCCCATTCCCTCCAACTCCCCCCCCCCAACCCCAGTCCCCATTCACTCCTCAGAGAGGGTAATGCTTCCCATGGGAAGTCAACAAAGTCTAGTACATTGTTTGAGGCAGGACCAAGGCCCTCCCCACTATATCAAGGCTGAGCAAGGTATCCCCCACAAAGTGAATGAGTTCCAAAAAGCCAGTACAAGCAGTAGGGGTAAATCCTAGTGTCACTGCCAGTGGCCCCACAGTCTGCCCCAGCCATACAACAGTCACTACATTCATAGTTTGGTCCTATGCTGGCTCCCTGCTGTCAGGCCAGAGCCAATAGAGTCCCATTAACTCAGTTTAAGCTGCTTCAGTGTTATCCCCATTATGGTCTTGACCTCTTTACTTGTATTCTTTTTTTTTTCCTTTTCCACTTTTTTATTGAGAAAAGGAGAAAAAAAAAACAAGTTTCCACCTCCTCCCAGCCTCCCACTTCCCTCCCCCTCCTCCCACCTTCTCCCCTCCTCCCACCCCTCCCCCCTCCCCCCTCCCCCCACTCCTCTCCCCCTCCCTCTCCAGTCCAAAGAGCAGTCAGGGTTCCCTGCCATGTGGTAAGTCCCAGGTCCTCCCCTCTCCGTCCATCTCTAGGAAAGTGAACATCCAAACTAGCTAAGCTCCCACAAAGCCAGCACATCACGTAGGTTCAAAACCACGTGCCATTGTCCTTGGCTTCTCATCAGCCCTCATTGTTCGCCATGCTCAGAGAGTCCAGTTTTATCCCATGCTTTTTCAGTCACAGTCCAGCTGGCCTTGGTGAACTCCCAATAGATCAGCTCCACTGTCTCAGTGGGTGGGTGCACCCCTCGTGGTCCCGACTTCTTTGCTCATGTTCTCCCTCCTTCTGCTCCTCATTGGGACCGTGGGAGCTCAGTCCAGTGCTCCAGTGTGGGTCTCTGTCTCTATCTCCATCCATCACCAGATGAAGGTTCTATGATGATATGCAAGATATTCGTCAGTATTGCTATAAGATAGGGTCATTTCAGGTTCCCTATCCTCAGCTGCCCAAGGAACTAACTGGGGACCTCGGCTTGGGCACCTGGGAGCCACTCTAGGTTCAAGTCTCTTGCCAACTCTAAGGTGGCTCCCTTAACTAAGAATTGTGCTTCCGTGCTCCCCTATCCAACCTTCCCTTATCCCTATCCTCCTTTTTCCCCAAGTTCCCCCATTCTCCCCTTCTCCCCTTTCTCTCCCCATCTCCCCTTACTCCCATCCCACCCCACCCCCAAGATCTCAATTTTCTCCCCGGCCATTGTGTCTACTTCCCATAGCCAAGAGGACAACTATATGTTTTTCCTTTGGTTCACCTTCTTACTTAGCTTTTTGGGATCACCAATTGTAGACTCTGTGACCCTTGTTTATGGCTAGAAACCAATTATGAGTGAGTACATCCCATATTCATCTTTTTGGGTCTGGGTTACCTCACTCAGGATAGTGTTTTCTATTTCCATCCATTTGCATGCAAAATTTGAGAAGTCATTGTTTTTTACCGCAGCGTAGTACTCTAATGTGTAGATATTCCACACTTTCTTCATCCATTCTTCCATTGAAGGGCATCTAGGTTGTTTCCAGGTTCTGGCTATTACAAATAATACTGCTATGAACATAGTTGAACAAATGCTCTTGTCATATGATAGGGCATCTCTTGGGTATATTCCCAGGAGTGGTATTGCTGGGTCCAGGGGTAGGTTGATCCCGAATTTCCTGAGAAACCGAAACACAGATTTCCAAAGTGGTTGCACAAGATTGCATTCCCACCAGCAATGGATGAGGGTACCCCTTCCTCCACAGCCTCTCCAGCAAAGGCTATCATTGGAGTTTTTTATTTTAGCCGTTCTGACAGGTGTAAGATGATATCTCAAACTTGTTTTGATTTGCATTTCCCTGATCGCTAAGGAGGTTGAGCTTGTATTCTTACTCCTATCACTCTTTGACTGGACTTAGGGAGCTCAACCCAGGGCTCTGCTCTGAATCTCTGCATCTGCTCCCATCAGTTGCTGGATGAAGGTTTTATGGTGATATTTTTTAGAGAGTCATCAATCTGACTACAGGGCAAGGTCAATTCAGGCACCCTCTCCACTAATGCTTAGGGTTTTAGCTGGGGTCATTCTTGTGGATTCCTGAGAATTTCTCTATTGCCCAGTTTCTTGCCAGCCCCATAGTGGCTCCCACAATCAAGATATCTCTTTCATTTCTCTCCATCTCTGTCCTTACCCCATCTCAACTCTCCTATTCCCTCAAGTTTTCCTACATCCTCCCCTTCTCCCCTTCTCCTCCTCTTCTACCCCCTTCTCCCCTCACCATCTCTAGATCACTGTTACTTGACAAAATGTAAATATTTGCTATTCTGTTCTTTAAAAAATAATATCCCCAAATTTTATATAAAAAAGGAGTTGCCATTTTTACAATATTTTTGTATGCAGTTCATTGAGTCCACTCATGTAGAGAGTAGTGTTTGTATATACGCATATGCGTTAATGTATAGATGTATGCATGTACACATGTGTGTGTTCAGAGAAATGTATACATATTTTACATTCTTTTGGGTAAATAAATTTAGTCCTATTTTCTTACCCCTGTGTGAATATGCTTTATTATCTTGGTATCTGGATAAATTTTGAGGTTCAAACTGACTCTTACCTATTCAAATTTAATATAAGATTTTAGACAAATTCTTTCATAACAAAAAATAATTGGAGAACATATGATGGCTTAGGTCTTTTATATATAATTATATGGTTCCCAGAGGGGAGTTATAATTGACTTATAAGCTGCCTCATGAGTATTCTAGCTGGTGTTTAGAGAACCGCAAAGCAAAGCTGAGCAATTTTTTTTCTCCAGCTAGGCTGTGAATAAGACACCCTATAATTCAATTATAACTAGCCTCCAGGAACCATATAATTATACTATAAAGTAGTTTAAGGAACATAGGAAACTGGATGTTTTTCAACACATTGTATATGTTTAAAATGATAATTTTATAATTTTACTTTCGCCTTCAACTTTCCGAAGCTCACTGATTTAGAAATCTTTTCATAACCATATTCCTTCATGCTTTAAAAAATTTTTATTACAAATTACCATCCTAAATGATCCTTAGATTGCTATATTCCATTGTGGTCTGTTTACATATTCATACATATACCATAAACTCTTGTCAATTTTTTCAGCTCTATAATGGTTATATTTGGCAGCAATGTCCTGAGAAGCATTCCCCAATCCCAACAGGCACTGATTCTATCTTACTTGGGGTTCTCCTGATAAACAGAGTTTATTACTTGACTTTATTGCACTTTTATCAAATACCTGACAAGAAACTACTTAAGGAAGGGATGGTCTGAGTGTTCTAGTTGATCACAGTGAGCGATGGACATTACAGGCCCATGAGCCAAACAGGCACATTGCATCCGAAGTTGAGAAGTGGGGAGAGATAGGTGCTACTGCTTACTGGCAGCCACCTTTTCCATTTTTATTTATTCTCCTACTCCAGTAAGGTGCCGTTCTCTTCCAGAGATAGTCATTCCTCCTCATATAAATATTCCTTAAAAACTGTCATAGATATGCCCAGAGTGTGTCATCAGGTGATGGGAAATCTGGTAAAATTAAGTGTGAAGATTTGTCATCATAAAGAGCCAGTATAAACCCTACCTATCTGTGTGTCCGTATAAGTATCTAGAATATGGTAACAAGTCATAGAGATAGAATGGTGGTGAGACTCTTAATAAATTGGATTATGCCATTGTGAGGCTCACAATCTTCATGGCAGCCTTGCAAAGAACCACGGAGAATGTGAATGTTATATCATGAGTCTGAAGGTAGTCTATCAGCAAAAAGGCTTCCCTTCGAGACCTAAGTCATTTTCTTAAGGCTATCAACTGCCTGGACTAAGTTTACCCACATTATAGATGATAATGAGCTTTACTCAATATCTACTGGCTTAAATTTTAATACCACCTAAAATATGCCCTCACAGCATCTTCTAAACCGATGATTGAGCTGAAAATGAACACTAAAGCATAGCCAAGTTTACACATACAGGAATCATCATATGTTTATATAGTGAAAATGTGCTGTATTATTCAGGTCCCAATTTTTCAGATTTCAGATTGCCCTCTAGGGACATGAATGGAAAAGAAAAAGGTAAAATTTGACCTGTGAAGCCTTGGAATAACGTAATATTGTTACCAGTACGTTATAGTGAAAGTAAATGGTTTTTGAGGAAGAAATGGTGTCTTACTTTTATCTTGCTATAAAGAGATACCAAGGTAACTTATAGAAGAAAACATTGAATTGTGGGATAAGAAAGCATTTAATTGTGGGCTTGATATAAGTTTCAGAAGGTGAGGCCATGATGGTCATGATAAGGAGTATAGCAACAGGCAGGCAGACATGCTGATCCACAAGTAAGAGGCAGAGAGAGAGAGAGAGAGAGAGAGAGAGAGAGAGAGAGAGAGAGAGAGAGAGAGAGAGAGAGAGAGAGAAACCGCCAACTTAAATGGAATAGTCTTTTGAAACCTCAAGCCCACCCTCAGTGACACACCTCCTCCAACAAGGCCATGCCTCCTAATCCTTCCTGAAATATTTCCACTACCTGGGACCCAAATACTCAAGTACTCTGTGGGACTCATTCTCATTCAAACCACCCAAATACTCTGTGGGACTCATTCTCATTCAAACCACCACAGTAAGAGTCAGAGGACAAGGAAGAGTGTTGTGCAATGCCACCTTCTGGATGTGCCAAGCCTGTTATATACATGAACTGAGAACAACTGTCACCTAGATACGTCCTGTGTAAGATCAAGCCAGTTTTTCCCAGCTGGGAGAGGTTCTTGAGGCCCCACTTCTAGTTGAAGCCCTGTTGGGAGTTAATGGCTGCTGAGGAAAGACCCCTCATTTTTCACTGGGTTTGTATTCATGCCTCATTGACTTGCTCCACACCCATGAGCATATGAACAGCACTAATTGGACTCAGTGAATTATATCCAAAAGAAAAGACAATGAAAGAAAGAATTGGATGTCATGGCAGGGTACTATGGAAACTTAGGAGGGGCATATTGTCAGGTTACATTCCATGCATTCAAAGAATGCATGACATTTCAAAGAATGAAGAAAATATAAGTTAAAGCAAAAGATACATGAGAATAGACATTTTATTTTAAACTGGATTTAAAATATAAATTCTCTTTTTCTTCTGTTTTATGAAGTGATGATCTTATAATAAAAACAAAGCTGATGACTAAAAAATTTCAAAAGAACTAATATGTTGAAACTTATTTCCTATCTAAATCTTCTTCAGAATTTCCATACGGAAAGTAATGTTGTGCAATGACTTGTTATTTAAAAAGTTCTATTTTTTAGCTGCAGCATTCTTATATGTATATTTCTTGAGCAAACATTATAATTGTTGTACCGATTATATTAATTTTTAAACTTAAACTACTCTTTGAAAATAATTCATGAATATGTGATTAGATGCTCATAATATCACTATTTTTTCTAGTGCAAAAGTAGATGTGAATAAAAGTCCAGGAACTGTTAAATAGATAAACAAAATATGTTATTATTTATATATAGATGCATGTATATGTATATGTGAATAGGAGCCATAATGAGAAGCTCTGATGCATACTGTAGCATGAGTTAAAGTTGAAAACATTATTTTCAGCGAAAGAATCCACTTACGATGACAACATCTTATATTACACCATTTATGTAATGTGTCAAGAATATAAATAAGATAGACACAAAACAGTAAATCTCTATTGCTCTCATTCCATACAGAATCTGAGAATTTGTTCTGCTATAAAGCAAGAGTTACAACTGTTGTTACTAATGACTGAAGCAGTTCAGGTAGTTTGGGAAGAGATTATGCAAACGTTAAAGTCAGTGTAGAAGTACAAATTGAAAGGCCTATTATTGCATAATAGCATATGATGATTATCATAAACAATATTTTGTATTTTTTAAAGATGTCAAGAAACTGGATGCAAATTGTTTTCATCACAATATGAGAAATAATGCAAGTCAATTATCTAATACATAATTAATTAGCCTAGTTTAATAAAACTGTAATGCTTCAAAGCATATTGTTCATGATAAAAATGATGATTTTAGTTATAAAATTTCAAAAATAGTTAGTTTGAAAATCTAACTGTACCCATAGATTAAAAATTAATTATTTTGGACCTTGGAGTAGAAGTCTGGGATGAAAACAGGAAATGAGAAATGAGTGCTAATGGGTATATTTTTTCTTCCTCAGATGATGAAAATGATTTTTTCATTTTATGATAGTAACAACACAATTCTATTGATATGTGAAAATGTTATGACTGTGCATGTTAAATATACTAATGGTAATGTAGGAAGTATATATACCTAAGGCTAATAAATACATAGGGAAAGATTCACATAATGTTGAAAAGAATATATTACATTTTTCTCTTTTCATCCCCAACCTGATCTAGAATCACACTGTCCTTTCTGATTTCCTATTAGTAGCCACTGTCAATATTTCATGCCTTTTCACAACACCTCACTGTCTCTTGATTTTTTATTTTTAACACCCAACAATGTTTTCAGAATCTTCCTGTATCAGCATAAATCCATTTTTTACCATTCTTTTAAGTAGCTATCTAGTGTTCCTTTATGTGGATACATCAAGATCTATTTAAACATTTCTCTCCTGAGAAATTTGTTCTTTCAAGTTCTTGCAAAACTGCTGCATGGACATTCTTTGATATCTGCTTACAGGAAAGTACAAAAAGTATTTGGAGGATAAATTCTTACTCATAAAATTTTTTAGAATAAAGAATATACATTTTAGGTTTTAATAAATGTGTAATAGATAGAGCAATTAAATTTCTTGACTTTACTTGAAGATGCATGTTACTATGAAACCACAATCTTCTCAGCATGATAAATAAAAACCAACTTCACATTTCAGCTTCTAATTGTGCTTTCAATTATGAATGAGATTTAAAACTTTTGCAATTTATGTTAATTGACTATGTGCTTTGTTCATATTTCTGTTACATTTTAGTACTTTAAATATTATGATTGCCCTCTAAGATTTTGGGCTTTTGTTTGTCTTTCTACTATTTTCAATCTTCTTTAGGAGTGGAATACTTCTTAGAAATATTCATTTTGCTACTTTCAGATAGATTCTGTTATATAGTGGAGTAAATTATCTACACTGAAATAACAGTCTCTGTGTCTAGCTTTTGGGTGATTCTATAAAGTTTCTCCTTGAAAAACCTTCAAATTGCCACTGATATTTTTCTTCCACTATACAAACTTATATCTTTGTGAAGATTAGATATATCTTAATTTTAAATATTTATAAAGTTTTCTGTTCTATAAAAGGATCTTTGTTTATTTTTAATTGTTCACAGATTGATCAATAAAATCTGATAATATTAAGCAGATTTCATATGTCTTTCCTTTGCCAAGGCAATCTCACTTCACTTAATATAACAGCTGTCACAGTGCTTACACTTTTTGATAATGTAATTCTGTTGCTTCTTTTTTATACACCATAAAAGGGTCTTTATAAAACAGAATTTTACATGGAAACAAGAAGACTTGTTAATGGTTTAATGTAGAAAATCTATTTACATTTATAAAAGATCTGACAGTACAGTATTAGCTACCTGAAGTACTGTACTTTTTCCCCTCTCCATCCTTTCTCTTTCTTCTGTTCTTAATATCTTTTTCCCTCCCCTGTTACTGTGAAAGCAATACATACTCATGGCTATCTATAGAATATTAATATCTGTATATATGGATATAAATATTGTTTTGTTATTATTAAAAATAGGACATGTAAAATAAAATAGCCCTAGTAACCTCCTCACTGTACTTTCCATTCATCTGCTTCAGAATATATATCTTTTTGCACGTTTTCTATTTTCTTCAATGGAAATATAATATATGTATATTGCAATATTACCTTACAAGAATATATACATACAAATAAATAGTTTGACTTTAGTAGCAATTTCTTTAGGCTGTACACTAATCCCAATACTATATTTGCTAATAACCTTGTTAGATACATTTCTGGCTATTGTTTTTGGACTTTGGTAATTATTAAATCTTATTCTGGTGTATTTTTGTTTTTATTGAGGATCAGTTTGATTTCAGAGAACAATCAAATTTTACTTGGAATTAGGTATGTCGTGTATACCCATTTGACCTATCTAAAATGATCTTTGGTCTAAAACACCAGAGTAGTCTACACAGTGAGTTCCACGACAGCCAAAGATACACAGAAAAATCCTGACTCAAAAAATTTAGAAAACAAAAACACCAGCACAGTAATGATCATTGTCAAAAACAACTTAAAAGAAACCTTATAGATTATTATCAACAAAGAATTGCAAAAGCATTTTGAAAAATGGCAGCATGTATACGTGTTTATCACATCACAAAATGATACACAGAGTCAGTTAAGAAGCTAAAGTTCATTTGAACATGCTGATTTTGATGTGCTGGTATTTAGATAGCAAAATGCTGCCATGCTTGCTACAAATTCGCCCTAGTTCTCATCCCTAAATGCCTAAGAAGCATTATTGGAATTCAGCAGTGTGCATGCAGGGCTAGCTATTACTTCTGAAAACTCCGAGGGAGCATAATGACAATCTTAGATGTAAAGAAGAGCCATGAGATTTTCTTCTGTTTGTTTTTAGCTCTTCATTAATTTCCTTCTTTTACTTTGCTTCTCTTCTCCTTTTTGACTTCCTTCCTCTCTATTGTACCTTTTTCCTCCTTCCCACTCCTCTCTCTTTTTTAATTAAAAAAGGGTCTGATTAGTCTGTTACTGGAACAAATATTTCAATTTAGTTTAATTTATCTCTTCACAGAAGCAAGATACATTATCTCAAGACATTCAGTGTCATCATTCTCATCACGAGGAAATAATACTTTTTCAAATCTTTTCATATTACTTAATTAAATCATTCTTATATATCACTATTCTAAGAAGGTCTTTCTTAAAATTAGCTTTTATTTTCATTAGTTTTGATGTCCAGTATAGGAATTTGGAATTGAAATTAACAAATTATCATAATATTTTGTGATAAATGCTGCCTGCTTGAGGTAAGAATTGTGGCAAATAATTGTTTTTACTTTTAAAATTCATCAACCTATATAAATGCTAAACAGTAGGGGAAGTGTTGCATTTAAATATTATTAAGATAATGTGTGATTGTGATACTATATGTGGCATAAAAGACAGAAATTGTAAAAGCTAATCCTAATAAGTCAAGTTGCATATCTAAGAAGCAGGATGATAGAAGGGGTCTAGTATTTTGAGCTACTAATAACTGTATAAAAAAGTTTGTCCATGATTTTCAAGATTAAGAACAATACTTTAAAATACATACATGCTTCCTTCAATATCGATTTTTCAGGTGAGACACAATAGGACCAATTGATTATGGATAAAGTTTTTAATTTAATTCCATATTGCTTTATGTCTCTAAACAGCCTAGTTAGACTGATCACTTCCCTTTTGGAATGTGGCATATCATTTCATGGATAGGGGTAAAATGGGTGGAATGGGCATCTTCAAATGGCTTTATTGAATTTCCATTAACAACAATGTCTTTTCTTATTGAGTGTGTTGGCTACTGCCTTTAGAAACAACTTTTAGAAAACAGTTGCAGGTTGATCTCTGAGTTTGACCCCAGCCTGGTCTACACTGCGAGTTCCAGGCTAGTCAAGGCTAAATAAGTGCCTTTCTAAAATAAAAGTACAATTTTCTTTATTCACAAAGCATAGATTGAATATCTAGTGGGTATCAATCACTATGGTAACTATCAGGAATATAGAAACATTGAAGGGGGTTCTGTCCTTGAGGAATTCCAAATTTGAATATGGAAGTTGAAGTAGGGGAGGGATATAGTCAGGATGATAAATTAATAATTGTTACAAAAGAAGTATCTAATGGTGTGGGTATTCTAAAAGTTTCTCAGTTTCTTATCTTGTTTAAAAAATAAGTTAAGGGTGAACATGTAATTAAATCTAAAGCCCAGCTTCTTACTAATTGCAAGTTATCCTTCAAGTTGCTTAGATTCAGTGAACTTAACTTTACTTTTTGTAAATTTGGGGTAATAACTATTCTAGAGTCTGAGTAGGTTTAATGGTTGTGAATATAAGATAATTTTCTTTTTTTGAATAATCAATAAAGGCCAGTAATAATGTTGCATGTTGATATAAACATATATGAATATATATTTCCTCATATAGATATCATGATGTTTGCTGAAGTATTTTTACTGGAAATGAGATTTTCACAATTTTAAAAGTGATGGGCACTGGAGAAGAAAATAACTGTATTTTTCCAAAGCCTTACAACTACATGTAGAACACACCAAACATGTTTTTATGGTGATGCATTTTGTATATTTCCGGCATGGCATGCATATTATGTTTGCCCTAAACACAATAATTTCACTTGCCACTTAACTTGAGTCTCACACATTTTCCTTTCAGATTTCTCTTGTAAAGGTCATATCAAGAAAAGCAGTGTACAGAAAAATGGTACCCTCCCCTCCTCCATGTGTCTCCTTTCTAGTCTCTGATATCTCCCCTGGCAATTTGAAGTCTTAAAATTGGACTCACTTTAAGACATCCAAAGCTAAAATTGAATAAAGAAACAAAACTGCTTCAACCAGACTTCTGAAAGAAACTCATTTTTTTTCTGGTTCTCTTTGACCTTCAAGTTGTACATTTAAAGTTTTTCTAATCACTATCTAAATATTTGGTTATTTGGAAAAATCTAAATTGGTTAACCATTTATAGACATTTTAAAAAAACTAGCTAAACATCTGGAACTTTCTGACCTACTAATATTCTAGTACACTGCTAAATATATCTCTCAAATAAAAAATGATATTTGTCTTGGGGCTAAAATTTCAACTTCATCACATTTTGTGCTTAACTGAATAATAGCTTTAAATTCTTTCTATTTATCACCAATTAAATGTCCAGTAGGGTATTTTACTTGCTTAATAAATTTTATAAAGGCTGCTTAGTCAGCATATGTGTATTTTAAAAAACATGACTGTCATATGGCAGCCTCTGTGTAGTTACTGAGTCAACTAATAAGATATTCCCTTTTTCCCCAATCCTAACCTAAGTTTGGGTCACATATAGAAGTTTCTATAGACATTTGGTGATTATTAGAAATAGTAGAAAAGGATAGCATTTATTAATTTAGGAAGCATTTCTAAACTGATGGGAAGAAAGCCCAGTCAGTCAAGGACTTGTATATACAAGAAAATTTAAATTCAGATCCTCAGCCACCACTTAAAAGGCCGTGCATGGTAGCCTGTAATTCTAGTGCTGCAGAGATCCACAGAGCATTCCTAAATATCTCTGGCCTGCTATTCTTGGCAAGTCTCTGAGCTCCAGGTTCACTGAGATCAGAGATTTTGTTTCAAAATCTCAGGAGAAAAAGAATAGTAGACATGTGATGTCAACCTCAGTCCCCCAAATACATTGTCAGTCACATATAAAGTTGTGTGTTTATACAAAACACACACACACACTCAGAGAGAGAGAGAGAGAGAGAGAGAGAGAGAGAGAGAGAGAGATTCTAAGCACCTGCTATATGTAATTTAGAACATAAAGAAATAGGATTCAACCAATGAAACTGCCAAACTCAATCTCTTCCTTTATGGAAAGTGAAGAGACAGAGGAAAGAGGGCTGTAAAATTAAAATAGTAGCATGATGAAGGATACTTACAAATGCTACAAGAAAATGTACCAGGGACTTTAAATCTAGTCCGAAGAGAAGGGAAAACTTGCCATAGTATGTGAAATCATATTGAAAGTTGCCGGAAAGGCAAGGATGAAATATATAAAGAAATCAGGACAAGTGTTTATTGCACTGCAACAGTGATTCTCAACAGAGTGTAATTTTGCCTCTACTGGGGAATATTTTGATAGCCACAGAGAATCATTTGATGTCACAACAGAGATGCCACTGTATTACAGCGACCAGAATTTCTGGGAAGTTTCTTACTGCCCTGTTGTAGAGTACCACTACCAAAACTTTTTCCAATGAAAATCACTAAAACTGTGAAAGTTGATAATATATTAGATTCTAGAAGAGAGGAAAGTTGATGAATTAGGAAAGCATACAGAAATATAAATAGAGTTAGTTGTTTCAAACATTGCTGAGTATCTATTATGTCCTAGATATGTATAGGCAGAACAGAATTTCTATCCTATTTATTTTCATTAGGTAAGGAAGACAAATGAACTCCAAGAATAATCAGTAATAGAAGTAAGCATACTGTGATAAAGACATATTAAAGTGAAAAAATATTTAACTAGGATACTAAAATATCATCTGTGATATGATACTTGAATGGATTTGATATGATATGTTAGTCATGATACTCAAATGGATTTAAAGAGTTTGTGAATCAGAAGATATATTTCTGAAATTTCTGGAATGATTAGTTCAAAGAAGTACAGATATGGAAGACTTAAAATGTAGTAGGGATGCAAAACTCAAAGGTAAAATATGATATGTGAGAGAAATTGGACTTATTCTATTGCGTGGATGCTTTTCTTTGCCGTTATAAGTTGCAACATAGCCTGGATAGCAGGAAAGAATAGGTATAATACGTGAACATATCCTTGACTCCGAAATTCTCATCCAATGAACAAAGGGATTTCTGAGTGAGTGTCAACTAGGTTTCCCTAAGTACAGGGAAATATTGTTATCACTAAAGATTGAGAAAATGAAGCTAGATAGAGGTCTGAACACAGATGATGAGTTAAAACACAGCACAGAAAGCACAATTCACATTTAGTTGATGGATATGCTGTGACTTCACTATACATGGGATATACCAGTTGAACAAAATAAGCCAATAAATGAACATGTCTTCAAATAATTTCAAATTTTGAGTATCTAATATGCATCTTTCTTAAAATGTATTTTTTTAAATCTTTCGGCATAAGATTATAGCTACTGGTGGTATAGGAATTTTTGTTGAGTCTTGTCCTATACTACAATTGATCTGAAATTAATTTAGACACTTCATGGAAGAACTGTGGATATTTTAAAACCAAAGAACTCATATAATTTAATGTCATTCACAACTTTAACCTTTTTTTGAAGCGACAGGAAGTTTTTAAATTGAAATAGTAATATAACACAACATTTAAAGCATAAATGGTAGAGTCGGAAAGTCTGGGTGAAAATCTACCTTTATTTACTAGCCTTGAAAGATTGGATGAATTTCTAAACTTCTCTCAGCCTCAAATCTTTTATCTGATGAAATAGAAATCATATTTACATCCATTAACACCATTTTTGCAAACATGGCATCATCTGTTATAGGCACTGCTCAGCACTAAGACATAAATATTTGACACGATTCCAAAAAAGTAGTATTTTATAGAACTCAGGTATTGTAAAATAATGCTCTTGTACACTGTAACGATTTGTCACTGGTTTCAGATTAATAAAACGCTGATTGGCCAGAAGCCAGGCAAGAAGTATAGATGGGTCAATCAGACAATGCAAATTCTGGGAAGAGGAAAGAGTCAGTCACAAGCCAGACACAGAGGACGCAAGATGAAAATGCCTTACTGAGAAAAAGTACAAAGCCACATGGCTAAGCATAGATAAAGAATTACGGTTTAATTTAAGTTTTAAGAGCTAGTTATAATAAACCTGAGCTAATAGACAAACCAGTTTGTAATTAATAGAAGTCTTTGGGTGTTTCCTCAGGACTAAATAGTTGTGGGACTTGGTATGAGAGAAATTTCCATCTACACTCAGGCATATGCATCAGGCAACAAAAGAGTTATTGAAACAAAGATTTGTAGAGCTGAAATTCTAGGCTAGTCACAAGATAAACTCTGCTTTACACCCATTACCACTGGGGCTCCATTTCTTTTTCTTGGTAGTCTGAAGATTGGAAACTTGAAACTGCAGAGGGGAGTGGGAGGATACAGTTTTTAATCCAAACAGTATTTTTCCCCAAAATTCAAAAATTGCTACAAGTATAGTAATTCGATTTAGTCTTTAAAATATTTATTCTTATCTTTCTGGTTAAGTGAAGAATTTTTTAAAGATATGCCAGTAAAGTGAAAAGTAGGAAATTGAAACATCTCAGAAAAAAACTAATCAATAGATACAAAAAGTGTTTTCCAAGTGTCATTGCACATTTACCAATAGAAAACGGTGTAAGAAAACTAGGCCAGAGTAAAGTAAAGGCTGATGAATTATTTTCTAATATTTTCACAGTAACCTACTGTCATTTTGACATGTAGTCTTAGAAATTCTGTAAAAAATACTACCTTAAATTTTCAACTTAACATAGGTAAATAGGTCAAATATTGGATATGTGAATTATCTTGATATTAGTTATCCTCTCACAATAAACACATGTATCAAAGCATCAGAATCATTATACATGCACTTTGAATATGCACAGTTTTGTTGACCAAACCTCAGCAAAACACAAGAATGCTAAAAAAAAAAAAAATTAACATCATGCTACTTTTAGAAAATTTGTTTGAGGGAATAAACATTTCTTTGCTTCTGTTTTTGTTTTCGTTGTTTTTTTTTTCTGGCAAAGCCTGAAACATTTGTTCTTTTTAAAGTACTTAAAAGCTAGGTGTGGTGAGGCACACTTATAAACACAGCACTCAGGAGGATAAGAGAATTGCAAGTTCCAGGACAACCTGGCTTACATAACAATACTCAGTCTCAAAGAGTACTTGGTGCTGGTAGACAAAGGAGTTGAGGTTATATTATCTGCTTTATTTGAGACATATATCCGTTACAGTGAAGCAATTTAAAAATTATTTTAAGATTGCCAACCCTTATATGAATAATGAACAAAATGTTATTTGCACAATGTAAGAATTGTTATGCTGTACTCATGTATAAAATTCTCAAAATATAAAAAGTTAAAATAGAAAAAAATAAAGTCATTTCATTTAATTGTCTTTTTAATTGTGCAGCACTAGGTGGGGTGTTCTGGCTGCTCCTGCAAGAGAGTATGAGAGGTTTCAGTGTTGGGGTTGTCTCCTCCCAGGATGTGTGTCTTCAGTTAAAATCAAATGCATTAAATTTCTTCACTGCATCCAATTACTTCGCTAATTGAAAAGGACAGCATTCCACTTCAATTATATGTTCTCATTTTCTACATTTCTTTTAATTTATGGAACGATAAAAAGTAAAGTGTTGCAAAAAGTAGCCATTTGAAGAGCCATTTGGTACAGTCGCTATTTGACCTTATTTATTTGAATTTTCCAGTCTTCCTGTGATTTTTGTTCATCTCCCTAAGCATGGTTTGTTAGCTTCATTGGTTATTTTCAGCAGCACATTAGAAGTCCCCTGAGATCTTGCTTTCTAGCTGACATTTGGTGCTGTTTCTACTGTCACTTTTAAGATTTTGTACTTCTCCAGCTGTCACAGTCTAGAGTTATCTGTTGTGTTGTCTGCATTAGAGACACCGAGAAGACTCTAGAAATTATGAATAAGTGTCATTACATTGATATTTCTAATGAGAGTTTGTTTTTTCCTTTCTCTAATTAATAATAAATGGAGAAGGGAAAGCAGTTAGACAATATCAAGGAAGTAATAGCAACCCATAGAATGAGAGAAAATATTTGTAAACTGTATAAGAGTAGTAGGCAAATTACATGAATAATGATTGCAAATCAATAATTCAAAAAATAAATAAGATAAGAGGGGCAAATATTCTCTAAAGAAGGCACCCAAGTGACCAGTAAGCAAATAAGATAAATATCATTAGCCATCAAGGAAATGAAAACTAAAGCAAAGAATGGCATGTTACATTCATTAGTATGGCTGCAAGAAAAAGAATAACAGTGACAGTAAGGATTAGAGTTCCTGAATATCCTTGTACGTTGCGGCAAAAAGTGTTCAATAGTGTGGGCAATGAGAAAATAGGTTTTCTTGTTTTCCCTTTTTTATTTGAGACAGGGT
Organism: Microtus oregoni; assembly: GCF_018167655.1. Taxonomy (NCBI): domain Eukaryota; kingdom Metazoa; phylum Chordata; class Mammalia; order Rodentia; family Cricetidae; genus Microtus; species Microtus oregoni. The sequence goes on from NW_024544721.1 coordinate 2,992,944, forward strand.
ATCTCTGTGTAGCCCTGGTTGTCCTGGAACTAGCTCTATAGATGATACTGACCTCGAACTTACAGAGATCTGCCTGCCCTTGCCTCCTGAATGCTCTTATTAAAAGCGTATGTCACCATCTCATAGGACAATTATATATATATATATATATATATATATATATATATATATATTACATTATATATGTATGTAAGTTTTAAATGTGTGTGTGTGATATTAAGGATAGCTTGCAGTTTCTGGCAAACCACTTTGTTGCAATTTCCAGCAAAACTTCCTGTTTGTTCCTGTGCTCCCTCTGCCCCTGCTGGTGGTTAGCTATAAGGGAGTTGTTTACTCCAGCTTGCCCTGGTAATTTCCCACCTGACTGGGGGGATTTCCATTGTGCAGCAGTTAGGGTATATAAGGTTTTCTCTAAGCTTGAATAAACAGTATCCATCATTTTCTCTTCACAGATGACCTATGTCTCTTGTGTTTCTATCTCCAGGCCCTCTGCAGCTCGTGAATTGTCCTGTAGCACAGGCATACAGGGTTTAACTCTATAACTGCCCTGTGTCTCCTGGAACTTGCTCTGTAGACGAGGCTGGCCTCAAACTCACAGAAATCCACCTGCTTTTAATCTCAGCACAGGTGAGGCGAGGCAGGTGGACCTCTGTAAGTTTGAGGCCAGCCCAGCCTGGTCTACAGAGCCAGTTTCCAGGCAGGCAGCCTGCTGTACAAAGAAACCCTGTCTCAAAAATTCAAAAAAAAAAGAAAAAAAAAGAAGAAAAGAAAAACAACTTTTCAGTTTCCCATAAACAAATAAAGATAGTTAATATATGACCCAGTGATTCAGTTCATATTACATATATACAAAACTAAAAACACGTCCATAGATATGTACTCTGTATGTTCATGGCAGTATTGGTAATAAAACTCAAAGTGGAAAGCCACAACATATTCATATTATTAGAGAAATATTTAGCCATAAAAAGGAGAGTCTTAGTTTCAATGCTACAACTAGAAAAGAAAACCTAAAAACATAATTATCTAATTGAAAAATACCTCAGACAAAAGACAAAATATTGTGTGATTCCGTTCTATGAAACACCTAGAATAACTAACTTCCTAGAGACATAATATAGATTAGTAGTTACGATTAGAGGGAAAAGGAAAAGGGCAATGACTAATGAGTAGTATTAAAATTCAAAACTAGCAATAGTTCCAAAGATCTGGGAGAATAATAAAAGTCATTTAATTATGCACTTTTAAGTGTCAATTTTATATGAGAATTATATCCCAATAAAGATGGGATTGAAACAAAATAGGAAGAGAAAATAGTCTATTTTGTGTACTTACAGTGTTTCAATATACCCTTGTAATTTTCATGTGTGATTACATCTGGTGTGTACAATAATTGCAAGTGAATATGTGCCTTTATCTTTCTACTTTACATCTGAATAAACTGAAAGATAAAAAAGTTGTGTAAAGCATTATCCAAGGTATGAGGAGCTAAAATTCAACCCCCCCCAAGCAATCCAGAACTAAGCTTATTTATTTCTGTATTTTAATGGCAGTTTTATTGATGTAATTATTACAACATACAATTATTAATGTAAATGAGCCATAAATTTAGTAGACCTTAGTGTGTTCACATGTAGGAAAACATCTCTATGGTTTATGCACATTGAAATTATCTTCAAAACAATCGCCATTTTACACAAATGAATTGCATATAAACTATAGCTTAGTAAAGATTTTAAAAATTTGTTTAGTCGACTTTAACTGTCATTTCTCTCCTCCTTCATCTTCCACATTCTTAGGACACAAGGAATCTGTCTTTCTTGTGGTAGTATAATATTGCTGCTCATCATCACTTGGATCACTGTGTTCTCTCTTCAAACTCTTAGTATATCTAGATCTGAGGAATTATAAGACTTTCTTTTTAAGAGGTGACTTGGAAAATTATCATTTCTCTACACACCTAAAAGACTAAGGAGAAAAATTCTAGGTTTTGACTTGTCCTGCTTTGGAGTCATCTGCTCTGCTTTAATGAAGAGCTAAGTATAATCAAGATGTAAAAATGATGTTTCACTTCTGGGAAGGATTGCAAAACCTGTCAGGAACACTTCTGGGGCTTTAAAATTGACATAATGCCCTCTAGCTAAATGGCTTTGCTAAGTGACTTTACCAGCAACCTTTCCTATCTTCCTTGTCCTGAAGCTACTGCTTTTTTCCCTGACCCTCTTGACTTCAGTTTGAGTCTATGTCTTTCAGTTAACAAGTAATTTGGGGGAGTGTCAAAAGGTAACTAGTGTCCCCTGGGTTACAATTAACCTAAAAATTAAAAGGTGGAGTTTAAAATCCCCATTAAGTATTAGGAAAACATAAAAGCGAGCTTCTGAATTCAAGTTGGATTTAGAAAGTCACCTTTGAATTAATGAAACTGACTGTACTTCACTATACAGCAAGCAAGTTATTTGAGAGAGAGGGTGAGAGGGAGAGAGAGAGAGAGAGAGAGAGAGAGAGAGAGACAGAGAGACAGAGAGACAGAGAGACAGAGAGACAGAGAGATAGAGAGAGAGATTAATTTGATGTGTATTACTGGCTAATTAAGAATTAGTAGAGGAAAAATATTTCTAGGAGCTGTTTTCTGTGATACCACTCATTCACCATGCACATAATTTCCTTCAATTTTAATTAGCACTAATTTCTGAAATATGCTTGTGAGTGTTACATTATTTGAATTATGAATTAGTGCTTTCTCATTAAGCATGGTCAGATATTGGACAGCATCATATTTCCATAAAAATTTTGATGATTTATTTTTAAATGTGGAATAATAAAAGCAGTTGAGGTCTTTAAAAATGATTTACAGTGAACACTTACAGTCTGATAATAAATTCTAATATGTTCTTATAATAGATACCTGGAGATTATCAATTCTGAGCTAAAAATGAGAAACAATATGGATATGACTATTACTATATAAACCTTAAACAACCATGTTGTACTGGATATTTGCAATGCACGGTAGATGCTTAAAATATTTAATTATTAAGATTTGCTAATGCTTCCTTTAAAATGTGTTTGAAAGCTTTTTATACAATCATCTTCCTGTAGCATAAAATTTTACACCCCCTTTGATGAAAGTCACTTTGTAGACCCTACAAGCAGAATTATATAAATGTAAGAAATAATTTTCAAATATGGAAAATTCAAGAGAGATTAAAAATTATTACTACCTTAAACAATATTCAAACTTTCATTATTACCATACATTTGAAAACCTACTTTCCCAGAATTTGAATCCAATAGCTTGGGAAGTGATGAGCCCTTGTTTACTTATTTCAGCGGGTTCTTTTTATTAGATCCCAAACACACACACATATAACTGTTCACTGGTTTATCTTCAGCTTTCCATATAACTTTGTCAGGCTAATATTGAAGTTAGTTCATTGAGAAAATGAAATGTTTCAAGTGTGAAACAACCATAGTCAGCAGAAGTGTTTTTCTTGAGTTGTTTAGAAATGCAGATGGTTTTGACAGTTCTTTTGTGACTTCAAGTATAGGTTTCTATATCTAGCAGTTGGAGTTAGGCTTTTTTCATTTGTCATGGATCAGACAAAAGATTATTGAATTTAGAGTCCATATTGCTGATCACTACACCATGGGGGCAGGAAATCAGATAAAAGATAACTGGCACATTTGAGGATTGATCCCCAACCTTTTTTGTCTAGTGATCTAGGTTTAGCAAACACTGAGAGGCATAGACTAGGTATCAGTTAATAGCATAATTTTCTTAACATCAAAATAGATATGAAGTACCAAATTCATCAGGTCTTATCAATATATCTAAGGTTTATTGATTGTGGATTTAAATTCACTGAGAAGACATCCATGTTGCAGAAAGTTTGTTACCTTTTATAGAGAAAATATTGAAAAATGTATCCAAGTGTTTTTATTTGCCGGATTTTTGAGTGATGTAGTAGAGATGATCACCTATTATTATAAGGTGAGCAAACTTCGGCATTTTTTAAACCCATGCATATGGGTAAACATAACACTGCCTAATAACATAAAGCTTTTGAACCTATTCTTCAATGTATTTGTGAAAAGAGGAAAATCTTTCTTTACACAGTGGAACTCTTCTCAGATTACTTAATATCACTGGAAAATGATCAGAAAAATTTAAATTACTTTTTATATTTTAAGGATTCCTTGTTAATATTTTGATATTTTTCAAATAACCTCCTACTCTATCAAGAATGCCAGGGAAAGCAGCTCTGCTTATTCCAGATTAAAAACTGGCAGCATATGCTTTAGTGTTTGCTAAACAAGACAGAGTTTACCAATACATGCATAGGGGGTATTTTAATTAAAATTAATTAATGAATTTTGTTGGCTTATTCTGCATGAGTCACTGATGTGCTTTAAACTCTTGCAATACATGAAGAATTTGATGTTTAGTTTTGTTTCTTTTTTTTCCCCCTTTGGAGGACTTGAAGCTAAGTGATAATCATTCACTGCCTTGATCATTGAAAACAGGTTATTTTCTTTCTTTCTTTTTTTTTTTGAAAACAGGTTATTTTCTACCTTCCCTTGTCATAATGATGATCTGAATATCCATGAGAAAACTATGCACAACTTCACACTAAGATACAGCTCTTCGAAACCACAAAGGGAGATTTCATAATTTTCATACCACGTAACATAGATGAGCTAAAACTAGAGTTGTAAGGCATATAGGAGAAACAAAAGCTAAGAGAACAGAAGCATGCTGCCAATGTCCCCATAGATTACCAGCAATCGTTATATTTAATGAAAATAAGGTCATACTTTTGCTGTGTGGTTTTGTAAGATATTATTAATTTATGTATACTTCATAAAGTAAATAAAATAATTATTAAGAAGTGAATCACTATGGGGCATTAATAATGTTAAAACTATAAAAGGCAATCATTTCTTTCAACAAGTTTGAGATTGCTTATCAGAATACAGTATTTGGTGGAATATTAGAGTGTTATTGTCATTTATGGTTAATTTGTTATTCTTAGAAGAATACACTAGCCTGACACTTTGAAGAAAGATATTAATGCTTTCTAGACTAACAATATCTCACAGCAATGAATTTATATGGTCATTGATGAGTAATACTTTTGCTAAATAGATGAATTTTTATTTTGATATAGTTTTATTAAGAAAAATTCCATAGAATGCTGTGATTTCATAATTTTAAGACAGCTATACTTTCATATATATATATACATATATATATATATCACATTTAAAGGCCAAAATCCGAGAAACATGTAAATTTTCTACCCAGATAAAACATTCTTACTGGAATATTTTCTAATTTACCTATGTTCTGTTGTTTAATTCTAAGCTTGAAACTGACTTTGACCCCTATTAATATCTATCTATTTATTTCAGCAACAAATAAGGTTTTGAACCTTATTACCTAATATTGTCTGTTTTTCCCTACTATTAAGCTATACTTAACATAATTGTCAATCATGTTTCTTTCATCAGGCTCACTTAGAATCTTCTGTATTCTAAGAGTTTCACATCAATGCTCTTGCTCTCATCATTGGTCTTGTTTTCTTTTTCCTTCTCAAATAGCTCCAACCTCACCAGCCACAATGCTTAATTTGTTCCTTTATATCTAAAATGTTATTGCAATAAAATATCTTTCTGATTATTTATCAAGTATTCTCAGGATTTTTGAGGTTTTTTTGGTTTGGTTTTTGCTTTAAAACAGGTTTAAAATATAATATAAGTAAAGATTCAACTGAAGAATTAGAGAGAGGGCTAGATATGAATATCATATTATGGATAGTCCTCCTCTTTACCTGCTAAGGTAAACAATGAATGGGAAAAGAAAATTAGAAAGGAAGACGTAGAAAGAAAAGTAGAGTACAAGTACTGAAGTTACCAACTTAACTGCTCTTCATAAACCCAGTGCAAACAGCAGGAATTAACTCTGCTAATTTCTTGCGTTCACTTCAAGGTATATTGCTGCTTTTAAACTTAAATTCTAAGTACTTGATGAAGAAAAATTAATGATCTATTGCAGCTCTCAGGTAGGGTTTTTTTCTCTAAGAATGTTGAAGCAGTTTTTAGAGTTGTTGAATTTAAAAGTGCCCATTAATCGAAACATAATATATAACCAGAGTTGAGAGGTTTTATTATACAGTGAAAATTATAATAATAATGTAATCTTTAAAAGTAATTACAACATGAATATTATGCTTGACCAGATATATTTACATAAGCTGTGTGACATTTCCCCTTGTGGTCATTCCCTCTTTATGTATATTCTTTTTCTTTCTCCTCTTCATCCTCCTTTCTGCTTATCCACACTTTACTCACCTATCCTTAACATCATTATCCAAGAGAATATATTATCTCATGCACAGTATGATTTAAGTGTGTCCCAAGACCTATTTCTAAAGATTTCTTCTCCAGTCTTACATAGATATTTGGTTATAGTTTATGTATTAGACTAAAACAAAAAATATAAAATTTTGGTGTGTAATGCAAGTATACTCACATATATTGCTTAGACGATACGGAGAATGTAAAATGTTCCACGTTTAAAGATTTATATAGCCTCACCTGTAAACATTAGAAAAGATCGTTGAGGTCATCTCCACTTTTTAATTAAAGATGGATCGTTTTGTTTAGTTTCAAAGTCCTTTCTTTAAATGATATTTGACTTGAATGTTCACTGCGGATGGAGAACATTAGGACTCATAGTCTCTGATCATTATTCATTCTGTGAAAGCTCACAGGTTCAATGGACTTTGAAATAAACAGATAGTTTGCAAAGAACATGTGAGCAGAAGCCCAATTTTATGATTCCCAATAGTTAATTTGTGTGTTTCAAGAAGAATTTACCAGAATTTCTTCTGTTCTTGAAATAATCAGGTTAACATGGTTGTCATAATACTGCATGCAGTGCCAAATAGCGAGCTGATGACCATAAGAAAAATAATGCAAAGGAATAGGTAGGTCGGAGAGCAATCCTAAAACAAAGTGCACTCTGCACATTGTACAACTTCTAAGAGAATCTCTGAAGTACAGCTGAGTCTGAAGATTGGGTAGGGGTGTTTTATTATTGATAATTCATGTTTAACGACTCCCCGATTGATATTAAAGCAGTATCAAAGTAAAGTGCCCTTTAATAGAAAGGAGAATGAATTGTAGGTCAGGTTGTCCCAACAGCAGCAGATTACATTCTGGAAACAAATAGCAATATCTGGCGAAAACCAGTTTACTGAGGTCATGAGCCTAAATTTTATTGCAAAACTCCAAATGATGAATAGTATCAATTTTTCCCTTCAGATCAGATATTTAAGATCCACAGGAAGGATATTGCATATGGCAAAACGGATGTACTCAGAAAATACAAACAGAACTATGGACGCTAAAATACTGAATCCAAATATAACCTTATTCATCACAATGCATTATATTAATTAGGAGGAAAGTTAATAGCATGCCATATATTTAGTGATGTTTTAAAATTCTATAACTGACAAGATTTTCTATCCCAGGCTTAAAAACGTGTTTTTCTTCAAGAGATGTACTTTGTTTCAGCTTGCAGGACTGTGTATGAGGGTTAGAGAGGGACTGAAAATAAAGCAGAAAACAAACACCAAAGCATGAAATTATAAGGTGCTTATTTTTATTGACATCTTGTTCTTTCTTCTTTATCTTTATAATTGAAATATAATTACATCATTTCTCCTCTTCCCTTTCTTCCCTCCAACCCATCTGATGCTCTCTCTGTCTTTGCTCTCTCTCAAATTTAGAGATTCTTTTATATATGAATGTATGTATTATTCCTAAATAAGTCAATGCAACTTCCTTAAGAAAAACTTTTCTTTCTGAAATTTACAGAAACAAGTGGCTATCTAGATTTATATATCTTGGAAGCACCTACTTATGAAAAGACTGTAAGACTGTACATGCCAAGTTAGGTATGGAAATGATTACATAGACAGGTACAATGAAAGTGAGAGATTCTTCCTGAGGTTTAAGTGTTAAGGTAAAATTACTGCTGCATACAAAACACACTAGGAATAATTTAGTAGTTGATCAGTGAAGGAAAGGGACATATTTTCAAAAACCACAACCCTTTAATACTGGAAGGGTTCGATATGCTAATGGCATGTATAAAAAAAGTGACAAGATTGTTATCATTTGGTCAAAGAAAGACAGACTTATAACACACAGTTTGAAGAGATGAGATCTAAATTATATCAATTAAACTTTGATAGTGCTGTGACAATCTGGTGTGTCGTTATGTGGTACATCTTGAGAAATACAGTTACAATTATTTTAAATCACTGACAGTACATTTTATATCAATTAAATAGGAATTACCAAGAAAAATATTAAATCTGAGCAAGGTTAATAAGAAAATGCTCAATATTTTCATAACTGCCCTCCAAACAGATGGTCTTCTGTAGCGTGTAAGATGATAGCTAGAATCAAAGTAATGTTTCATTATTTCAATATGTATTATAAACTGTATTACATTCTGGAATTACTATACTTTTAGGCTGTAGGAATTTTTTCTTTTGTTTTGATTGATCATTAGATAGTGACATTTAACTACCTTCATTTCTCATTTAGACTTTTTGTGTACATGCATAATTTCTGATAAAGTCTACTCAATGTGTATTTTTTCTTTACTGTATGCTTATTTATAGTAGGCCTACCAATATGAACACTAAGAGGTAATTAGAATGTTTACTAATGACTTACAAATGATGAATGAATCAACTGATTTTTAACTAAGTGTTTTTCATGGCCCTGATGGGAGAAAATATATAGCAGAGTTTCCAGCTCAAAGTGGACCGTTATGTGCCTATAAGGCCTGTTATAAACAGTAAAATTATTTCATAAACCACATAAATAATTATCATTTGTAGAATAGCATATTTGTTTAACTGTGTAAAGATCTGTTGCATTCTTGTGCTATGAAGCAGAGAACTTGAGAATCCAGCAGGTTAAGTAGTGACAACAAGCCAAGTAAAACAATCTGCGTCAGTGTGGATACCAGCTTCTTAGAGTTGGGCCAGGCAATGGAGCTCCTGGTCAAATACTTAAAGCCAAGCTTAAAGCTTGGCTCTCATTAACCCAAAGAGGGGGTGGAGCCAGCCGCCATAGCCACAAGCAGAGGGCCTAGCTCCCACTTTGCATTTTAAGGTTTGGGTCAGGTGGCCAGAAAACCCTACAGGGGCACAGTAAAGCAGGTTTAGACTGAAAATAAAACTCTAAATAGGTTACAATGTGTATAAAAATGTGTGTAGGTGGCTAAGAAAGAAAAGGAAATGTGTATAAAGAGTCATAGGAAAAAATAAAGTCTTTAAAGAGAGAAGAGAACAAGGCAGAAAGAGAGGGGGATGCCCAGAGGCAGCCAGCTAGGTAGCCACCAGCCAGTCAGACAAAGAGTAAGCAGGGAAGTAGGACATACATAATGAAAGAAAGATAAAGAGCACCAAGGCGAAACATAAATGAAGAGAAACAGGTTAAATTAAGTTATAAGAGTTAGTGGGATAAGCATAGGGTAAGACTGAGCATTCATAACAAATAAGAAGTCACTGCATCATGATTTGGGAACTGGCAGTCCAAGAAAAGCTGCTTAATAATATTCATTTTAATAAGACAGTGTGTTAATCAATTTAATACTTATGATGTTTCAATCATATTTGAAACTTTTATAGTTAATGAAAGCTAGTCATAGGCTATCTTTCCAATTATGCAAAGCTTAAAATAGAAAGTAGGAGAGTGGGTCTGACTGAAAAGTCTTAATGGATATAGTTTTAATCTGTAAAATAGAAGGATACTAAACTAGCAAATATCATCGAAACATCTCAGTGAGCAGCCCAGCCAAGTAGTCCAAGTAGTTTACATAGAAAATTAGGAACAACCTTCCTCAAGACCCAGCAATACCATTTTGGGTATATACCCAAAGGATGCTCAATCGTACCACAAGGACATGTGATCAACTGTGTTCATAGCAGCATTGTTTGTCATAGCAAGAACTTGGAAACAACCTAAATGCCCCTCGACTGAAGAATGGATAAGGGAAATGTGATACATTTACACAGCAGAAAAAAATGATGACATTTTGAAATTTGCAGGCAAATGAATGGAGCTAGAAAACATCATATTGAGTGAGGTAACCCAGACCCAGAAAGACAAATATCTTATGTAATCAGTCATAAGTGGCTTTTAGACATAAAGCAAAGAAAACCAGCCTACAATTCACAATCCCAGAGAACCTAGACAAAAGTTAGGACCTAAGAGAGACATATGGATCCAATCTACATGGGAAGTAGAAAAACACAAGTTCTCCTGAGTAAATTTGGAGCATGGGAACATAGGAGAGGGTCCAAGGGTAGGGGAGATGAAAGGAGGGGAACAGAGAATAATGTATAACTCATAAAAAAATGTTAAAAGAATTAATTATATAAATGAAAGCACAGCCCTGAAGCAATTGCAGGCAATTTTACTGACTAGACGTCTTAAAATAGTGATTACAGTCCTTGCAGAAGTACACCTGTGACTACAGAGTTCCATATGCCAATGCAAATGATACAAGGTTATTCCTCATTTGATTCAATTAAAATTCTCTGTAGAATATAAGTCAACTAATAGCTAATATTTGGAAGAGGTGATGAAAGTGTAGTACACAAGACTGAGATCATGCCAAAAGTCCAGAGAGACTAATTTATAAGATTAAAAGGATTAACTATATTCAACGTGGCTAAGTAATGGCTAATGAGGAACACAAGAGCTGTCTACATGTGTCTGAGGAACATGTATGCCAACCAGAGAAGAGATTTACGTAGTGGACACAGGTGAAAACAAAAACTTTGACTAAAATTATAAGGCTGCCTCTTGCACACTAGCATATGAAATGACTTGACTGATACGTACTCAAAACTGGACTATTAAACTGAAGAACACTGAAAACATAAAACGGAACAAAAAATAGGGGATCTGTTTTTAGGGTTTAGACTATCAGCAGGGCTTACAGAAGGTGTGCTTGATATATAGTAAGGAGCATAGAGCTTAGAATGAATGCTGTGCTTCTAGAAGCCAATACCCCTTCCAAATGAGAATGCATCTGCACCGGAGCACCTCATATTTGTGTCATATTGCAAACTGGAGTCATTTTATTTGTTTTTTATTATCTCATGACATGGAATGCTTAGTGGGGTACTGGAATTATCTGAATGTTCAGAGAGGGGTCACCAGTGAAAAACAAAACCTGTTCTCCTGAGGAAAGAAATATTTCAAGCAAATGTTTACTAGAAACAAGGAGTTTTAAAAGGTTAATTGGGTATTTTGCTAAATCCAGTTGATGTTCATTTATAGAATAAATTAATGAATTAATGAACTGTGCTCATGTGGAGGAGAAACAGATACAAATCCCCATCCCTCAACCAGACACTATCTTAAACAGATAAGCACTCACAAATGAAAAATTATTTCTCGCCAATGGAGCCTTCTCCTTAAGAATAAACCATACTTAAGGGAAGGCCCCTTGCCTAGAAGTAGATGGCCATCATAAAATGAATTCAGTGGTGTCTTTGGAGATTCTTTGTCTCATAATGTTTTGTCTTGCTTGGACTTTTTCTTCCCCAACTCATAGGTCTTTTGCAGATATCATGGCTTCCATTTTTGTTTTGTTGTTTTGTTTTGTAGGATTCCTGTATGTACAAATGTGTGTGGCTCTACATCTATATGTGTTTCTTGGGCTTATTCTTTGGTTCATTTTCTTCTGTTTTCTTCTGTTGGTTTTGTTGTACTCCAGTTTGTTTTTTTCTTATTTCAATTTTTTTAATCTTTAGATATCTATTTGTTTTCTAATGAGAAATATAAAGGTGTAGATATAGATGGAAGAGGAGACCAGAAGGACCTCAGAGGAACTTGGGGAGGAGAAACCATAAACAAAATATATTGCATGAAAAAAATCTAATTTCAATAGAGGTAACTATGCTCCTGTGTAAAATATGGTATGTAAAACTTGCATACCCATAATTAAATATTTTTATTTAAGTAATGGAGGTGAAGCCTGACAAGCACATATATTAAATGAATGTTAATATTAAATAAATTTTGTACTTGCTCATCGCACAGGTACAGAATATTTAAGATTTTCCTTCCACTGTTCCTTGCCCTTATATGTCTTTCTATGGCAATCTCTTCAGAAGAGTGCCAGCAGGAATAGTTTAAGGAAGTGAGTAACCCAGGGAGAAAAGTATTGAAGCATTCTCCTTTGGATTCAACTTAAATCATTTTTCTCATAGTGGAAGCTTGATGGTGCTGTTGAAAGGAGAAATAAATCTTCACGTTTTCTAGTATTGTTCTAATGGCAGATATAAAGATTATCTTATGCCATAGAATGCCAGAATGGTTTCCTATCCCTTTCGTTCTCTATCAGTAGAAAACATTCATCACAATAAAGGCAAAAGTACTAGGTATTCATTAGAATAATCTCATTGATGCTTCAGGTTTGAGAGGATGTTGCAATATATCTGAATATAAATGTAAGATCTCCTAACTTTTCTCCAACACCCTGTATTTTAATTGAATGCCACGTAGTCTTTGCCTTATTTACCGCTTAAAAGTCTCTGTATATCTTGACACTTAAATTAACATTTCAAATTTGAATGTTTTTCATTTTTAGCTGTTATTATCAAGACAAATGTTACCATACATTGATACTGTTTACAGTGAAAAATAATACATTTTAAATATAGAGTGTTTTAGCCTTCTACAAATGAATCCTAAAATGACTATAACAAAAGCAATGCAAAACCTAACTAGCATTCATATAAATCAGGTAGAAAGAAAATTTTGACTAAGCGCCAACTGGTGCATAATATTACAATGACTTAAAGAATACATTTACATTTATTTAGTAAAGATTAAAGACAAGTCTGTTTGTACAGTGTCATAAGTCCTGCAGTTTTGTTGAAGATAGCATAAATTTTAACTGTTTTGTAGAATTTAATAGTGATTTGATTGTTTGTAACGAGCAGTCTAACCTCTAGTCTCCAGAGCAGCTTGAGAGATAGCACATAGAAGAGTTCTGCAGTATTTTATGAACTTTGCACTAAGAGCAACATGCCATTGTTTCTAACAGAGTGTCATAACGGGAAGAGAGCCCACCTTCTCCATTAACAAGGGAAAGATTCTGTGACCCTTTGGCTCCTCACATACTTAAATATCACTCTAGCATATAATTTCCCCCATAAAATTTAGCAAAGTATAACTGAAAAATTTAACAGACCCTTTTCAGACCATTAATGGTTCTATAAATACAAGACAAAAGTCATTTACAAAGCCATTTTCTGGCTAAAATCTAGCACTACTTTTTCACTGCCAACATTAGCACCAGTGGATGTTTTTCTTTCCAAAGCCATTTTCACATAAAAATAAAGTTACCTGTAATGACTTAGTGGAATTGCAACATATATCCCAAACAAGTACAAGAGAGAGTAGAGGTTTGATGAAACCAAAACTTCTGTTAACATCTGGGTAGTAGGCCAACTCACACAGTTCTTATCCCAGCTCAAGTATAGTACAGTGAGAACCCTCTCAACATCAGAGAGTTCAATTCAGGTGTTGGTGTCATTGTAAGTCAACACAGGCCATGAACTCATGGAGTCAATGCATGAATAGTCAGAATACTAGTGTTAAGTCCATAAATCCTAATGATTCGTTATATTTACTAGCTTAATAAAATTGGAAGTTGTTTTTCACTGGTGGTTATAGTGCAGTACCAAGGGCGCTTGATGCTTTCTGTACTCTTGGTGTGCTCTTTACATCTACAAAGAGTCCTGAGAATTTAGAGTTCAAGTTGAAACAATCAGAACTGACCTTGTCTTTCCTGTATTCACTTTCTGATACCTACAAATGCATGCCTAGGGATGTCTAGCAAATTTTACTTTCTTTTAATTTTAGGAATTTAAATTTTCTACTCTGAAACTCAGATTTTAAGTAGCAGTATGTGTAAACAATTACCTCTTGCTATACAGAATATTTGGCTTTCACTATAATGGATGAAGGTATTATTATAGAAACATCCATTTGTTGATCATTTGTCATATGTCATGCACCCGGTAATTACTTTACATGCATTATCTCATTATTTGTAATTATGTGCCTATGAGGAATTCTTCTCTTTAAAAAACCCTTTACTCTATTTGAAGTAACAAATCATGAAGGTTTGAATTGGTTTGTTTCTTAGGATAATTTGAAAATCAGTGTTTTACTTACAAACTATATTAGTCATTTTTCAAAGTAAATGTGTTTCCCTTTTTCTAAAAAAACTGATTAGTTTAGAATATCTGTTAAATCAGCTAGATAACACTTTAATTCAGGTAGATATCTCTGAAGTTAACATTTATATATCTAAATTTTAAGGATTTATAAATAATGTCAATAGTAAGATGTGAGTGAAATTTTCATCATCATTAGATCAATTTTCTTTATGCTTTTATATGAAAAACTATTCTATTTCAGGTAGCAGGATCTTTACTGTTTATTAAAGAAGATCCCAGAGCCCTGTTGAAGTGGCACTCATTTGTGAGTCTGCTGTTATCCTAGCAGTAATCTTTGATCAAATTTTTCATTATTTCCCCTGGGAGCTGCAGAAATGCAGCAGTGTCAAACTTGCTTCTTTATGGCAAACTCAACTTACTGAGAAAGAATTTGTTCCACAGTGCAGATTGATGCCAACTTTTGCAAATGACAATTTTTGCTCTCTCGCCTCCTCTGGTGTATAGTTAACTTAGAGCTGTGTAACACAGAAAAATCGTGCAAAACCAAACAGATTGCAGAAGTCTAGCATCTCGGATGGTATGCAGATTTGTTGCTTTTCCTGAAGGGATCATTTTTACTGGGAAGCAATAAAGGCAGTCTCCTGAGTAATATATTGTCTAGGGAGTCAAGAGCCCTGGCATCTAGTCCAGGCCTTGACACGAGCTATGGGACTTTCTGGCAAGCAACTTTATCTCTGGGGGCTATGATTTCTCCAGGTAGAAAAGGGATGACAATATCTTCTACAAACCTGTTGTAAGGAAAAACCCGAAAAGGTTTTGTTCCCTTCATAAATGCATGCTATGCATCCAAAGTAGTATTCTCAAATGTACATATATGTTCTCTACCTAGTGACATATACAATGATAAATATTTGTCCTTTTATTTAATGGTTGTAGTCCAACAAGAGGAATAGATGAATATAAATTGCTTACAAATATTGTGTATAGGAACTGAGTGTATTTTTATTCTCTAATGTATACATTTTATGATTGCTATAGTCTTAAAGAGGATGTGGGAAAAAAAGGAAATTTCCCACTATCCAGCACCTGTCATTGCAATGCAAAATGATCCTTCACGAACTCATGGTCAAGGAAAAGGATTGTAGCTTGCACCTAATGTGTTAGCAACCATTTTTTTATACCATTCTCCTGTTCTTTGCTCTCAGAAACTTCTCTTTTTTTCTCCAAGAATTTGACAGCTGCCTAGTCAGGAAGTTTAACTGGTCCTATTGTCATAGCTTGATCTTCTCCTTTGATTTCTAATATAGCATGCATGTCATGATTATCTCTAAAACCATGCTCCTCTGAATGGCATGATACAATGAGACTGATTGATGGTTTCATTCATGGGGTTTAAATTAGTGTATTTTTGCACTGTATGTACCATGTTCCCAGAAAAATAGTGAACTTGATGAGATGAAAGAAAATAACCAATATTATCTTGCTTAGTTGAAGTATGTTGTCCTTAATTCTGTAAGAACTGCATTCTGGTTAACTGATTAGGATTATCATCAAGTACCTTTTCTTTGCCTGGTTCTGTTGCATAAAATATATCTCAATGCAGCTGATCACATCACTTTAACAAGCAGTAATCAGAGTGCCATGAATGCATGCTGCCATCAAGCTCTGGTTTCTACTCATGTAGTCAAAGATCATATCCTAAGAATGGTACTGCCCACAGTGGTCAAGACCTGTCACCTTCACTAATTCAATCAAAATAATCCCCACAGGTCATTCTAGGAACCCATCTCATAGGTGAGTTTTAATTCTGTCAATGATCACTAACTAACCATCACAAAAATAGTGTATTTCATCTCAGCTTGGAAAACAGTTGAAACTATGACTCCAGACAACAACCAAAAAGCTAAAAGAGTGGAATTTCTTATGATTCCTGGAAAACGTTGTTCTAATGTAAACTGGTTCCAAAAAAAAAAAAAAGGGTAATTAGTTCTTCCTGTTGATATTTAGCTTAGTGGTAAGTTAGAACTCTTCTGAACAACTGTCTTATAAATAACCACAAGAAAAAGAACATAGAATTTAGACTGAACTAAGAGTAAAATTTCAAGGGTCTATGACTAAAGAGTTCTTCAGAAAAAAGACCAAACAACTACCTGGAAACTCAGCATCAAATAATCTGCAAGCCAATCTAAAGGAAATAAATGACATTATTATCTAAATACTGGAATGAATCACTTGTATTTTAATAAAGTTACATCTCAAATATATGGAGATTTCATAAAGCAAATACTCAAATGCTTGCCACCGTTTTTAACTCAGCTCTTTCAAAATCTGCCATGTTATCACAGATCTTTTAGATTTACTTACAGAAATAAAAGAAAACAGGTCAAATTAAAACATTTAATGCACCTCCATCACATCGCCTTCATTTTTCTCCAGACATAGCCAGAATCTTAGAAAAATATAACATTGTTTGTATTATAGCATAAATGCTACATATATGCATATAATATTTATTATGTTATATATATATATGTGTGTGTGTTATAAATAACATATATTATATAGATGACAGCATACACATAGTTTTTCATTAAACGCATATACCTTAATTTTATTTCATCTAATTATCACAGTTTCTGTCTTATAACTTGGGTATGTGAGATTTTGTTCCTCAGTTAATTTCTAATAGTGTGTTGGGTAAAAATACTGATATACCATTACTGCTAGACAGTTAAACTGTTCTCAAAATTTTATTTTTCAAACATTTATTAAGTAAACATTTTTGTGGAAATTTGTTGTGTATACTAGAGGGACATTTTTAAAGTAGACATGTAGAAGAGGAACTTAGGGGTCAAACAGCATAATTTCTCCAGATTTGTAAGACATTGTTAAATTGTTCTTTAGAGAGAATAATATTATATTCTAACAAGCACATTATAAAATTCATAATTCTTATTAAAATTTGGCATATTTTTTTGAATGTGTACATTTATAGGTCTTGACTGATTTAACTTACAGTTTACTGATTGCTTATGAAGCCAAATGCTTTCCCATGCATTGATTATAATAAGATAGAAAATTATTTATTCACAACTTTTGTGAATGTTAAAGGCAGACAGCATTCACTAGGAAGATACAAAAGTCCTACTAAGTAAAATTTTGCATTTCTCCATGTGTCAGTATATGAGAGAAGAAAAAGCTATGAACAACAACAAAAAAATGCAGTAGACATGCAGCAAGCCTTGAGTGCTTAGATTTGTAAAAATATTCTAATCTGGAGTACCTAGAGGAGCCTTCCTATCATTTCTGCCAAACAAATTACTCTAAGATTTTGTAAGACAAGATAGGACTGTTTTGTTCCTTTTGAAGAAGTTAAAAATCAAAGGTTCTTTGTTTTATTTTTTTCATTATAACTACCAAAAAAAAAAAAGCTTCTGGAAGCTTCTGGGAGCAGGAATTGGAATGGGAACGATATGGATGAAAACAAATCACCATGGGAATTCGACAAAGTTAATTCTTCTTAGTCATCCTCTTTACCCTCATTTTCCAGTTCTTGTTTTTTCACTCTGACAACCTTCTTATTCACTAGCATCTTTCTCTTACTCATCATCCAATGCTCCATCATTATAACCTTCATTTTCCTCCTCTCTAATCTGTAACATGAACGGGTGCCTGCTTGTTGTTGGGGTTTTTGTCCTGCCCGGTACCCCACAATTGTTTAGCCCCAAAGAAAATCACACATAGGTCTCCATAAATTATAAGCTGATTGGCCCATTAGCTCTAGCCTCTCACTGGCTAACTCTCACATCTTGATTAACCCATTTTTATGATTTATGTTAACCATGTGGCTCAGTACCTTTTTCAGTGGGGCAGATCACGTCCTGCTGCTTCGGTGGTCTGGGCAGGAGTGGGCGGAATCAGCTTCCTCCTTCCCAGAATTCTCCTGTTCTCATCGCATCATTTCTACTTCCTCTCTGGTTTTCCCGCCTATACTTCCTGCCTGGCCAATCAGCGTTTATTTTAAACATGATTGACAGATTACAGACAATCTCCCACACTAGTCATGTCCTCTTCCCCCCCCCCCCCTTTATTCTCCTCATTGTCTATTTTCTCCTCTTCCATTAGCTGGGTATATTCATACTTCTCCTCCTCGTCTTCCTCACTGTAATCCTCCAGGTATAATCTGATATTGATGTCAGAGTCAGGGGCCTCTTTGTTATCCCCATTTAGCCTTTGTGGTATATGACCTGGGAAAGAACCTATAACAAGTTTTCTTCATAGTCATTCAGTTGCTAACCCCACAGTAAAATAGGTCTAAGCTCTTGAAATTCTCCAACTTCATCAGGGATTCTTTTGTGCTGAAGTCTTTTATTTTGTTGCCACTTAAATTTCCATCCTTAAAGTTTCAACTTTTTTTTTTTCTGCCAGTACTCCCAGGTCCTCTGAGATTCTGTTATCACTTCATTCAAGTTTCTCAAGTTTAACTTTGGTTAAATTCACAATGGGGAGGGGAAAGAGAGGAAGATCTATGTTGATGTTACTTAAGAATTCCATTTTTTCAAACTCATCTGTGAGGCCTTTGATTTGGCCTTTAATTTACCAACAGTTGTCCAGACAAATTCTTTCACCGCAGAGGGCGTCTTCTCACACTGTTCTTAATGAATTGCTTGTACACTTCCATTTCTCACTCTTTCTCTTTAAAGAGGATCCTGTGCCAGTAAAATTCAATCAATAAGCCCATGGCTATCAGTTTTAGGATTTGGAAGACTCAACCAGCTTCACTGGGTTCTTCTTCGGTGGCGCACGCCTTTAATCCCAGCACTCGGGAGGCAGAGGCAGGTGGATCTCTGTGAGTTTGAGACCAGCCTGGTCTACAGAGCTAGTCCCAGGACAGGCTCCAAAGCCACAGAGAAACCCTGTCTCGAAAAAGAAAAAAAAAAATTTGTATAGAAGACCTAAGAGCAGATATCTCTATCCTGATTTTAATAGTGAAAAAGATATAATATAAAATCATTAACATGATTGTTTCATGCAGATTTTAGTAAAGATCACTTAAAAAATCTGTGTTTACAGTGTTCTTTCCGAGAGGTTTACTATTTCTTTTAAGAATTATTGCTTGAAATTAATGTGCAGTTTTCTTTTTTAAGTTGCCCCTGTCAAATTTTTATATCATTACAAGTCTCATTAAATAAACAAGTAGTTTTCCTTCTTATTTTAATTTTGGATTTTGTTCATTCATTGAAAAATGTATTGAAAGCCTGATAAACTTTACATAGTTTACATATTGTATACGTGTGTGTATGCTGTATCATTTTAGACATTTTTATGTATTGAAATGGAAAGTTGAATCATTTTAAATTTTGGTGTCCTTCATAGTTCAACTCCTCTGTAAAAATAAGGAGGTGCAATCCAAGCAAGGTAACTATACTATATGTACTTGCATAATCTCAAACTTTCTTTATGACCCTACATTTCTACTCATACTGTATTAATTCACTTTATACAAAAATATTTACAGGAAATTTGACTTTATTGTGTCAGGATATCTAGAAATGATTATTGCTAAATAAATTTTATACCTTTATTTTATTTTGAATATTCCTGATAAAATATTTTTATACTAACTCTCAAGTGTAAATCTGAAAGTCACACTGATTAAGTAACTCACAATGGAAGAAATAAGTAATAATGCCAAATAGAATTAATTGGAGATTGTTAGGCCTCTCTGTTTTCTCAGTGCATATTCAGAGATTTAGAGAAATCTAATCCCTTTACTGTAATGGCATTTCATTTGTATTTTAATAAATAAAGCTTGCCTGGAGATCAGAAAGTAAAACAGTCCCACTGGTCAGCCTTACAAACCTGGCAGTGGTAACACACACCTTTAATCCCAGTAGCCACACGAGTTTGCCATAGAAACCATGCAGTGTATGCCTTTAATCCCAGGGTGCACGCCTTTAATCTTAGTCCTAGAGAGGATTATAAAATGGGAGGAGACAGCTATCAGACACAGTCTCATTCTGAGATTTCTGGAGGCAGAATCACCATTTCCATTTCAGACTGACGTAGAGATAAGTGCCAGTGGCTATAAATAGCTCCTTTGTGTTTTGCTAAATCATATATGGTAAATTAGGTTAGAATAGAAAGGCTAACTTGCTTTATTCTAATTACATTTTAATGGATAGTAAGAATTTGTTTTGATTGATTGGAAGCTCCATGACTGAACATAGAGGGTCCTGATCCATTCTAGACAATAGTCTATACCACTGAACAAATGATAGCAGTTTTTAGACTATCACATCCTTATTCATGAAGCACAGGGAACTCATGAAAATTTTATACATGTCAAATGTCATCAACCAGTGTCAGTTTTTTTTCTCGCATTGGTTTCTTTCATTGTTTCTAGAATCTTACCTTCCTGGTGGATGATGAGCCATAAGGTATTTTCTGGTTCTAAATTTAAAGCTACCACATGTCAGTGATGAAACTCTGCCAAATAGTGTGTTCTATGGATTTGCACATGTAGCTTTCAGAACTTATGAACGCTTCTTAATGATTTAATTTGCTTTGAGCCTATAATTCCATAGCTCAATATGCAAGATATTCCTGTTAGATATTAAATCTGCATCTTAAAAGATTATTACTCATCGCAAGAAAAGAAAAAGTGTAAATAAATAATTGTGAAACAAAATTGCATTCCTTGGGGACTCACAAGAGAATTTGTCCACAATAAGATTTCCCTGAGTTTCTCAAATATAAAATCAATTGTATTGTAGGTAACTCTGAGGCATAAATGTTCTTATTTAGTGTAAAATGATTTTCTCTAAATTAATTAGGTCCCTTGGTGCTTGGGCTGCTGAAGACAAATATTTAAAAAAATGTAATCATGCAAATGGTTTTAAGTAGTTCATTATATATCATGTTTGAGAATAAAGATTTGGAGTACTAGGTTTTTAAAATTTCTAAAATGAGAGCTCATATTATATATCATGATAGTAGAATTTTCCTTACTTTGTCACCATTTCAGAATACCTTCTTAGCCTTGGAGGAACCAACCTGAAACTCCATCTGATGTTTCATATATTTTCACCAAGATGCTTTCCTGTTGCTTCCAGTCTCATTTTACTGATCACTGAGCAACTAACTCTTCTCATTGTTGAATACCATAGTGACAAAATATGAGATCAATAGCTAAGACTGAGCCTTCTAGTTTTCCAGTTGTGTTTCTACTATAATTTGAGTATCCTCAAAGAAGGAGAGGAGGGCGTGGGGAGTGGGGGGAGGGGGAGGGAAAAGGGAGGTGGGGAGGAGGCAGAAATTTTTTAATAAAAAAATAAAATAAAACAAAAAAAAGAAGCCATGCATATGGAACTTTCAGTTTGTGACTAGAGTCTATATGGTTTAAAGCAAGAGCATTCTGTTTATGGAAAAGCTTATTATCTGCCCTGTTAGAGTGATGAACTCATTAGTACTTGAATGTTCAGAAAGGCCCTTCATGTTACCTGTAAGGAGCTAGCAAAGATTTTTTTCTGGCAAAATAAACATTCAACAAGTATTTGCTGGATTAGTAAATTGCTATACATTCTTCCAAATATTGGTGCCAGTTCCTCAGTTTATTCAGGACTTATGTGTCATAATCAGAGTGAACAACAATACCTTCATTCACCTCTAAGTGACACAGGATAACATTGAGCAGGGGTTGGCAGACAAGAACCCTCAGCTAAATGTGACGGAGTCTTTGTTTCTGAATGGTTCACAAGCTAAGGATTGCTTTTGATCTTTTTAAATTGTTAAAATAAAAATAAATCAGAGGAAACTCTTTTGTGAAACGTGAAAATTATATACAGTTTCCGTGTTCATGAAAAACAAATTGACTGCAGCATGGCCACATTCATTCACTTAAATGAGCCTTTTATGCCATGAAGGGATAAAACATTTACTATCTGGCTCTTTCAAAAAAAAAAAAAGAAAAGAAAAAAAAAGGAATGTTTTTCAACCCCTGACCTATTAGACTGATGAAATGGTTTTCGTAAAGATCTGCTAGGGGAAACAGTGCAGCTACTTCATTCTAAATGGGCTATTCTACCTGAGCAATTTGCTTTCAGGTCTCATGATATTAACAGGTGCTAATGTACAAGAATAGAATAATAACTCCTGCCAAAATTGTCCATACTCAGAGAAAACTGCAGACATATCTGATGCCAGATGTTTAAGGAAAAAGAACTGAAACGAAACTGCAGAAAGCATTAGGGGAAAACCAGAGAAACAATATAAGAGCTGTACCAAAGATTTGGCAAGAAGCTCAAGGAAAAAAAACTCTCTGTGTTTAATTTAGTATATAATTCCTGGGAAGGGTTTTTAAGACACCTTCAATGAATCTCAGTTCCCATAAAACAGTTTTCTACTCCAGGACAAGAACGTTCACTTCCTCAAAATTAGCATAATATCAACCAGAGAAAGGAAATCTTATCAACACTGAATTATATAGAATTTGTTGACAACTTTTTGCAATTATGTTATGAAGTTATGGGAATATATTTACATGCAGAAGAGATTAGTATGTAAGTCATGGGTAGAGGAGGGTTTTATCAGACTTTTAATCAAAGAAAGAAAATAGAGATTTCAGTACCATAGTCCCTTTTAGGTATAAAAGCTTCCAATGTGGTCTGTTTTAAAATAATACAAATGGAAGTGAAGTTTAACTAATAGAGTTCATTTAACTAACGAAGACAATGAAACTAGATATTTCACCCCCTGAATGGGATTACATTTGGTGGTTATCTAGTTAATTTGATTCATTGGGATTTGTAAATTGGATCATTCAGAGTCCAAAGTGAAATGGTGATTTAAATGCAGCCCAATGGCCTCTAGAGAAATAATCAATTCCTTAGAATTCATCTGAAGAATTAAGTTTTATCCTAATTACTCACCTGGAGAATTAACTAGAATTTTGAAGCAGTTGACTGGGGGAAAAAAAAGTAAAACCTGGGCTTTCCATTTAGACAAAACCTCCAGAGAAAACCTTTGGGAACATTTGAGCCCATTAACAACAGGCCTGACGCCTATTTTCATGATAAAAAATGTATTCAATTATGTGGCTTGGTGGAGTTAACAGATCTATTTACTTGTAACTTAGTATTTATGAAACTCTACCATGTATCAAATACTCATGAAATAATTAAGTACACCAATGTAACATGCAAACAACAAAATAGGTTGTATGCCTTCCTGGAGTTTACATTATTTATTGCAGTGTGATTTTTGTGGGGAGAAGTCGTGCATGCACATGTTTATGAATGCTTGCATGTATGTGGTTCATATCGGTGGGGGTGGGTATGTATATATATGTAAATGACCACATGCAGAGGTCCAAAGTTGGTCTCAGATGTCTTCCTCAAGTACGCTACAGTCATTTATTTATTTGTTCGTTTATTTCTTTGTTTGCTTGTATATGGGTCAGGGCCTATCTCTGAAACTGAAGTTCATGAACATCCGCTAATATAGATTGAATGCTTGCTTGGGAATGCCCTGTCTCTGCTTCTGGAGTACTGGTGTTACAGACACCTTGCCAATTCAGCTCTTATGTAAATCCTGCATATCCAAACTCTGCAGTCCAGACTTGCTAGCAAGTGCTTTATCCAGTGAGCTATCTTGGAGCCTGGACTGTGAAATGCTTTTATAACTTGGTATGGTGGCATATGTCTTTATTCCCAGCACACAGAAGGAAGAGGCAGGTGGATCTCTGTGAATTCAAAGTCAGCGAGTCTATATTATAAAATACTTTCATTGTTTTATCGTTATTTTAAACTGATATATAAAAGGCAATCAGTGAGATACCATGGTATATTTTAATACATATATAATTGTATAATTTATAAACCATAATATACTTATAATGTCCTTATACATTTATTATTTCTTTATTGATAAAAATTTGGTGTCATTTTCCATACACTTTTAAAAACTATACAGTATTGTTTTCCATTGTTACCCTATTGCATAACATTATAATATACTGTCTTAGTTCTATGGGGATATAACGCAAAACCTACTCATCAGCCTTTTCCCATCCTCCCCTACTTCCCTCAGCATCAATTCTTCTAGCAACGTCTATGGCATCAACGTCATATTCCGCAGATCATAGAGACTTGTCTTTTATGGGTGGCTTATTTTATTTACCATAAAAATCTCTATTTCCTACTATTGCTGTCACAAATGACAGGATTTCATCTTTCTTTTCGCCAAATAGCAATCTGTTCTGCAACAGCTGATAGACACTGGTTGTTAAAGCTCACAATTTTATGAGGTAGGCACCAGCAGTAATTACCATAAAAATAATTTCAGGCAGGGGCACATCTGTATAAGAAAACAAAGTAGTCAAAGAAAATCTAAAATGAGTGACACTACTTCAGATAATACAGAAACATCAGGGCTTAATAATATAGTGGCTTTGAACTGAAAACTAAATGCTTGGAAAAAGTTGGCATGGGAATATGATTGAGGAGTTCCACCAAATATGTAAAATCAGTCATGATATGTAAGCAAATTTCATTCACTAGACAACGTTATCATGCTAACCATCCAAGCTCAAGTTTGGATTTCAATCAATAATCTGAAAAAAATGTGAAGTTTAACTATGATGTCTGTTTATTATTATCATTATTTTAATACTTTATAGGAGTTAAGAGAATTTTTTATAAATAATAGCATTTTAATATCATATGATAGGGGTATTTTATCTGTTTTGTAAGGACAAAATCAAAGGCTCAATGAAACTAAATAGCAAATGTAAATCCACCTAGAGAATTGTCTCATGATTATGGAGAGAGAAACTGGAAGCCAGATTTTTCATTCCAAATATGAAAATTGTATTCCATCTTAAGTCATATCTATAAATTGTAAGAGTCTTGTATTAATTACACAGACAATATAAAACATTTATTATTTTCTACTTTAGTTTTAATCTGAGAAATCATAATGCTTATGATCAAAGTAGAGGATATGTTATACAAAATTACCCAGGTATTGTTTCTATACCCTCTTCTCCCTACTTCTCCCACTTCCCCTCCTTTCCCTCTCCACCCACTTTCTAGAAACTGAACTGAGGCAGATGCTAAGCATGCATTTGGACCACATTGTGTATGCTCATCTCTCTTACTGGTTTATTTATTATGGCAAGATAATTCTTTCAACATAAAAATTGTCATAGTGTAAAATATTAAGTAGACATTTGTTTAATTAGCTTTTGTTTGTATTTGTAGTCAACTGTTACAGCACCAATACTAGCATCCCCATCTGCACTGGATGGAGCTTGTAAGATATTCATTTACTTTATGTCCATAGTAAAGTAGTCTACATAATTTTATTTGAAGAAAATGCACCGGGCTATGGTTGATAGGATTTTCATTTTCAGCTCACATATGTAAAGCATTTTCAACATCACACAAGCTTTAGCTAACAAAGTCAGCAATTTATGACAAGCAAACAGTTCTGCTTACCTTTCATTTGTCAAATATTGATGAAAAACATCTATATTGCTTGTTCCATCCGTTAATTGTACATTTTCTTCCCAGCCGAACTGACAAGCTACAGTCTGTCCACTCATATTAGTCTGGATGACTATGTTGCCAATAAAAACGTTCAACTCCTTTACATGTGACATAAAATAATACAAAAAAATCTTTATAAAACAATACTTGAAATATTAGTTATGTTTAACATATATACCACATTTTAGATGAACTATTGAGCATAAAGTTCAAACACATCAATTTCATGATCTCAAGATGGTAATTTGTTTACTTTAAAGTGAGTGAATATTAACTATCTCCAAGGAACATTTTCCTCCTTCCCTATTTATTTATTTCATTGGAGCTCTTTCTGTCTCATCTAGGGAGACCTCCAACTTATTATCCTCTTGAGATAAAATGAGAGGTAGTGAGAAGAAAGAGAACTGGAGAAAGGGAGGGAAAGAGAGAAGGGGGAAAGAGGGAGGAGAAAGAGATCAGTTTTAGGCTTTTCATCGGTTATTAGTGATCAGAAGAAATGAAATGGAAATAAGTACACACTTAAAGGCTACTAGAATCACATTAATTATTTAAGCAATGATAATGTATAATGTTTAACATGTATTAAATTTAAAATTATTTAAAGAAAACTCAAAAATTTCAAAAAAACCTGGAGAATATAAAGTTCTTCATGTTTGTTTGCTATGCTTAACTCATTAGCAGAATGAATCGTGGAATTTTTTTATGTTGAAAACACTCCAGCTATAAACATTACTTAGAGCACTGAATTTTATCATTCGTAATGAACTAAGAGACTATGGACTTCTTATAAATGATATGAGCAGCTCATCACTAGGTCTAGTGTATAACAGTTGTTCAGCTATCAATTGATTTGTAAGTCATCAGTTCCACAGTTGTAATTTTTTTTTATTTTTGAATCCAAACATGGACTGAAGAACTGAAATAGTTTTAGGAACTTACACAAGTTAATGGCAGAAGAGGAATAAGATCTTTTATAATTTGAATTCAAATTCAGTCATGAACCTTCCTTCTGTATTACTGTTTATTATACTTTATTGTTCTTCCTCCTTTAGTTCTAACTTATGACTTGTATTGAGAGGATATAAGACTTTTATGATTTTATCCCATCATAAAACTTCAACTTAAGAACAAAGCATTAATAATATACCAAAACATAAATACTTGCCTTTCAAATTTGGAACTTATATTTCCCCAAACAGATCGGTTTGCATTTACTCTCCTTTTTGTAGGTCAAATCTCCAAAATGAGGACTGGAGCTACTGCTTAACTTAGTGGGCTAAGCCATTAACGTGCTTTTGAACATCATTGAATAGAAAAATATTATCTCAATAAGTTATCAAGTCAAATTTCCTCCCCTATTATTACTCGTTTTCTGTTCTCATGAGATATTGCATAGTACTTGTAAAGTTGTATTTTCTTAATATTTTGAGGGTAAGGTTTCATTGAAGTTTGTTGGGTAGAATTCAGTTTTCTTATTTGAATCTTGACTTCAAATGAGCAACTGTTTTTTTTTTCAGTATACATATATTCAATTATAGTAGAGGTTTGCTAAATTATGTAGCTCAAAATTACCTGTTCTGACCTGGGTAACTGGCACAGTGAACAAAGTGGTCATTGTATAATCATGAGGATTTGAGTTCAAATCCCCAAAACATATTAATGTTGAGTGAGCATAGCAGACCTACTGATAATTCCAGAACTCAGGATGTAGAGACAAAGGATTCCTGGAGCAAAGCCTGACTCGCTATATCTGCAATGCCTGGGTTCAAGTAAAAGACTACTTCAATGCTTCAGTATAGAAGACGGAGAGCCTGGGACCTTCACAGACGTGTGTGAGTGCAGATGCATGCACACACATGCACACTCACGCACACACACACACACACACACACACACACACACACAACACACACATAAAAGTAAAAAATTAAAAGTCCATAGATGACTAATGATAACCTGTCATATGAGAACACTTGAAGATATCTCAGTTTGTTTTCCAAGAACTTTTCTTCAATTTTTTACTTTAGTACTTGTGTTCAGTGTACTTACCAACCTTCATTGAGTTGTTAGTAAATTTTCAACACATTATTGTGCGCAGGTTGTTAGTGCTGGTGATTTACATATCCTCAAAGCAGATTAGTGCTCCAGCAATAGCAGGAACCTTCCCTGGAGGTTTTCAGGAGGCAGGTTGTAACCTTCACTATACTTTTCAGTCTATTCAAATATACCTCTTCTTTTAATAAACAGAAAAACACATGCTCCTGAATGCTATTGGGTGTTATTTTCTGTAGCTTCCGTTTGAAAGTATATTTTCAAATTTTATTGTGACTATAAGCATACATTTCCAAGATACATACCATATAAAGCAACTGTAGAGATGTTGAAATTGTCCCTTCAAAGCTAATGTCTATGGTTGGTAATCAATCATTGCTCTGTTACATGCCAAAATAAGACAGAGAAAAATAAAATAACCAATTCTCTATTTAATAAGAAAATATTTGTGGTACTGCAAACATGTGGTATATATGTATACACATAGTCAAAGTACCTACACATATAAAATTAAGAATAAAATATTTAGCCGGGCTGTGGTGGTACACGCCTTTAATCCCAGCACTCGGGAGGCAGAGGCAGGTGGATCTCTGTGAGTTCGAGGCCAGCCTGGTCTACAAGAGCTAGTTCCAGGACAGGAACCAAAAAAAGTTACGGAGAGACCCTGTCTCAAAAATCCAAAAAAAAAAGAAAAAAAAAAGAATGAAATATTTGAAACTCATTTGGCTAAATCAATGTTTCTCACAATAATTGCTTAAACAAAAGTTAAATAATAATTGTTCAATTATTTAAATTCTTATTAGAGAATACTAACAATCTATTCTTTCATAATAAAAAAAAATGTTTCAGTTTGCCAACACTGCTTTTTAGGGAAATAAAAAGAATTTTGCTCTTAAAGTGCAAAGGAAAAAATTGTATTATCTCCCAACTTTCTCTTCTAAACTGACCTGCTGTTTGTGTTTTCTAAGTAAACCAACCACTGTCCTTATGGCCATCTAAAAATCTGAAAATACTTTGATTACAGTTAATAATTGTACTATTATAATGTCTTACATTGATTTTCATTTACTGTTTCAATATGGATATACAATATTGTTCCCATTGTGCTCTTGGGGAAACAGTGAAGACACCTATGGTTTTACTATTGATGATCAGACTATAAACTTTGTTGTAAATCACATATCTTAATTTTTATTGAATTATTCTTAAAAACCTGCACTGCTAAACAATTCTGTGCCTCATGTGTCTATTGATAGATGAATTACTAGATATAAAGTCTCAAGGCTTTGTGACAAGAGACATATCTAGGCAATTAGAGCCCTAGGAAATAACTTTTGATACAGGTACTAATTCTTATAGATATGTGTTATATTTTAAAATATTATTTTACTATTTATATATTATACTATTTATATTATTAAACTATTATTTAGTTTTAGCTAAGAAATATTTTAACAAAAACATTTTGTATTGTATTATCCACTTCTGGATTAAGTTTGTTGAGCTGTTGGAGCTGGCCAAGGTTCGCACACTTAATCTGGTTACAGTGTTGCCTGCCCATTAGGTAGGATGTATTGATTTTTTTTCAAGTTGGATAATACAGTGACTCAGAATCTTTAGCCTCTCATTTAATCAACCTCAAATAAATACCAAACTGAAATGATTTCTCAGTTTATCAAATAATATCACTCAAGTAAAGACTATCATTTATCACTGTGACAAATCCAGGCCTCTGAATGAAGGTAAGTACAAATTAGCGAGTGAGGGGTTTTGATGGAAATGTATAAAAACACCATTTTGCCATTCAACTAAATACCCAATATTAATACTAATTATTTAATTATACTAATTAATTAATATTAATGCCTGTTAATAAAGTACAGATATGGTTAAGCAGAATCATTATTGGTATTATGAATTATGTTTATGATTATTGCAGAATAAGTTATTAAAAATGGTGATTACTATTAAAATTAAATAGTAATATATTTATCATTTTCACTATGAAATGCATAGTATGTTTTAAAACAAAATTTCTGCAGCAATAAAATTTGGACAAAATGTCAAAAACCTTCACAAAAGCAATCATTTTCTAGTCAGTCTTCCCATATGAGTATCCATCCCTATTTGCCTCAAGTTCTTAACTTCTAGGAAAGTCAGTTTATTCTTTAGTTTTCCTCACAGAACAGCTAAAGGGGATGCAAGAAACTTTGGAGATGAGACTGTTGCAATGCAGAAAGTATAAGATATACTATAAAATACATTTACAAAGCCTCTTTCTCCATTACTCTGCTTAGAACAGGAGAGGCTCAATGTTTTGGAGCTCTGTCTTCCTAATGATAAAACAATTTATACAAAAGTAAAGCATTACATGTACTATAATTAGTCAATCCACTAATGCCCAAAAAGTACTTTGAAAACATCTGTTTGTTTTTATCCACAAGTCAGATATCTAACAATGCTATATCATTGCATATATTCAAAGAGAATGAAAAATGTCATGTTATGCAATCAACTATGTATTGCATGATCTCCATTAATACATTTGAGTTGGTTTCACCATGTTTGCCATCATTATTGGTCTTATGCTTACCTCTTTTCTTCTTTTGGACTTCATGTAAATGTATCTTGATGACAAGAAAGGATAATTTAAATTAAATGTAGTGTTTTCTTGATATAGATTGGTTTTCTGGAAATAGAATTATTCTGTAAATATCTAACTCACTTTGAATTATGTAATGAATTTTGTGAAGATTTATTAAAGAAAAGATTTCAATTAAATTATTACAACCTGCAGAACTGTCTCTAGGCATGGTAGTATAATTAAATTACTGCTGTTATATCTTGTTTTTATATTACATGAGATTGATAAATATGTTTATTGGATTGTCCAATTTGGCATATTAAACTTATTAAGGAGCTCCTTCATTTCTAAATGTGTAGTTTTACATTTGAGAGTGAGCATGGATATATTACTCACTTTGGTATACGGCATTATTCTTTCTGAAAAGTTTTTTCAGTCTATTTAAAACAAATCTTAGGTGCTTATAGTGGAGCACTCCAAAATGTGTTTAGAGCACTTTTGTAGAAAATTTCAACACACATATATTAATAGACACAGACACATACACGTGAACACACACACACACACACATGCACATACCTTGGGTGGGTGGCTGGGAGTAATAAAAACAACACACTTATATACATTGATTTTAACTTAGAAAGTTAATTATTATTGGGTGTCTTATTGATGTCCATTGCATACAAGTTTATCAGACTACAGGACATGTTCCTTAATAAGGAAATCTCTTTTAATGAACATTTTCCTTTAATGATTTGAACTTAAAAATTTGTGTGTATATGTATCTATTATTATCACAAGAAACAGGTATTTTATGGAACCTATTTTAGATAATGCAGGTCTAGCTATATTTCTTTCAGTATTATGTTAAATTGAAATTTTAATAATAATAGCTATATTTGGGAAATATGAACAAGTGTAGGAGACATTTCATTTTAAAATTCCTGTGCCTAGCATGATGTCTGACAAAAAAGACATATATTAAGCTAAAAAATCAGTAAATAACTGATTGAATTAACATGTCATAGTTTCTCTGTTGTCAATGTTTTGCTTCTGAATCTTGAGACAATCTTTTAAGAATTGCGTCCAACACTTAAATTGTTTCATCTTAAAAATATTTAAGAGGATGCAGAGGTATCCCAATGGTTAAGAGTAGTTGTTGTTCTTCCATAGGATGTAAGTTCTACTCACAGTCCCAAATCAAACAACTCACAACCACCTCTGGCCTTCCAATGCCCTCTTTTGGCCTTTGTGGTCACCTACAACATATATATCCACAGACACACACACACACATATATACACAAACAATAAATGAATTAATACTAACACTATAAACCTTAAAATCATTTAACAGACATTGATAAAATAAATAGAAATTAAGATGTTTTAAAATTAAAATAAAAGGGCTAAAAAGGTAACGTAATGTTAGATGGCTTTTCCAGCATGCACGAAGTCTTTGGTGTAATCCACAGTGCTATAAAACATAAATAAAATACCTTTTTATATACAGAAATATCTGGGGAATAATTTCAGGATATCCAAGAGTTGCTTTAAAAAAATGGGTAAAACTATGTAGCTGTCCCTTTCCTAAGCTCTTCAAAAAGAAAATTCTCTTATGAGTTCTGAGAAGGATATTACTCTATAACCGTAGGCATATGAATTTAGAGGGTAGTTTGATACTGCATCCACTTAGCAAAATAGAAGTAGTGAGTTCACTGCTGGAGCCTATGATCTCCCCAACCTTAGGTTAGCTGGGTCCTAATATCTTCTTCGTGGGAGGGGGTGTGAAGGTTTAGTGTCTCCAACACAGATAATGGGAGTCCAGTAAAAGGGATACAAGAGACTCATTTATTTAGCAAAGGGGAAAGTCTTATGTACCCTCCCAGCACCCAGGTGTTCTGATCTGTTGACATTGCATGGTCTATGATTCTAGGACATAGAAAGCTGAGATAGGAGGATCTCTTAAAAATTTGAGGCCATCCTAGACTCAATAGTGATTCCAGACCAGCCTAGGGTGCAGAGTAAGAACTTGTCTCAAAAAGTCTTTCATTACCATTATGATATCATATGTGATGTAAATTCTCCTCTAACTCTATAACAGGAATCACTTTAAAGCTCTTCTAACACTGGTTGACGTTTCTATCTTTTGAGTATTGCTTATCATCATTGAGTTGGTTGTTAAGGTTTGAGACCAGTTTAATAACTTGACAGACTTGATTCTTGCACCAATGGCCCAATCTACAAAAAACATGCTTACTAAGTAGAATGAGAGCTTTCGCTGTGCTTATATATGTAGACACATTATTCCTGTTGCATTTCATGGCTTATTATCTATTATATCCATTACAAGAAGACTATTCTCTAACGATGCTTAGGTAATGGTTGGAAGGTGGGTGGCATCAATGTGTAAAAGTACACAACTTACTACACCAAAAAAATTTCATTCAGATACCCCTTAACTTGGAGTTCATCACTGATCCATTTTAGTTTCGGCAAAAAAGCAAAAGCAAGCCATAGACTTTAGATTTAAATTTTCAAAAGTTATAAAATAGTTCACACAATTTAATCTTCATATTTAAGATAAGGAAAACATGAGATTATCTTTAAATTAAAACCATTAGCCAAGGTTATTTAGAGCAATCCACAAAACTTTTCACTCCACTCTTAACTTATCAATTTATAAAGTATGTTAATTATTTCTATACAAGTACAAATTGATACAGAAAAATAATTGGAAACATGTTTCTAATTTCATACTTGATACTATACATGCATTTTAAATTCTAAATTATATAAACCTCTGTTCATACACTTGAAATGAACATGGCCATTTGTCAATGATGCATCATGCCTTATGTGAGCACAAGATAAGAGTTCCTAATATTCATAGCTTCCTCAACGACTTTCTATATTATTTGTTATCCTACCAAAAAGGACTGTTTCATATATATATATATATATATATATATATATATATATATATATATATATATATTCCACCTCCTCCCATTTCCCTCCCACTCCCCTCCCTCTCCAGTTTTAAGAGAAGTCATGGTGCCCTGCCCTATGGGAAGTCCAAGGCCCTCCCCCCTCCGTCCAGGTCTAGGAAGGTGAGCATCCAAACAGACTAGGCTCCCACAAGGTAGAATCCCACATGCAGTAGAATCCAAACCCAATGTCATTATCATTGGTTTCTCAGTCCTCCCTCATTGTCAGTCACATTCAGAGAGTCCGGTTTGATCACATGCTCGTTCAGTCCCAGTCCAGCTGGCCTTGGTGATCTCCCATTAGATCAATCCTACCGTCTCCATGGGTGGACACAACCCTTGCGGTCCTGACTTTCTTGCTCATGTTCTCCCTCCTTCTGCTCTTCATCTGAGCCTTGGGAGCTCAGTCCAGTGCTGTAATGTGAGTCTTTGTCTCTATCTCCATCCATCGCCAAATGAAAGTTCTATGGTGATATGCAAGATATTCATCAGTGTGGCTATGGGAGAAGGCTAGTTCAGGCACCCTCTCCTATGCTGCCCAAGGACCTAGCTGGGGAAATCCCCTTGGACACCTAGGAACCCCTCTAGAGACAAGTCTCTTGCCACCCCTAAAATGGCTCCCTTAGTTAAGATATCTTCTTCCCTGCTCAGACAACTAATATGTAAACTTCGCTGGCACCGTCCTGTTGACAAATGAGACTATATTTTTAGTGTTGCCAACTGTGGTCGATTTTACATTTCCAATGTTTTCTTTCATGTTTGCCTTGAGTTTATAAAATTCCAGACCAATTAGAAACTAAAAATTCTCAATGCCATTAAAAAAGTTATTTTTATATTATTGGGTTTAAGGAATATTTTGAAAAGGGAAGGAGTAAAATCCAGAGAGCCCTTGGATTTATGAAGATGTTTTCCCATCCCACTATCTTTAACAGGCATTTGTACCAATGGATTTTATTAAGAAACTAAGTTATGGAAGTGGACCATTTCATTCTTTTGATTTATTTTTCCTAAAGCTCTATGAAACATTGATGTGTCAAATATATAACAATAAAATGTTGGCGCTATTTTGATTGGAGTCTCTGAATAGAAAACTTTGGTGTCAGTCTGGAGACAGGTTGAAAGCAAGTTTGTGATTACAATAAGGTTTAGAAAATTCAGAGGTACCATGATACTCTTGAGTTTTGAATGAAGTAGGAAGTCACCCCAGATAACTCAAGATATGACAAAGTGTCTTTGAAGACAGGGAAGATTGATAGCTTTGATATAAATAATCCAAGGACTTTTCTGTTTGCCCCTAATATTAACTACTTACAATATTAAAAATTGATAAATTTAGACATTCTGATTATACAGATACTTATGAAGTGTTTTGTCCAATAGAAGAGACAGGGATTATATAGTAATTAAAATAGAAAATTATAGATGCAATATGCACTGACTTTTATGTAGGTAGTATCTTTTGTGTATATATACCTTAGCTTCCTGAATGATGAAAGAGTACTGGTTTGTCTCAACGCTCTTGGCTATGAACAGATACAAGATTCTATAGGAACTGAGGTGAGACATACTGTACAACTAAAACCCAGTTTACTAATTAAACAGTCATTTATTGAATACCTCATATTTATCAGGCACTAATGATATACGATTAATAAAAACTCAGAGAGAGGTCTGAAGGTCAGAAAAGCAAAAGAGCCGACCACTGGCTCATACTTCTTCCTTAGTCTGAAATGATGAGGCTGCCTCCAGGAATCTTAGAATGAGACTGTGTCTGAGAGGTGTTTCCTCCAATTTTATAATCTTCTCTAGGGCTGGGATTTAAGGTGTGCACCACTGGGATTAGTGGCAAGCACTGCTCAGTTTCTATGGCAAACTAGTGTGGCTACTGGGATTAAAGGTGTGTGTTACCACCTGTAAGGTTGATCAGTGGGGCTGTTTTACCCTCTGATCTTCAGGCAAACATTATTTATTAAAATACAAATGAAATGCCAATACATACTAAGTACAAGTAATGCAATAGTGCACAAAAAAAAATGTAACTCTAGCTTTCCGAAAGCATACAGTCTGGGGGAGGAGGAAAATTAAACTCCCTGGTTGGGATCAATTTGATCACGGAAGAATTTTAATGACTGGTGATAAGGCCTCATCTTTTATCTGATTTTTTTTCATGGGTATATGTGCTTGTATGTATTCATGGTGTGACTATAAGATGTGTAATATTAACTACTACAAAGAAGCAAAAATAATAGTGAAATCTTTTGCAAAGTAAGGGCTGTGTGGACAGTTCTTGACAGATTCCATACTCTTCCTTTCATTTTGGCATATAGCCTTTTCTTACAAGGCATTGTTCTTTATCATTTTAAGGATTATATTTCACCTCCTTAAAAAGTTTCTATGAGAAACTAAGAAAAAAGTTTCTATCATATTTAAAATATTAAATAGTTTTGTTACCTTAGCACCTATCATATGTCTGTTCAATATAATTTTTATTTATAAATTATTAAATAATGGAGCATAAGCAAAGTGAGCTGAATCACAGGTTTTTCCAAAACAGATTGTATTAATTTTTATTACTGTTATAGAATACCTAAAGTGTCATAACTTTAAAGAGAAAAGAGGTTTATTTACCCCATAGGTCCATAGTTCGAAGGTCATGGTTCCAAGGTCAGGTTAGCTCTTATGAGGGCTTCATGGTGGTAAGAGCACGCGAAAAACTGAGAGATCACAGCCACACAGAAGGCGAGCATGGTGAAGCTGCTTTAGTGCCTTCCCTCTGAAGAGAAGACTTCATCCATGCCTACTGATAGTGCTGTAGTAATACCTTTCACTGATGTAAACTTATGAATAACGCTCTCAAGACATGTATCTTCGGTCATTACACAGAAAATACTCCAAAGCTCAGAAAGACAGAAGTGCTCAATGATATGTAGCCTTAGCTACCTCATTTTTCAAACGAGAAAACTGACAAAATAGTTCTGAACACTAGCATCTCTCTCAGATAATCTCGTCTGACTTAGTGAGCCCAGCAGGAGCAGTATGTCATATGCAAAGGAAATTCTTAGATGCAAAATGATGACAGGTAACTATGGTGTACATTGATTTCTCTTAATTTCTAAAGTACAATTGGAAGACATTTTAATTTAATTCACTTGTTTTCTCTGTGTCTCTCTGCTTGGTTCCTGGAATCCTTCACTATCTGTAAAATGATCCCTTCAAGTAAATACCATAATTTAAAAATGAAGTCAGAAAAAATACATAAAAAACTCAAAGCAAAATCATATATTTACTTATGGGGCATCTGTAGCCCAGACTCTTAATATACAGACTAAGTCCTTGACAGGCTTATGATTAACACAGTTGCCTTTAGAGTTTAATCAAGACACTAATTTCAACCCAAACAAGTAGAGGAAAAGAAAGAATATTCAACTATAGTAAATTGAATTCAAGAAGAATAAGCCTCTGGAGGTCTCAAAAGCATGAAACAGGAAGCTCAGTCTCATAGAGTCAGCTGTTCACAATATATTTGGTAAATGTCTTATTTTTTTAAAAAGATAGCTTGCAAGTGGTTGGGCTCACAGGCCAAAGAAAAAGCATTTGGTTGCAACAAGTCTAACATATGCGTGATCATTTCTCATTTTAGGTGAAAAACCAGACTGGCACAGAGCTTAGAATTTTCAAAACAATTTAGCACTCAGCACAGGAAAAAAAAGTAACCTAACTATTTTTCTGTTAAAAGGAGCATCTACTGTTCATGCCTGAATCTAGCTCGTATTACATGAATCTGTCACCTCTCATATTTGTAATGCACTCATTTTGGAAATATGATGCTTTTAAAGGAATTCTGGAAAGATAAATCTTACAAAACAACCTAATCCTTTGTTCATTTACTAGTTTTATTTTTGGTGTAAATGAAAAGATGGCTCCAGTTCTCTAAGCTGTAAGCTTCAGGTGAACTTACAAGTTTCAACAATTTTCCTTACTCTAGGTCAGATCGTATTTTCTATTATTAAATCCATAATCTTGAAGACAAGCATAATTTTTGTAGCTTACTTGTAAATTTGTGATTTTAATGACTGGTTTATGCTGAACATGAATAATAAACCATCATCTGTTAAACCTGGAGAGCACTGCAAGTGATCTACAGTGTGCTGTGAAAATGAGACTCATTATTATCTTGCATTTTACAAATTTGCAGTAAAGCAGTGCAAACACATATTTACCTTAATTAATAAAATACCACACATTTTTGTCGGGAAGTAGGGAAGTATTTTACGTAGGAAATAATTCTCTACTTGCTAGTAAGAGCATTCTTTGTAAAAAGAACTCTCAGCATTTCCTGAGTCAAACCAGCAAAACTGTTCATCCTTTTGAAAGACAATAAGGCATTTCTAAAAGCTTATCTACACACTGCTGATGGCCCTTTTCTGTTCCTGCCAACTTGCCCTGTCTTTAATGCAAGGTCAGTGGGAGGGCCTTTAACTCAAGGGAGAGAGAATTTGAAGTATCCATGTTCCTTCCCTTTTCTTTTCTTAAGTTGCCTTTGTAGAGCAAGACATTTATTAGTGAGCCTTGACAGATCCTTGAGACTTACAAAATCACCCGTGGAGGGATAATAGGCTAACTTTAGATCATGTTTGAACTTCTCAGCTGGTAGTCATTCAGCAATATCCTCCCCTGGAATCTGGACCCACCAGCCTGTCTATGTTCCTTTCAACCTGCTCTATTTTATTAACAACTGTTTTTGGTTGATGCTTAGTTTAAAACTGGGCTGTAGGAGGTCAATTGTTTCATTCAAATTTGAATACTTTTCAAGTTGAATTATATCAGCTAACGGGATCCAGTTCCTATAAAGTGCATAGTATTTGAATTTAATTTGTACTTCAAGCCTAGTTAATCTCTCCTATGTTGTCAGCTAACTTACATACATGTGAATATCCATAATATTTAACATTTGTTTGTGTTTATATATCCCATATGCAAGAATATTATTCTCTAATTACTTTACATAAAATAGGTAGTGTAACCTCTTGATTTTTGTTTAAATATTTAAATTTTGATATAAATATACTAAAACATAATATACTAGAACCTAGTTAATAGAATTAAGAAGTTTTCATGTAGTTATGCTTTAATTAAACCGAATGATCTTGCCACTGCTTTAGAATTGGTTAGATATAAGGAGGTTCTTTCAAAAGAAAATTTCCATCTCATTTCTTCATATCACATTATGCTTTTATTATCAAATGAAATTTTCTAGCATGATAATTCTCTTTTGTTGACCAACTTAAGTATAACTTTGTTTCTGTCATTACAAAATTTAAATTTAGCCTAAAACATTCCCTACTGGTGAACAGGATAAGGCTGTGTTTCGGGTTTAAAAACAATTACTAAAGGGTTCTGGGAACGTCTGAAACTGTGCTTAAAATTATGGTTGCTTTGAAGACCACTTTAAAGATGATAAACCTTTTTTTTACAAATTCTGCTCTATTATTCAAGTAAACCCACTATTATTGTTTTTACAGGATGAATTTGCTAAGAAATGTATACATGTCTTATTGTTTCAATCAAAATGTAAACTCATGATTTAGGCAAGTATGTAACTTCAATATATAAATTACCTCTTAGTGCTTTCTCTATGATTCATTTTTTCATAAACCAAAAGATTATAATAAGACCTATCAAAAAATACTATGTAACCCAGCATGGTGACCCATGCCTTTAATTTCAGCACCCTGAAAGTCAAAGGCAGATGGATTTCTGAGTTTGAGGCCAACCTTGTCTACAGAGCAAATTCCAGGACAGTCAGGGCTACACAGAGAAGCCCCATTTCAAAACAAAAACAAAACAGAAAAGGATGCCATGTAAGCCAATACGTATACATATATACATAGTAGCAGTTTTTTTATGGCTTTTTCGTAATGCTTATTTTGGGTTGATATATACCCTGCATCATTGTTCTTACTCCTGTTTTTACTTCCTTGGAAGTATCTGTTACTGTTCAATGTCATTTCTCAAAACACATGTTCAATTTTTGTTTTTGACTCCAGCCTTATAGTTCAGTGACTACAGAAACATATCTGCTAAATCAATTTTACCCATTTCTAAGTATTCTTTTCTTTTTTAATTTATTTTTTATTGAAAAATAATTTTTATATAATATGTTCTGGTCATGGTTTACCCTCTCCCAATTTCTTACAGGTTTTCCCTAGTTTCCCACTACCCAAATGCATATTCTTTCTCTCTCTCACTTTCACTCTCTCATTAGATAACAAACAGGCATCTAAAACAAACAATCAGAAAAAAAATAGAACCAAAGAAAAGGCACATAAAATACATGTAATCACAGAGACATCTTGCTGCCTGGACAGTCACCCAAAGTTCTCTAGTTGTTGGACTAGAAGTCCAAACATCAGGGAGGAGTTGATCTAGACACTACTCACAGCCACAATTGATGCAAAAGCAAGAGGATTTTTATTCTGTCATGACAAGGCCCTTCAGGTTCAGGATATGAAGGACCTCGATAGCTGTTACAGCCCATCTTTTAAAGCAAAAAGCCACAGACACAAAGGGGAAACCTGTAGGTTGTTTTCCAACTTATTAGATTGGCTTATTCAAAGGGTTACTAGCAATGATTGGTCTATTCCAGGGCAGGAGAATAGCTACGTGGTCAGGTGATAAGGGAGAGCATCTCTGTGGTCTTCCTGACCTTGTTCTAGTGACTAAATCAATACCTCAGGAACTGAGTCAACATCTGTGGGTTGTCTTTGCCTCAATTCCCAGAATGGAGTTATGTTTGAAGATTATTCACAAAGACACAGGAGGATGAGCTGTCCAGCATGTGTGTGTGTCGGCGACTGTCCCTTTTACAAGACAGAGTGATTGTAAGGTTTTAGAAAAATGTCTTAGGGTTGAGGGGGCTTACAAAAGGAATTTAGAGTCTTTCATAGTAACATTGGAGCATCCATTTCTAGCCTATAGGCCCATCATATCTGACATATTTTTCCATGAAGCAGAAAATTTAAGACTTTTTTTGCCTGTATTGCCACTTTGTCAGTCACTTTCTTCTGCAGAATGTCTGGCAGACTCTTTCATGAAGCAGGAATGCTGAAGGACTGTCTGACCTTTTTACGGCAAATTCAGCAGTCATTATTCTGTAGGTCCTACACGTCTAATTCCTACAGGATACCATCAAGCAGTCCAACCAAGATCAGTTTCTTATCCAAATGGAAAGCCTTGTCACACTGAAGGCTAATTCCATAACGAGTTTCTTCAATGCCCATCAACTTCTCTGAAGTAATTGGTGCTGCCAGAAGCAGACATCTCTTTGTCGAGAAAAGCCTAATTTCTTAAAACTTTGTAAATGTCATACTATGTTGGTCTTTGAAGCATTGAAGATTATCTAACTGAAATATATCTCTATACCTATAGAAAACCTAACTAACATGACTAAATGTTTGATTATTATAGATTGCTATCTATTATCCTGTATTTCCTAATCATACATTACATTTTTAAATGGGCTACATAAACACATAACATCTTAAACAAGAATAAAAATTTACATATAACAACTTTGACCTTAAATATGTATCAATAGACAAGATCCATACCAATGCAAAGTAGTCATCTCTATATCATATCCCCCTCTAAAGGAAAACAAACATTTATAAACAATCATTTTAGGAGTTTGGACATTGTTTTCTCTAAACTGTTTCTTGCTGTTTATTGGGCAAAGTATTTTTAGGTTCATGGAGACCTTTTGGGGGAGGATCTTGTTCCATCAAGCCACATTAGCCCGGAAAGAATCCACAGGTTCTCATCTTCTGTGGAAGTAAATGTACAATCTCTTTTCCATAGTAACAAATCCTTAGACTCAAACTTGGAAATCAAGATATATTTATGTTGATTTAACTTAGCAACCCCAAAAATCAACTCTCCGCAGTCAAAAAAAATTAAAGAAATCAAAATAATAAATATAATCCCGAATCTCTGTGTATATTCCATCTTTACGTGGCTTATTTTTCTTTATTCATTTAATCTATGACTTCCTCTACTCTTTTATATTCCTTTTACTGTCTCTTCAAAGACTGTATTTTATTTTTTAAAAAGATTTATTTCTTTTTATAAGTCTACATTCTTTTTCTTCTTTCTCCCCCAAGCCTAAGTAAATTTTTAAACATTCTATGAATCATTCAGAGGTTTATTCCTGTCTTAATCTGTCTTTATTGCATATCTGTAATAATTATACAACCAGAAGCATTTTAAAATGATAATCAGTATGGTTGTGGTATTCCTAGATTATGGCTTCACCTCTCTTCTTGGCCTTTCAATATGGCAGAGGTATGTTTACCGCCAGCTCTTGGATTATTGGGTGGGAGCCATGCTCACCACCTCAACTCTGAGAAGCACTGTGTAACACATAAACCCTTTTTGTCTGTGTAAAAGCTAAATATGCCAGGCTGAGTGGCCTGGAAATATCTCCACGTATGTCAGCAGGAATCCACCATGCTTTCCTGCCTGTGTACGCCTTTCAGACCCTATCCAGCTGCTTTCCCAGGAAGGGGTATTGAGCAGCAGGCATACTCTCAGCTACTTTCCTCCTAACCCCAATCAGGCATACAAGAAACCAGATCAGACCCATGAGGGTTAGCCCCAAATGTATGGGTGCCATTTAGTTGAAGGAGACTGCTCTTTTGTTTCCCAGCACCCACACTTGAATAATTACACAGATGCTATATTAATTACAACACTGTTCGGTTAATAACTTAGGAAAATTTCTGGCTATCTCATATCTTAAATTAACCCATTTCTGTTAATCCGTGTATTGCCAAAGGGCTGTGGCCTGCCAGTAAGATTCCAGCATTCCTTTCTTCTTTGGCAGCTGCATGGCATCTCTGACTCTGCCTATTCTCTCTAGATATATCTCCTCCACTCTGGCTATATTCTGCCCTGCCATAGGCCAAAGCAGCTTTATTCGTTAGCCAATAAAAGCAACACATATACAGAAGGTCATCTCATATCATTCAATGATATATGTAGTATTGTCTTAAGCAATAGGGTCTTAGCAATTTGTAGAAAGCAACCAATAACCTTATAATAGCCTTGATTTAGGTAGGATTTTTATGGATTACCTTTAACTAACAACTGTTCTTAAATCCTGTGAGTAGCTTATTATTCAGTTCTGTTACAACAAGCTTCTTAAAGCCAATTTCAAATTTTATATCCTACTATGCTTTTTTGAAGTAAGAGGCTCAACTTTTCTACTCTATTAAATACCAGATAAATTGTATTGATAAATAATAATGATACCATACCAAGCTACATCAAGAAACTAGCACCAAATTTAAGATACCTAGGGAAAACCCTTCCCTTCTTTTTAAGGTGAAATCATTTTAAAGCCACATGATGATTGGCCACAATACAGAATTAGATGTGAACAATTGGAAAACTCATATCTTCTAATATGAACATGGACAACTGATATTATTAGTAAAAAAAAAAACCTCAGAGTCACTACTATGACATCTACATAGAACACAATAGTTTAGGATGCTTCCTAATGGCTTAAAATGGTCAGTGGTTATTGTACTCGAACCTTATTATCTGTGTTGAAAATGGGACATAGGAGCAATAAGTGCAGAAAATTACAGAAAATATGTTTTCTCCTCTGAGTCACCCTTTGGTATTCAGAGCCATTACTTCACAAGAGCACAGAAAATACCCAGAATGAGAGTCTTTGGCACTTGACAAAGAATATTGTACAAGTCCTCATCATTCACTTGAGCTAAATTAATGGCAACATTTATGAGAGTACTTTTAAAGCACGTTAAACTAAGAGCTTTAGTCTCTGAAAATAATGTTCTGTTTTGAGATTTTTTTTTCATTAAACAAAAGTAATGAAGCAAGCAAATATCCTAGTACATCTGTATTTGTTGATACTTGACATTTTATTATAACATGAGATTTAGAAAAAAAAAAAACCTTTTTAAACCAGGGATTCACTATCCTGTAATTTACTTTATTTGTTACCATTGGATC
This sequence comes from Microtus oregoni, assembly GCF_018167655.1. Taxonomy (NCBI): domain Eukaryota; kingdom Metazoa; phylum Chordata; class Mammalia; order Rodentia; family Cricetidae; genus Microtus; species Microtus oregoni. The sequence goes on from NW_024544721.1 coordinate 3,036,447, forward strand.
TCATTTCTGTAACTGAGCGACCATTTGTCCCAGGCTAAATTAAAAAACCCTCTTTCTTTGTTTAATTATGTTTGCCACATTCTACACCTTTATTCAACTCATTTACTTTTTGGAGTTGGCATTAGAGGCTTCTTGGGAGTGGGGGTTATAGACAACTGATGGTTTTAACTGAGGTTGTACTTTTAAGAATTCTAGAACATTTTCAACCATCAGGGGTTCAAATTCCAACATTTTTCTATCATTTATGCCTTTTATAAACTGTCCCAAATTTGCCTTATTACAAAATTCCTGATCACATTTCCTGTACATGATAGCAGCTTCATAAATCAAACTTATTCTTCCTTCTCAGCAACCTTATTTCTTATATTTTAGTTAAGATTGGCTCTCCAGCCATTCTTTAAAACGCAGTATACTCAACATCTTCTTTGAAAGTCTTCCATATACCTTTGTTTCTTTTGTACATTCTCTTTTTGATTTATTTTTTATACTATGCCCTCAATTCTAGTGGAAATTGACACATGTTTATCTTGGCTAGATCTTTCCTACAAGATTATCATGGTAACATGAGCAAAGACTACATCCTATTATAGAAATACTTCCTACACAGTGCCCAGCATAGTGCTAAGTTTATAAACAGGAATTATTATTTTTTAATTAGGGGATTGATGTAACTTTGATATTGTTTCCTTAATGATCATAGATTTATTATCTACTCTGAGTTAAGATAGATAACATATGAGTTTGAATTTCAATTGAAATTGGAATTATATTATTCTGAGAGGAAAAATATGTGGTGGGTTATTTGCCTTATAGCCGTAGTGAAATTAGTAAATCCACTTTCTGATTTAATATTAAATCTGTTTATAAATGGTTGTTGAAGTTCTAATCCTGAAATTCAGAAAAAAAAATTGGAATTTCAGTTGTAGTATTTATTTTTAGAGTGCTGTATTAAGCATATATTTTCCAAAGAGTTACTTGGAACCTAAAAATATATTATGTCCATTTATAACACAAGACAATTTCAAGAAATAATTGTGTTGTGTCATGAGGATATGTTCAGGGACTGAAAAGTATTTTGGCAAAAGCTAGGTCAGAAAGTTAATATGGAGAAGGATTAAAGAATTTGAATGATGCAGACAACTATTTGGTGATTATAGCACTTCAGGATTATAACTTGCATTTTCTAAATACTATGCACAATTCTCAGTTTTCACCATTAAAATCCCTCTTACTAGTTTAAAAGAAAAGAAGAAGTAGCTCTTCCAGGAAAAGCATTTCTTTTTTTAAAATTATTTCACTTAGGTTTTAACATATAAAAATGAACATATTTAATCTTAACTTTATTTGAAATAAGAAAAATTCTTTACTGTCTTTTTATTCATCAAAATAAGTAACACTTTTGCCTGTAGATAGATACTTCCGATATGACTATAAATATATTAAGTATTTTGAATAAAAAATGAAAACATGAAATTTAGGTCAGCAAGCTCAATTGTTGGAGGTTTACTTTTGGTAAGAACCTTAAAAATTCTTGTACAGCATGACTTATTTTTTTTCTTTCATATTTAATGCTCAAATATATTTTTCTTGGGAACTGACATACATACTACTGTGAAGATGGCAACCCTCTATGTCTACCTTCTTTAATGCTTGTGATTTGTTATCTTAGTAGTGGGAGAGGTATTGATGCATTCATACATTCCCTTTCATGAAAGATGTAGTGAATATATGTGGCAGAAGATAGAAGGTTAGCTTATCGGTATGAACTACAATATGCTAAATGTTCCAATTTTGTGCTGTTACCCTAAATAGAAGTGGCCTTGTACCATGAAGAGTTCTGCACTAGACTTGGTAAACTTGAATGCGTGTTATGTGAGCTTCTGAAAATCCATTTATTCATTAATTAAATTATATTTATTGGGGTATAGTTAAGGCAGAGGACTGGGAATTGTATAGGTACCTGACCTAATGGAACATGCAGTCTTGTAACAAAGAGTGATGTACATATAATGGCAATATTGCAGCTGTGATAAGTATGAATTTAGAAAAATACAATATTATATGTAAATATGAAATAAGAGAATTTGTTTAATTCAGAGAACTCAGAATAAATTTCCCTGGGGAACTGAGAATTAACCAATTTTGAAGACAATCAAAGAGGGATTACGTCATTCCAGAGACAGTAAAAATATAGAGAGTGGGATTATAGTATGAAAGAGCACACTCACCTTCTCAAGGACCAAAATCAAGTCAGAGTTGTAGGAAGAGAAGGAGCAAATGACTTTACTCTGCTTCCTGAGGGGGATAATGATGTGACCAGATGTCTCAAGTACCTACCTCCATAACTTCTCCACCCTCAACTGTGACTCGAACTAAACAGTGCTTTATTTAAGTTGCCTTGGTTAAATATTTTGCCACAGTAAATAAATAAATAAATAACAAGCAAAGTAGTATAGGACTTTTAGGGCTTGGTGGTGGGGGGGAGCTTGTAGTGACCTTTGAACCTAATAAAGATGCCTTTGAAAAAATTTAGTGATATAAAGTGATAAGTGTCAATTTGCAGTCAGAAAAGATTACTCAGACAAACTGTGAGGAATAAATCAGAAAATGACTAGAGAGAAAGGGTGGGAAGTAGTTAGAAGACAAACAGTGGGCCAGGAGGCTGATGATGTAGCGGGGCTATAGAGGAAGGTGTCAGTAAAGAGAAACTGGAAGATTCAATAGGAAAAAAATGTAAAATTCAGAGTTTAAACTAGATGTAAGGGTGGTAATGAAGGAGGGAACTGTCAATGATAACTCATACGTTTGAGGCTTATGTAGGTGGATAATGTGTCATACCTTAAAACATAGACTACAGAAACATAATTATTTGTTTTGGGGGTAAGGTATACAGGAGGACAATATAAATGTGATAAATTTTAGCGTATTTGTTGGGTTTGTGTCATTATGAATTTTTTGACTCATTAATTTCCAAAGCTTTAAGATAAGCATGATGAATCACAGATATTTTCTACAGGAGACTTGAGAAATTTATATGTAAAAATCCATAGAGAATGTTTTCTTTTGGGCCTGTGGAATCTCCATTGCCACCATTCCCTTTAGATATTATAGCTATATTAAATCATTGAACCTCAATTATCAAGTATAATAATCTTTATATTATGCCAATACAAATCTGTCAATTAATTTGGTCAGTTACATCAAATGACCAATTACATGAATAACTGATTGCATCATGAGTGAATAAATTGAATCACTAAGATTAGTTGCCACAGTAGACTAAAAAAGACAAAATTATGCATGCATATATATATATATATAATTATATAGCTATATATAATATTAATGCTGAACTGCTACAGAAAGCATTTGCTGTCTGAATAGAAGTTATTATAGGGAGCATGTTCTCTCCTGTCTCCTTTATGGTTATTGTCATTGATGTTGTCCTGGGGCATCAACCACAAGTAGTGAACATACAGAAACAAAAGTATCTAATAAAAATTATAATACAGTCTGCTTTGTTCACTCCAAGGTTTTGTTAAAAATACTTAATGTCAAATTTGTAGGATCCCTGTATTAATTTTCATTTGGCTTTGGCCTTGCTAGTGAGTATTTTTCTAAAATACATTCCTTTCATCTTCAGTTAGTATGTATTTTGTCTGTTTTCCTTTTTCAGATAAATTCATGCATATAAATAAGGTTTAATCATCCTATAATATAGTCTCATAGCTAACTATATTATGTTTTGAATAACATATTTTGGAAAATATTATTTTCAGTACTTTAGTATTAAAGCCGATGATAAAGGGTTAATATCTGAAACATTACTTATGTAATAAGTATGGAAAACGAGGCTTTTCAGTACATGGACTATGGCAACTGAGTGAATTATTGACAACCTCAAGAAAAAAGGTGAAAATTTCAATCAAATCATACCTATAATTAATCTTAATGAATACTATTTCATTTTGTTTCTTTACAGCTTTTTATGCATGAATATGTAAAAGCAAGGCCTAAAGCCAAATATATTTTTCATGAAATTCAAGTTCTGGTAGCTGAATTGGCATTTCCATGATTTATGTAATGAGAGATTATTTCCCATGCAATATGATTATTTGGTATTTATTAAACATTACAGTGTCAGAGGGTATAAGACGAGGGTTATTCAAGTTTAATTTCATATTAAAGAGCTAAACTTTTATTCGCATCACTGAGTCAAAGGTACTGGCCCTATGCAATATGATTAGAACATAGCCAGAAGCAGGGTTTTACATGTTACTAAACTTCCCATTACTATGACAAAATAACCAAGAAAATCACTTTAAAAGGAGGTGAGATTTATTTTGGTTCATAATTTCAGTGTTTCACTGGCTTGTTGCCTAGTAAAAAGCACATGACAGAGAAAAGCTTCAACCTCACACTAGCCAGGAAACACAGAGAGACATTGAGCCCAAGATATTACCTTACAAGTTATCCTTCCTCAGTGGTGACCTTTCTCCAACCACTGACAGTCCACTCAGCTGTTAGTTGTTTAGTCAATGACATTCGCTGCATGATGCAATTACCTCTCAATGATACGGTTTGAGAGTACGTTTTATCCAACCCATGGCAGGCTTCTATGTAAAAGTGGCCAAAATATAGAAGCCATGAAAACAGAATGTCTTGGTAGTAGAGAATAAAGGATGCACTTGTTCTTAGAGAAGGGAAGCAGTAAACTGAAAACCTAATGTTCAAGTTAAACTTGCATAAAGCAAAGCCAGTAGTATTTATTTGGGGAGGCAAGGTCAGACCTAGCTTTGTCATAAATTTTATGCAATGAATGTATAACACTTTATGTTTTGTGCTTAAAAATTCCATGAAGGTGGTATTACTAGGTTACTAGTTATTCCATTCAACCAACAGATATGGCATCTGAATTATGGGATTCTGACCTCTGTCTGCCTCTCTCTCTCTCTCTCTCTCTCTCTCTCTCTCTCTCTCTCTCTCTCTCTCTCTCTCTCTCTCTCTCTCTCTCTCTCTCTTGTCTTTCACAGCATTATCTAAACTTTTCCTATGTCTATGTCTATATGAAAAGTTAAAACTTAATTTGCTTGCTCTTACCCTTAGTGACTAACTTAGTGCCTGCCATATCAAAGTTACTCAGACACCCAGAAATTATGCTGGTTGGATGAGTAAATGCTGCTGAAAGCCTCCAGCAATGGTGTGTTATCGAGCCTTGAACACATGAGCTCATTCCTAGCCACTGCCATAATAAATTGTAGTTTGCTGTGTTAGACACCCTCCAGGGCTTATTTCTGGAGGACAATTGATAAATTAATCCTGATAGGATGATAACTGTAGATAATTACTGTATGTTAATGTGTCACCACACCTACATAAGTTATTTGCATTTAAATAGAACAATTGTAGATGCAATCCCTTCAGGCAAAAAGGAATGCATCTTGGGGGTAATAAAGTGCTAATCTGGGCTGTGGGGTGGGGAAAGGTGGTAATATGGAAATCTCTAGAGACACCCTTTATGTGTTGTGTCAGTTGTGATCTTTCCTTAGGTTTGTATTAATTTTGTTGATTATTTGGAGCAAAATTTCAAGCCTGATGGGCAAAAGTAAATCTATTAAAATGCACGGTACTGTGAAATTAGATTAATTACCTATGATTTGAATTAAGATTGTTTTGCAGATACAATGTATCCAAAATCTACTTATATGAAATTTTTGTTTGAGATGCCTACAATGAGCTGTATTGTATATAGTATTTCTCTTGAAGCTGGCGAGTGGAAAACATAATGGTACATCTCATGAAATGATTGAAAATATCTCATTTTATACATGTGCATCATGCAAACCTCAGCTGAATTTACCATGATGAAGTTCAATCTGGTCAGTTTTTCTTTTAGACATCTACAATAAATATATTACCTGAAGTTTTTTTTTTAAAAATGTTTCAGTAAGCTCAGCTTTCTGAGAAATGTGCACGGTTCACATTAATGATGCACTTTTGGGTCAATGAAACAATAATAAGTCTATTATGTGATATTTTTATAATAGCTGCTTCTAATGATAAAAAATAATATTTAAATATGAAGAATGAAAATAATTATATTGTTTCTGAGTCCCTGCCAAATGTGATCACTAGGGTTCCCAGGCAGACCTTATTTCTAGGTATTAGGAGCTAGCAAGCAGGAATGGTCATGGACTAGACGGGCAGAATGAGGAAATGGTTCACAGGAAGGAGAATAGTTATGTTTGCCAAGATCTGTGGAATGGAGGGAATACAGGGAATGGAGGAAAAGAAGGAAGACAGTCCCCTGAATGTAGTTTGCTACAAGGCTGGGGATGAGATTGGGGAGATTGAAATTGAAGGTTGGGAAGGAAAATGAATGATAAGAACTTTAGATAATAACAATGCCAATACTCAGATTTCATTACTACACAATGCGTAGATGTATTGAAGCCTCATTTTTATCCCATTAATTTGTGTAATCATGTGTTACAAATGAATGTAAAAAAATATGTATAAAAGGAAACAAGCACAAATTATCAGATTATTTGAAGAAAAACCAAGAACTTGGTGTTTACATAATAGCTTGATTTAATAAATGGTACCGCAGATATGTTTTTACAAAGATACTGGACAGTGAAGCATAAAAGTGGTGAGGAAATACAAAATCTTAGCTAAAAACATCAGTCTATTGTATGACAACCCAAAACACCTTGAAAAATACAGCTGGTGCTGTATTTCAGTGGTGAACCACTAGCCGGACACCCTCTCAACAAAAGACTAAGTTAAAGGGCTTTATAATATTCACACACAAACACAACATGCAATATAGATAGATATATGAAATCCATAGTTCTGTCAGTTTAACTGCTTTAATTTCTAATGTATTTCTGTTACTCTGTTTAATAAATGTTATTTCTTTTGAATTAGTTGTAAAATAGGATATGTCATTTTTACTGTACAACAGTTTGCAGCGAAATTTTCCAGTTTTATTTGATTTTCTTTGCCTCCATGTTATGTCATGGCATGATATTTAATCAACTGACTGTTGTAACTTAAAACTATTACTTACCCAATCTATTTTTCTCCTTTTCAGTGATGAGATGAATGTTTTTAATATTTAATATTCCTCCATATTTTATATTATTTAATTAAAATTCATTCATAGAATGTAGTTATAATCTAGTATTAAAGTGGAAAACCAGGTGATTCTTTCCAATTTGATTAACCAAGGTGATTCTGTCATCTGCAAATAGTATCAGGATTTTTCAAGCTTATTATTAGTATTTTTCTTACTGGATATTAAGTTTTGCAAACTGAAAAAGTTCTAAACTAAAGGTAAGGAAAATTGTAGCAGAAACAGAGAGATGTTAAGTTCCTCAAAACCTTGAAATTTTAAGTAATCTTGGGCTAGGGAAAGGATTTGCTCAAAGAGTGTTTGAACATTGATGCATGAAGACCATGTTGGTTATATTCTGAAACAAGTACTTTGTAAAAAATAAAAAGCAATAATACCAGATGAAGAAATTGTAGTTCTGTGCAATGTGGTACACCACTCCTGAAGGCCCATGTTAATACTTTATTTTAAAATAATGAAATAAAATAAAAATAAAATTTGAAAATAATTTTATTGTTTCTTAGGGTGTTGAGCAACATGTTTTGTTATAGTCATAAGTAAATATCTCAAAGAGAGCTTAGTATGATCAGGTAAACCCTAAAACAGCACCTTTATGCTTGAAACAGTTAAGAGTCCTTTCAACTTATTGAATATAAAGTGTATGTGTTATATGACACTGAGAACTCCATTTTACTTTTTTAATGAGAGGAGAATAATCAGCCGAAACTTGACTCTCAGAGAGATTTGTGTAAGTAGTTCACACACACACACACACACACACACACACACACACACACACACACACTATGATAACATTGTGGAAGGCCTGCTCAAACCAGTTGCACATTTCATTTTCAGAAACTAAAAGGCCTTGAGGTCAAGAGTAAAATTAACTCAAGAAAAAGAAAGCCAATTACTTCCTTTTGAATGATACATCTCTTTTAGATTAGACATTGTTATTATTATCATTTCAAGTAAATCACAGTGAATATTTTTCCTTATGTTCTCTCATATTTTAGCTTCTACACAAATCTTTGAAACTTATATTCTGGCTCTCAGATTGCAATTTGTAGCGATCACATTCTTTCTCTCTCATGTGCACACACACACACACACACACACACACACACACACACACACACACTGGTAACTGGTACCACATAATGACGCATTTAGAATATTACATTTAATTTTTATTTTATTTAAAAATAATATATGAATGGTGATTTTTAGTAGCTATGTTAAGGGTATTGACTTGTCAACCTCATGATTCTTTGCTTCAGTGACTTCTTCACAACTATTGATTACATTGCAAAGAGATTATGTTTAATGTCTATAGAATTTCCTTTTAACTATGAACTTTATATTGCTTCAAAATCAAACGCACCTAATTAATTAGTGTTTGTATTATATACTGTTCTGTGCCCAAGTTGCATATTACACAAAACACTGAAAGCATTACTAAATGGAGTCCATACACACTGCATTTTCTGTGACAAGCAGTTTGTAAATTATTATAGTTTATACCGTATTTGTCACCCTATATGTATTCTGATGTCAAGATACCTCAGACATATAAATGACTACTCAGCACCAAGGATAGTGGATGTTACCTATGCGATAGTCACATTTACCCATGAGTAAATGGTTTGAGATAACAGTACCTCAAAGAAAGTTATAGTGGCTTTAGAGGGTGAGTCAAAGCTCTATGCCTTGGTGATGGTATTTTTTAATATACATAAATTAAGTATTATTGACGAATTATAATAATACTTACATAAACAAAGAGCATGCTTTGTATCACATCTAGGGAAAAAAGTAAGTATATTTACCAATAAACTACAATGAACGAATTACAGTCTTTCTTCATAACATTAGAATGCACTTTGGATCATTGCTAGAAATATCTCTTATGAACAAAAAGAAATGAAAGAAAAGTCTATCATGGTAATGACTTAATTACCAAATGATACAGATTTTCTGATGAGAGAACAGCACAGCATGGAATGTTGCCTGGTTTTTTACATGCTTTGTTAAGGAAGAAGGGAAAATAGCCAGTTATTGTAGAAAATTTTACCTTTGATGTTTGAAATAAACACCAAATAAGACTCCAGGAAAAAAAAATCTAGAAATGTCAATTCCCTTTAAGCAACTTGAAGCCTGAAGCTTTTCTGCAGAGGAAGAAAGAGCCTTAGATTTGTATCACTGAGTCCTATGTGAAGAATTTTATTTGAGGGCATTAACAATAATATTCATAGGATAGACAAAATTCTTTACCTACGTGGCAGTAATAATCCAGATGTTCAAAATGCTAATTATGTAACACTAATTCTTTGTAAGGTTGTGGAAAAAGTAAAAATATAATCATTGTTAGCTTCCATAAAAAGACAAATCAGTGTCCTTACTGAATATTAAGTCCACAAAGGATGTTTCATAACCGTGTGGATTATTTTTGCTTCAGGAACACAATGGAATGAGTTTTCCAAGCACAAGATATCTCCCTTAAATAGTCAAATATGGGAAATAAAGTTTCCAACCAATAATTAGTGTTTTTAGTCAAATGCTGAATTTCCAGAAGACTCTATAGCAATTAAGTTCTTTTCAAAGAGTTAATCAGTTTGGTTCCAATTAGTTATTAATCACTTTGAATTAGTTATTGAGAGACATGAAAATTCTAAAAGAAAGGAACAAAAATAAGTAGATCAAGTAACTTGTGATGAGTCAGGAGCAAATGTGCAGGAAGGATGGCGAGAAAGTGATATACTAGAATCATGAGAAGATGCTGCAGTAAAATCTTTTTTTTATTTTAAACTTTTTATTCATTTTACATACCAACCACAGTTGCCTGTCTTTCTCCCACTCCCCCCCCCCCCCACACACACACTATCTCCATCCACTCCTCAGAAAGGATAAAGCCTCCCATGGGGAGTCAGCAAAGTTGAAACATGAACAAGACTCCCCCTCCTGTGTCAAGGCTGAACAAGGTATCCTACCATAAGGAATGGGCTTCAAAAGGCCAGCTCACGCACCAGTGATAGATTATGGTCCTACTGCCAGAGTCTCTACAAACAGACCATGCCACACAACTATCACCCACATGCAGAGGACATAGTTCTGTCCCATGTAGGCTCCCCAGTTATCGGTCCAGAGTCAATGAGCTCCCACTAGCTCAGATCAGCTGTCTCTGTGGTTTTCCCCACCATGATCTTGAACTCTTCCCCCACCCCACCCCCTACCTTGCTCACATAATCCCTCCTCCCACCTTTGATGGCCTGATGCTTTACTGTCGGTCTCTGTATCTACTTCCATCATTACTAGATGATGGTTTTATGATGACAGTTATGGTAGTCATCAATTTGATTACAGGGGAAGGCCAGTTCAGGCACCCTCTCCACTATTGCTAGGATTCTCAGCTGGGATCATAATTGTGAATTCCTGGGAATTTCCCTAGCAACATGTTTCTCCCTGATTCCAAAATGGCTGCCTCTATCAAAATTTTTCTTTCATTGCTTTCCCACTCTGTCCTTCCCCCAGCTCAACCATCCCATTTCCTCATGTTCTTCTCCCTCATTCCCTCCCATCTACCCTGCCCAAGTTTACCCAGGAGATATCATGGATTTCCCCTTCCCAGTGTGATCCACGCATCCCTCTTAGGGTCCTCCTTGTTACCTAGCTTCTCTGGGGCTGCCCATATCTGGGGCTGCCCTTCTCTGGGCCTGTGGATGGTAGCTTGGTTAGCCTTTGATTTACATCTAGTATCTACTTATGATTGAGTACATATCATTTTTGTCTCTCTGGGTCTGGGTTACCTCACTCAGGATGATTTTTTTCTAGTTCCATCTATTTGACTGCAAATTACATGATTTTTTTTTTTTTACAGATGAATAATACACCCTTGTGTAACTGTACCCATTTCCTCTCTCCACTCTTCGATTGAGAAGCATCTAGGTTTTCCACATGTTCTGGCTATTATGAATAATGCTGGTATGAATATAGTTGAGCAAATGTTCTTGTGATATGACTGCGCATCTTCTGGGTATATGCCCAAAAGTAGTATCACTGGATCTTAAGGTAGATTGATTCCCAATTTTCTGAGAAAACGCCAAACTGATTTCCAAAGTGACTTTACAAGTTTACATTCCCACCAACAGTGGAAGATTAGTTCCCTTACTCCACATTCTATACAACATAAGCTGTCATCAACAATTTTGACCTTTGCCATTTATTGTTTGGCATCAGCAGAAAGCTACTAGAACTCTAAACTAAGTAAAGAAATGGATATTATTGTGTACATGAACAAACATAAAAGCATATATTGTTTTAGGAAAATGTAGTTGAGTTCTAAAAACCTTCTACCCTGGTCATTGGTAACAATGTAAGTCAAACATTGCTATATACTTTTTAATTTTTTAAAATTTTTTAAGACTATAATTTCATCACTTCCTGATTCTCTTCCCACCCTCCAAGTTCTCCAATGTGCTTACTTGCTCAACTCTTTCAAATCCGTAGCCTTAAATTTTATTGTTGAATATTTCTTCCTTTTCTTGTGATGATTATATGTATCTCCCTCAAATATCCCTATCACTTCTTGAATTCATTTGTCTGGGACAAATAGTTTTTTTTTTCCATTGATGACAGACCTATGTGCAATTGATCAAGTTTAGGTTGATTGCTTGCACAAACATGTCCTTTTGCTCATCCTTCATGAAAGCAGTCTACATGTACATATTTTAAGAGTGTACTTGAACTTTTTAAAATTGCTTCTGAGATTTAAGAACTTAAGATACTTAAGCTCTATAAGGGTCAGCTGTAGCATGAATTCTAACTGATCTTAACAATAAAAACCCAGATTCAGATATTAGGGGGTGAAAACTGAAAGATCAGAGAAGAAGAGCAGCCAGAAAATAGTTATCACCTCTACTGAATCCTCCAACCAAAGGGGCTATCCTGTCCCTATGAATCCTCAGACTGAATGCTCTGAGCTCCTGACTCCTCCCATCTTAAATTCCTCTCTCTGCCCAGCCACATCACTCCTGTCTCCACCTCCCTAGTTCTGGGACTAAAGATATGTGATCTCAAGTGCTGGGATCAAAAGTGTGAGCTCTTTTTCACTTTGAGACTGATTCAATCTTGTGTAGCCCAGGGTAGCCTTGAACTCACAGAAATCCTTTTGCCTCTGTCTCTTAAGTGCCCGGATTAAAGGTGTGTGTCACCATTACTTGGTCTCTATGGGTAGCTAGAGTGGCTATCTCCTCACTCTGATCTTCACATAAGCTTTATTTGTTAGATCACAAACTAAATATCACCACTGCCAGTATATTAATGCCATTAATGTTGATATTAATGACAACCATAGGGGCCAACAGAGGGTCAGTGTGTGATGATTCAATATACCACATTAGTCTAGGCACATTGTATTAATTGTTTTATATACTATAGTTTATTTTTGTTATACTCTTAAAATATTATCATTGTAAAATATACTATAAGGAAAAATAGCATATTTTCATCAGTACTATAAATTAACATTCCTGCTAAGAATCCACCATCGGTACACATATTTTATGGTACACATATTTTCTATTAGCTATAAAATATTTATGATTAATGTTCTAGTCAATTATCACATTAAAAATGTTATTAAGATATTGTTTTTCATTTCTTAGATATGGAAGCAGGAATTGGGGAAATAACTCAGAGGGTTAGTCATGTAAGAAGGGTGACGTGAGTTCAGATTCCCAGAACCCATGTAAAGTCATCACAGAAATGTGACTATGTGAGCTCATCATTTTTACACCAAGATAAGAGGCATAGGACAACTATCCTGGTAAATGTAGCTATTAATGATTAGAGACCCTTTCTAAAGCATGATGTTACAATAGCAAAGACCAGTACCTAAGTTTGTCTCCTAGCCATCACACACATACCAAAGCACATGTGTACCTATACTCACTTTCACATGTAGAGGGAGGGAGGGGTTTGGGAGAGGGATAGTAGAGAGCAGTTGTATGTATAGAGTAATAGAGTAGTTTTTAGTAGACCACACCTCTTTCTTCCACACAAAAGTTCTCTACTCCACACTTTGACTCCTTCTTTGGTAGCAGAATAGTTAAAGGGCTCATATTTTTCCCTTTGTTAGATCTCTGGATTAGAATGCAGTTTGAGAAGTATTGAAAGCTAAGTCACAATTTACTATTTTATTTTAATTACTATAGCATCTGAAAAAACAAGTCATCCAAAATGATAAATATATTTCTGGGAAATGGCCATGTTTTACTCAATGAACCTCCTCCTTAAATATGAGTCTTTATTACTAGTTAATAGTTTTAGCCTGAGAGTTTCTATTGAGATATTTTTAAACAAAAGTGGATTTGTAATACTAAGATTAAAATGAGGTGTTGATAAAATTCCACAGAAATAATTTCTTCAAAAGTGCCTTGTATTCCTACTTAACAGAAACCACGTTCCCTGACCCAGAAATGAGAAGACTTAATTCTTTGTCCTAAACTAGGAGCCATTTGAACAGTTTATATCACTATTCTACAAAACCAATCAAATTGTTTCTTCTCTGTTCTTTTAGTACATTTGATCATTTCCTATTTTATCTTTCATTTTATTTTCCTGGATTATTAAATTTACAGAGTTTCTTTTTTTAAAGTATTTTCTATTGATAAAGGTTTACCTAAGACTTATTTCTGTGTCTCTAAACTGATAGAAACCCAGATGACAATTCGGTACAGTGGGTAATGTGGATACTTTGTACCCACAAATGGGTCAAACATACTACATTTAATGTTCCATCAAGTCATACCAAGTCTATCCTCTCATGGGTTTAGGTTTCAAAAGGAAAGGCTAGGAGGTTGCACATTTCTTGGCATGGGGTATACCTCTTAGTGAAATGAAAGACACTTTGCAGACAAAAATACTGGCAGGAAGCATACCTTTGATTTCACCAGCAAGCATGCCATATGTCACAAAATTCTACTGCTTCCTCCCTGTTATTTCATCTGAGTGCCCCTTTCCTACACATGGCTTTTGGGTACAATTAAGTAAATAAAATGGATATTACATTAAATCGATGTAAAGAATTTGAATTTACATGATCTTAAGTACGTTGTTTGATAAACAAATAGTATGGTCAGTTTGATATGCTTTGTGGTAGGATGCATGTAGTAAAAATAGCATCAAGTGAGCAATAATTATATGTCCTATGCCATGTTCTGCTATCATATTGCTGATGGCAGAAGTCACAAAATAATCCCACACTAGTTCAGAATTATGAATAATAAAGTGTTATTTATTTAAGGGAAAACTTACAGATCACTGTTCTAGACCACAGTCCTCTTCACGAACGGGGAACAGGAACAGAGTCTAGTAGCCATTAGCAAGAGCCAGAAGCAAGAGAGAGTATGCATGCTTTACAGCTGCTTTCACAGTATCAGAGACCATGCTCAAGTTGGCTGGTAACTTAAAGGCTATTGGCTGAAGGAGTGGGATGTGCTCCAACAGCATATTGCTTTATGACGTTTGACTAATATCTGAACTTCTGTATTTTCTTTTGAACATGGGAGTGATAACAAATTGTTATGTTAGAAAGATGTCAGCCATATAAATTATGATGCTATTTATGAATGTTGATAGTTTGACTAAAGAAAATAAAGTTCCTTGGAAACTGAGTATTTTTAATATATACCATTCTGAACATTTACAAAACTATGTGGATGTGATATAAATAAGGAAAGGAAATTAAAATATGAAATTTTTCCACTAAAATTTATAATTAGTATTTTGATAAAAATATAAGTTTAATGTAGAGAATGGGAAATATAAAACATTTAAAAATAATTCATGAAATTACCTTTATGTTTTGTGATTATGAATTATTTTCAATCTTTAATTTTTCTTCAAAGAATAATCCTCTCTTTGTGTGTTAATGGATACTGTTTTCCTTGGTGATACTTTGACAAAAATTCACTGTAGAAAATTAAGTAAATAGATAGTAATTCCTCTTTTTCAGTAAAATAAGTATCAACAACGTTATTAATTTCTGTTCTGATTTTCCATTTAATATTGTATTTTATTATCTTCCTACATCTTTAAAATACTGTCAACCTATTTTAACATTTTATTATCTAAGCAATTATATACAAAATAGGAACATTATTAATTGAATCCACCACTTAGATATTATATAACCAATGATTTTCTGCACACAGTTATTGTTGTAAGAGGAGCGGCGAGGCTGCGTCCCCGCACCCGGCCGCCCACACGGCTAGCTTTACCCGAAATAATTACACGGAAACTGTATTCTTTTAAACACCACTTGGCCCATTTCTATCTAGCCTCTTCTAGGCTAACTCTCGCACCTGGACTAGCCCATTTCTAATCATCTGTGTAGCACAGTTAGGTGCGCTTACCGGGAAGATTCTAGCCTACGTCCATCCTGGGTTGGAGCTTCATCACGTGTGTCTGCCCAGGAGCCGGGAGCATGGCATCTCTCTGAGGCGTCTGCTTCCAAGCGGAGAGCTGGAGAGCTGTCGAGTCTGAGCTCACTTCCTCTTCCTCCCAGCATTCTGTTCTGTTTACTCCACCCACCTATGTTCTAAGCTATGAGCCCAAGCAGTTTGTTTATTACTTAGCCAATGAAATCAACAGATTGATATATGACACTCCCACATCAAGTTATAGTCTTAGTTCTTCTTCATGTTACTTAATTCTTTATCGTTTATATAGAGATTTTTAAAGTAAATTCAAGAAATTATATAATTTCTTACGTGAAATTTTAGTATATGATTATAAGATATAAGAGTTATTGTATGATATTATTTTGCACTTTAAAAATAAAACATGGTTTTAAATAATCTATTTCCAAATTTATCAGAATATATATTCCATATATTTTTTTTAATTATTTGTTCACAATATGGTAAAAATACTAAACATATTATAAAAGAACAATATTTCTCTCAAATCTCTGTCTTCTCAGTTTAATTTTCCTGGAAACTTTTAGTTGAAGAAAGTATACCATTTTTAGATATATTTTGTTACATCTTGGCTTTTGCATTTACATTCCTATTTCAGATATTCATTTCTATACCTATTATAGGCCCTGAGCTAGATAATAGATCTAGAGTAGTGGTTTCTTTTTTTTTTGTTTTGTTTTGTTTTGTTTTTGTTTTTCGAGACAGGGTTTCTCTGTAGCTTTGGTGCCTGTCCCAGAATGACCAGGCTGGCCTCGAACTCCCAGTGATCCGCCTGCCTCTGCCTCCCGAGTGCTGGGATTAAAGGCGTGTGCCACCATCGCCCGGCTTAGAGTAGTGGTTTCTTATATGAATATAGTATGGGACACATGTAACTTAATGTTATTCATAAGTCACACTAAGAGCAGAAAAATGTTAATTATTATAATATATTTACTTTATCAAATATTTTTAAATTGTCATAATATAATCAGTATAAAATTCTTGAGATATTTCAATAGTTTTTCTTGAATTAAATCTTTAACATCCTAAGCAAAATCTTTAAAATATGTTAGTCATTTGGGAGGAATATTTGGATTTAGTTAATCTCCTAAAATGACTTTCTAAAACATAAACATCACAAAAACAAACTATAAAGCTCAAATTTGACAAAACTTTTAAAATCAACTCTTAAAAATTAACCACAAGCTTATAGCAATATAAAATTAATTATATCTGATTATATTATAGGTCTTTATGCAATAAAAGGGGAAATGATATGATTTGGTTTTGTTTAGTATATTCAACATGTCTTTCTCCCAAATAGATCAAGTCTTGCTCAAGGTGGGACAGGTTTTAAAAATTGTAACTGTACTCCCTCAACTTAAAATTGCTTCTTCT
The DNA here is from genome assembly GCF_018167655.1 of Microtus oregoni. Lineage (NCBI taxonomy): Eukaryota > Metazoa > Chordata > Mammalia > Rodentia > Cricetidae > Microtus > Microtus oregoni. The sequence goes on from NW_024544721.1 coordinate 3,053,424, forward strand.
GGTTTTCCTGTCTCGAAAAACCAAAAAAAAAAAAAAAATTGCTTCTTCTGATATTGCAAAGCACGTGATGCCCTTCTCCAATGGCATCATTATTTAAGGTGCCAATCTTGGAATCAAGCTAATGGAGTAGGGCCAACAGTTCTGCTAGCCCGAGTTTCTGGTTTTGTGAATTGTGGTTACAGTCAGGGTACTCATGGTTGAAGCTCTGCTTTAATGCAGTTAATAATGAAGACCTTGGAGGGCCAATGACCAGTTATGTTCTGCTGGCTAACTGAAACAATGAATGGAGCATTCATAAGAAAGCCTAATACAGTATAAAAGCCAAAGAAAATGTAAAAATAACATGAACCTTGAATGAACTTTCTGTCTACATATAGACTCAATGACAGGAAATAGAACCCTTCCTGTAATTGACAAAACATAAACTTGAGAAACACAGTGTTGACAAGAAAACAAGTTTACGTAAAGTTGTAACAGGACAAATAATATCAATAGTTAGATAGCACAGGATGATGAGATAGTTTGCAATTTTATCCAAAGAAAGCTAATAAATTAATAAATAAAATAACAGTAATAATCTTTAGGAGAAATTTTGAATAGATTCACTATTATATAAACTATACAATTTTCAAAACAAAGTTGGATACACAAAGAAGGCAATATTCTTCTTATTTTTCTACTGCTGTGATGAACTTTCAAGACAGAAGCAACTTTTAAAAGAAAGCATTTTACTTGGGGCTTATAGTTTCAGAGCCCTAGAATGCATAATGGTAACCAAAGACTGAGAGATTTTATTTGTGGATTATAGTTTCAGATCCCTAGAATGCATGATGGTAACTAAAGACTGGGAGCTCAAATCTTGATCTGCAGGTTGGAGGCAGAGATAGGCACACATACACTGCAAATAACACAAGTCTTTTGACACATGAAAGCTTACCCTTTGTGACACACCTCCTCTAACAAGGCTATATCTCCTAATCCTTCCCAAGCAATTCCATCAACAGGGACCCACTATTCACATATATGACCATATATGGGTCAGTCTCATTCAAACCACCACAAAATAATTCTTTGTCACACTCAATACAAACAGAAAAAAATAGTAAACATAAACTATATTTAATATCTCAAACACTGCAATTGTTAAACCTGTATTCAGAACTAACTGCAGAAATATGCATACCATAGTGAAAACAATGGAAATAATGACAAAATAAGCTTATATTTTTTTTAGAAAAATGTAAAACCTATGAAAGAAGCTATCTGGAAATTATTTGAATAAAGAGAATAATTATAATGAAGAACTCACTTGATAGATTAAAAAAATTCAAGATGGTGAAAGAATCAGTTAATTAAAGACAGATATATAGAAATTATCTAACCTGAGAAGAAGAGAAATAAATCTAAGAAAGCTGAATAGAGTCCTATTATCTCAGGGAAATAGTAGACTATACCATGCATACTAATGTATGCATAATATGAATTGCAGAAGTCAAAACAGAAAGAGGAGAAAACGAGTTTCAAGGGATTATATCCGTCAAGATAAAGGGCATTATTTACTGATACTACAACATAATGAGCCTTAAGAATCTTATGAAAGTATTGTATAAGATAGGTGCAAAAGACACATTAGGGCTAGAAATATCTTACGATGGAGTCCTTGTCACTAAAGCTTTAAGAACTAAGTTCAAATGCTACAGCATGTGTAAAATCCAATGATCAGAAGTCAGGGCTATAATTATCTGTGAGTGAAAAGAAAGATATCAACAGATTATTGTTAAGGATTTTGCTGGTTTTGTAAATTAATGGTTTTAGATTCTCTTCCAATAAACATAGCTTCACTGGAACCAAATAGTTAGCTGTTTCCATTACCAGGCATGGTATCCCACTTTCTGAGCTCCGCTCTCATAAGGAAAGACAAAACAATGAAAATTATAGTTATCTCTACACTGTGTCCTTAATGTATAACTGTGAGTAGAAAGTGTGGCATATTTCTTTAATTAGTGAAAAATAGTTCACAGGTGTACATACATTGACCTAACAGTGTTTTGTCCTCTGATTTCTACATGTACACATGTTGTACAAGGGCACCCATGTACAAGCAGGCACATGCTCAAATTTATGCAATGCAATGCCCACACATTATATGACTATTTATGAAAAAATTTAGACTAGACAAGCCTATAGAAACAGAAAGTTCTAGCCCTCATTTCTGTGGTCATTTTTAAGTGCAGAAAGTGCTAAGCAGAAGGTGGTATTCTGGACTGACACCTGATAGCTTTACAGAACATGGAATTTTTTTCTTCTGATTTTATTCTCATTGTCTTAAAATATTATAGATTTACATTTAGAGTAACTCTTTTTGGTTACCATTTTGCCATGCTGTCTTAAAAAAGGGGAGGGGGCGTATATCATTGTTTCATATAGGCATTTAAAGCTGAATACCTTTCACCTTTAACAGTTTTCAGAAACTAATTGGTCACTTTTTAGTATGCAGCTGAAATGTGGTTTCAATATTTTCCTTAGAAACTTCCTAATTCTGTTACCCTCTACAGCGAGGAGACTAAGCAGCCTCCGGACTGAAGCAGTTGGGTTTGAATTCTAACTTCACTAGCTGTGTCATGTTGAAAACACGACTGTGCTTTTGTTTCTTCTATAAAATGAGAAAAGTTATCTCAAGAACTTTTTGAGGATTAAATGTGATCATGTATGTTAAATGCTTTTCAAAAGCTAAATCTTTCTAGTCGTTTTAATTTTAAAAAATGATTTATTCAGTATAATTAACATTAATTATTTTCTGTGTTGTGTAATATTAATTGATAGACAACGATTGGGTCTTTACCCTTGTACAATTTAAATTAAACTACAAATTTACAAATTTAATGTGAGAAATAATTGTATATTGTGTTCATGATGGCAAAAAAATTCTGTTAACTCCACACTACAGATATGAAATCAAAACATGATACTTTATTGTAAAGCTATATTTAGAACCTACATTTTAAAACTATTTTATGGGGATTTTCCTAATAGCACCCTACCAGAGATGACTTGGAGTCATTTGTCCACAGCAGTAAACTCCTTATTATAAATCCCAGAGATGGGAATTAACCTCTCTATCCACCTCTGCAATCAAATAACTAAAGGGTCTATATTTTGAAGCATATGTTATGTTAATGTGATTAGATTCTTTACAGTCTAATGTTTAGCATAATTGCAAATGAGATTCTAGTAGCAGGCAGTGAACATGCTACTGCTTTCAATTGTTACACATGAAATTCAAGAGGGTTACTAATAAAGTGCCAATTTTGCTAAACTAATGCTGAAGATTGACAGCAATAAAAGAGTGTTGATTAATACTTGTTATTGTATGCTATGGTTGGAAACAGTATCTCCAATTACCTAACGCGACATTTAAAACCTATTACTTTTGAAGACACTATATTGAGTTTGATGCTACATTTTGGATAAGTATGTTAATGCTAAAATTACTGTGAAATTTACAAAACCTCAATAGATTTCATTGTGAGAAAATGAATTGAATATGATTGTTTACTTAGGGAAATAAGCAACTATTGTTTTTCTCCAAAGAGTAAAAAGAAGTTTTTACATATTGAGTTACCTTCAATTTTCTTGAAGATTGTTCTCCCTATTAAGTGTTTAGACGATCTGCATAATCCACCACAGAGGATATAAGAAAGTAATGAGAGAAAGATAATTTGGAATTACTTTAGGGCATTATTAAAGTTCCAAAAGACAGGAAGTAATAGAGATAGATGTCATTGTAACTCAAAGATGAATTATCACTTGCAAATTACTAAGAAATAGAAATGTACAAGTTATTTACACAATTACTACAAAATATCAACTTTAATGATATTCTGGAAATGCATTTTGAGATGAATGACATTCTTGCCTTCCCTTTAATGGTTTATCATAAAGTAGGAAATTTTCAAAATCATAGTATAGTATTAGTACATAGAAATAGTGTTCAAATTTGTGTTGTGTTTGTGTGTGTGCATACAAATTCAATGTCAAGATTATCTTAACTATAATGAAAAACATTGAATTGTATCAAGTTTTTTTTTGTTTCCAAAATAGTTGTTTAGAATTTCTTTTGAAGACCTTCCTATTTACTATGATTTTTCTCTCACCGTTTGTCTCATCTGAAGCATATTAGTGCTTCTGCAATAGTGGCTTTTTAAATAAAAGCTTAGAGAAAATAAAATACACAAATTACACTTAGCAAGAAAGACCAAGAATATCTAAAAATATGCAACATCACTATTTAGTTGTAAAATAGCATAACTTTGGATTTTCACTTTCAAAATGACCTAAAGACCTTAGCCTATAAAGGCACCATGACAATATCAACTGCAGCTCTTCTCACAAATGATATCAGTTTTTGAGGAAGAGTATTCCAGGTGTTTTAATGAGGCTTCTTCAATTATAAGATCTTTTAAATTTTAATGTAATAGTTAACTGAATACATGTGAATCAATATTATAAATCGAATTCATATCAAAACTTGATTCTGTGTGTTTATTCGGGTTTGGGCAGCCAGGAAACAAAAGTGCAGTCTCCACCTACAGAGTATCATCTCCTTGATATAATAAAATGCCTAAGCACCATAAAAATAGTTTCCTTCAAAATCTATCACTTTTTAGATAATGAGACCCATTTAAAATGATCATCCTATGACTAAAACCTAGATAGTAATTTTTCTTTTATTTGCTAAAACAATTTGTTGTGTCCACTTAACAAGAAAAAAAATGGTGAATTCTGTTTCAAAATCAAATTAATTTGTTGGCTTTCTGTATGTATTTTGGCCATCACCACAGGAAATTGGTCATTTTTATGATAGAGTTCAACCAAAATGCAATTCGTTTTCTAAATAACTGAATGAAGTCAATTAAACAGCTACTTAGCAATCATATACTAGCAAATTGGTTTTGGAAATGTTATTAGTTGTATCAAGTTTGTCATATTTTTCAAAAGTAGCATATGTCTGTCTACTCATTGCTAATGTTTACCTCCTGTCATTCTTCTTTTTTTTATTAAAAATTTCTGCTTCCTCCCCGCCTCCCTTTTCCCTCCCCCTCCCCCCCACTCCCCACGCCCCACTTCCCTCCTCCTTCCCCTCCAGTCCAAAAACCAGTCAGGGTTCCCTGCTCTGTGGGCAGTCCAAGGTCCTCCCCCCTCCATCCAGGTCTAGGAAGGTGAGCATCCAAACAGGCTAGGCTCCCACAAAGCCAGTACATGCAGTAGGATCAAAACCCAGTGCCATTGTCCTTGGTTTCTCAGCAGCCCTCATGATCCACCTCATTCATAGAGTCCGGTTTTATCCCATGCTTCTTCAGTCCCAGTCCAGCTGGCCTTGGTGAGCTCCCAATAGATCAGCCCCACCGTCTCCGTGGGTGGGTGCCCCCCTTGCGGTCTTGACTTCCATATTAGAGTACCACTCAGCGGTAAAAAATAATGACTTCTTGAATTTTGCATGGAAATAGAAAACACTATCCTGAGTGAGGTAACCCAGACCCAAAAATATGAACATGGGATGTACTCACTCATAATTGGTTTCTAGCCATAAATAAAGGACATTGAGCCTATAATTCACTGTCCTAAAGAAGCTAAATAAGAAGGTGAACCCAAAGAAAAACATATAGTTATCCTCCTGGATATTGGAAGTAGACAAGATTGCTGGGCAAAAATTGGGAACTGGAGGGTGGGGTGGGATGGAGGAATGGGGAGATGGGGAGAGACAAGTGAGAAGGGGAGGATGGGGAGAGCTTGGGGGAATGGGATGGTTGGGATTAATGGAAGAACATGAGCAAGGAAGTCAAGACCTCATGTCATTCTTACCAAAACACCACAAAATTAAAATGGCCAAAAATACACTGTAAAAGTTAACTCTGGCAAATATTCAGGATAGAAGGTCATGCTATTTATTGCATAGTGTGAGTAAAGTTTAGCATTTTTAAATATAAGAAAGGTTCCCAGTACATAAGTGTGCAAAAGCTATAAAGAGTTCACAGGAGAGGAAATAGAGTTAGCAAGTGTGCAGAGAGTGAAATATTCAGTCTCACTTCTCATCAAGCAAATGCAAGCTAAAAGCTGGCACCATTAATTTATTTCATTAAAAAGACATTTAAAAAAGTACAGTGAAATAAATGCCTCACACATTGCTAATGGCAGTATATATGTATGTATATAATGTTATACATTACATATCATATATAAATATATTATATTATATTACACATTATATTGCATATTATATATTATCATATAACATATATTACATTTTATATATAAATACATATCATATTATGATATATGATAATTACATGCCATATACTATGCAATATATTATGTATGCTGATATATGATATATAAAATATGATGTATGGCATGTAGTATATAATATACAATATACAATATATTATGTATATTATATACATATTTTTCCAATAAAAAATGTTCAAGGCTTTTGGCTCATTGATTTATGTTCTTCTAATATGCCTGAAAAATAATAAAGACAATAAAAATATTAATGGTGTCTTAATAATATTTCAGCTATAATATTCCTAAGTGAGGTGGGAGAAATGTAAATATTTAACAATAGGATAATTGACATGCAAATAATTAGACATCATCCACTTTGCAGAGATATGTAAAGTTATCGTCAGAAATTGTGTAAAATGAGTCACGGTGAAGGTAAAAATATGACAGCCAAGAAACTGAAACAGAAAGACTGCAGTCACTTCCTGTATAATAAAATTACAAGGGAGATTTCTCCTCCAATTTTAAAAAGAATTAGTGACTGTGTTACTGTCACAGACAACCTCTAGAACTGCTCCCCGTTTCAATGATGCCTTAAGAACAAGAAAGGTAGAGAAGAATAAGTCACCATTTCATCATCTAAATTGGTCAAAGTAAAATAATGTAAAAGGACTTTACTGAGGGAAAAGTACAGTAACCTTTCCAAAGGATTCAATGTCTCTTGCTAGCCATTTTCTCAGCACTTTATAGTCTCCTTCCCTGTACTTGCTATGCAATGAAGGCTCACTAACCTGAAACAGCGTTGTACATATCTGTTACTTGCTTACTCAATAGAAGTGTGACTTGTTGGTTAAAGCTTCAACTTATAAACAAGTACTATGAGTGGAATCAGTCAATCTGTGCTGTGGAGAAACCAGGAACAAGTTGCCAAATTGAGAGGCCAATGTATACAAAAGCATACTTCTGATTAACACTATAAAGATTGAGGAAGATATATTTCGGTATATAAGAATATATATATATATATATATATATAAATGTATGTGTGCATATATATGTATATACACATATATGCATGTAATGATAATAAAAAGAGCTCATGAATTTCAAAGAGAGCTATAAGGATTCATGGGATGGTTTGCCAAGGATGGGAAAAGGGAAAGGGAAAATGATATAATGATGTAATATTAAAGATAAACAGTAATTTAAGAATGAGACATAGAAACAAAATAAGATGATAGGGGGAGTGCAGTGATTATTAACACATACATATGTACAAAAATACACGGATTCAAAGGCAGTATTTTTTAACCTACTATCTATTGGAGTAGATTGTAGTATGTAATAGCAGTTCTGGGAGTAGACGGGAACAGAAGGGAGAAGAGAGAGAATGATTAACAATGCAGACATACACTTGAATATATTCTGGTTTTTTGGCAGATCAACCACAGCTTTTCTTTCATTTCAAATACAACCAGGGAAATTTAGAGCTAGAAGAGATTTCTGAGGAAACCTAACGTGTTCCCTTTATATTTAGAGAAGGAGCCTCTTAACAGGGGATACTGCTGTTTCCTGAAGATCACTGTCAGTTGTTCCACTGAGAGAAAACCTGGACTGGTGATTAGATTTTATCATTTCTCCATCATGTCTAATTAGCACTGATTTGACATTGGGCATAATGAATTGTAGGGTGATCACTGAATGAAAAAGTCATTGAAGCAATTAGGAATCGTTTGACCATGATGTGTTTGTATCAATGTCTTTATGGAATTACTCTGCTCTCAAAGCTTGTTGCATTTCACATGCCAGTCGTTTTCCAAATGTTAAATTTGGAGCTTTGACATTTTTCATAAAGGTGTTATTTGCCAATGAATTTGAGATCTGATTTTTGAGTTTTTATAAATACCACAATTACATTTTTCCAAACCCTGCCCTACACAATTGTGTGTATCAATCTTTTATCCAAAAAAAAAACATGGACTGTTATTTTTTAATCTCTCCTGGACTAACTGACACAAATTTTAGGTCAAAAAAATATTGTGATGAAGGGATCATGGAGCTTTTGCTGGTGTTCTGCTTTAAAGAATGATTGGTTGCAAGGACTGTCAAAAACATTGGATAGGTGTGACATTCCTTATTCCTAGCTGATTTGCAGGTGGCAATTGCTGTGATTTGAACTTTGAAAATGGTTCAAAACAGCTATATAAAGTCTCTGCCTTTCTGTGTCCCTTTCTGTCTCTTTCTCATTTCGTGTGTGTGTGTGTGTGTGTGTGTGTGTGTGTGTGTGTGTGTAATTTCTCATGTGTGTGTTCAAATAAACATGCAGAAAGAAAAGAGGATTTTTAGATTTGTGTACATAAAATTAAAGATAATTACAGTATGATAAATCATAGTTGCCATAATATAGTATTAAGCATTAGAAATAAGACACTTTTAGCTTTTTTAATGTCCTGTATTATATTTGAATGTCATTATGATAAGTATAGATTCCTAATCAATGAATGATTAATGAGAAACATTATTCTCTTATAAGTTCTTTTTTTCTACAAAGTAATTGATTAATTGTTTCCAATAGTCAGTGGGCTTATGTGGAAAATAATGGCCCACCTCTAATTTGTTGAACTCTCATTCTATAATAAACAAAATAATTGTATATGACAGTTCAAGATTGTAGACTTTAAATTTAATGAATTTTATTGATTTTTTTTTGTGAAAGTCCAATTCTTACTTTAAAAAACTATGTCTTACCAGGCAGTGGTGGTACACATATTTATTCCCACCACTTGGGAAGCAGAGGCAGGTAAAACTCTGTGAGTCTGAGGACAGCCTGGGCTACAAGAGCTAGTTCCAGGTCAGGATTCAAATTTACAGCGAAACCCTGTCTCGAAAAATAAGCAAAAATCTATGTCTCTGTGTATTATGGTTTCTATGGCTGTGTTAAAGCATCATCACAAAATGCACTGTCCACATCACAGTTAATTATCAATGGTATTCAAGGCAGGAATGCAAACAGAGCAGGACCTTGAAGGCAAGAGATGATAAAGAAGTCAAGGAAGGGTATGGCTTCCTGGATTGCTCCTCATGACTTACTCAGCTTTTTTTCAAGTGTTGCTGTTGAATAAATAAGCTAGATTCAGCGTAGTCTTTTCACAACATCTTGACCTTTTTGTATAATCACTATGTTATTTGCCATAGAGTCATGGCATCCTACTTTATTCTCTATTTCTTACCTACCCGGGGTGATAAATTCACTTGGGACAGAGTCTATGCCTTATTCATTTCTACATTCTCTTCAATACCTCTTAAGTATATTCAACACTTGTTTAATAATTTTAAAATGTATTGATCAATTGTTTATTGCATACCATTATTCAGAGTCATATAGCAACAAATTCAACAGACAATGCCTACACTTGTAGAGCACACAATAAAAACATAAAGTGTTTATCATGCCATTTGTTGATAAATTCTTTGAAAGACAAAAAAAGCATAGGTAGTGTTGTCTGTGGTAGTCTTTCAATGGCAGGTTGCCCTGGGGTGGGACTTATACCTGGCATTTTCAGAAACAAAGCATTAGTACAGCTACAGTTCATGAACAAGAAGAAAACACAATGAGATGAGTTTGAAAAGTTTAAGCTAGGACCCTTGTAAGCTACTGTAAGATTCTGACTTTCATTTTAGAGTATACTGCTTCAGAACATATGAGAACATGAAAAACTTACTGTTCTAGTCTATTGCTATGAAGAGACACCATGACCACAACCACTCTTACAAAAGAAAACATTTAATTGGGGCTGACTTCAAGAGGTTTAGTCCATTGTCAGAGTGGAGAACATGGCAACACACAGTGAGACATGTTGCTTAAGGGTAGCTGAGAGTTCTATATCTGGATTGGCAAGTAGCAAAAAGAGAAAGAACTACTGGGTGGGTTGGGCATGAGTTACTGAAACTTCAAAACACATCCCCAGGAAATATTTCCTCCAACAAGACCACATCTCCTCAAACAAGGACACACCTCCTAATAGTGCCACTTTCTGAGGACCAAGTATTCAAATCGATAGGCCTATTGGGGCCATTTCTATTCAAAACACCACACATGTATTAAAATGTCCACTCTGACTACAGGGAAGAAAAATGCTGTCAGACTTAAATAGTATAAACGGGACATTGATTAGGAGAAATTCACAGTACTCTCTCTTGAATACCATTTGATCCAAAGAAGTAGTGAGGAATTAGTTTGGATTTTATTTTTTTTCAAGGATGACAAATTGCACTAAATAATGGAATGCATGATAGGAATCAAGGATCACTTTAACTTCTTGGGCACTGGGGAAGTTATAAACAGAAATCTAGTTTTGACTATACCAAATTTCAGTTGAATTTATAGATAACTATATGGAAATACTCAGCAATCAGCTAGATATTTAAACCTGAAGCAAAGAGGAAGGATTTGATTCATGTAGATACAGAATTGAAAACATACAACGGTTTAGACAATGTATATAGAAAATTATATTCAGTGGATTCATGAGTTGAACCTAGATTTAAACATTGCTGAACCAACAGTGTAGAGATGCATGTAGCAACAATTCATTAAATAAGGAGATTATAAATTTGAAGGGAGTAAGAATTGTATAGGAAGACTTGAAAAGAGGAAAAGTAAGGGAGAAGTGATATACTAATCTCAAAGAGTAAAAGAAGTAGTAAAAACACTGTATCTGTCTTCTTTCTCAGGATATAAAGAAACCTAGCTATTTTCCTAAAATGTTTATATAATTTATGTATTGGGTATTGAATAATCTCTAACATAAGTGTCTAGAATTGTGCTAAGTAGTAATACAACAATGAAATTCATAAGTTTCAAGTCTTACCTTCCAGAATCTTAACATTTGCTTAAATAAATCTTCAACATATAAAGCTTTGTTTATACTACAAAGTAGAATGAACCATTTAACATCGGTAACCCACGAACTTTACTGATGGATTTCTGTTTCCCACATGCTTACCATAAATGCAATTGAGATGCCAAGTGTAAGATGCTATATATAGTATAGGAAGCATAGTTTGTATGTCACTTGGAAATGCATATGGTAGATCCATTCTCAGTAAAAGTAATCTCAGCTTTTTTGATACTGAGGTAGGAGGGTCATGAATTTGAGATAAGCTTGGGCTACACAGTAAGGCCATGCCTCAAAATTGCCTATGGAAACCAAGCACAGTGTGTCACACTAGGAATCTTAGTACTTGAGAGACTCGAGTACAGGATTGGTACAATTGATGCAAGCCTGGACTACATAGTGAGTTCCCGTCCATTAAAATTCAAAGTGAAACCTTGTTTAAAAAATACAAATAAATAAACTGGGTAAAATGATGAAGAAAATGAAGGGATTAATACATGATTTCAAATTAAATATTTAAGCATTATATGGAAGAAAAAGTAGCAGACTTATTGCAGTGAAAATAATGATAAATGTTAAAAAAATAAGTTTTATTAGAAAACCAGGACTTTTGGTATTCCAGAGGACTTTGGCATCTTAAATGGCACTTGATCTCAAACTGTCTGTGATAAGTAGGACAGCTAATGTCTTTACTATCCCTAAGAGCTTCAGAGCTCCTAGCTCAGCAATAGGAGGGTGGGAGTGATGGGGGCTCTTTCAGGGATTTATCATGAAGCTCAATATTGCTGTTTCTAAACCCAATTTAGATCCTGCTGTTCCTATACCAGTATAGTCACTAGAAATGTAGTTTACATCGTCTCAGTACTATGACAAACAATAGTTTACCACCACCTAAGTCATTAAAAATGCTCTGCAGGCCTGAGCCACAATATGAACACAAGAAGCTCAGTCCCCTCAAGCCCACTTTATTGCATGAGCTTTGGTAGCTGCCTCTTTATATTCAGAACCCTTCCCATCCTCAGAGCCCTAGTATTAAATGTAATATTAAACCAGAAGCAAAGAAATGTTCTTTGTGATTGTGGTTTCTCACTAGTTTCATTTTAAATGTGAGCTGTGCTCGGTTAATATTTATACTCCTGGCCACTTTCAAATCTCATAATGTTTTCTAATCTAACCACTGTCTTTAACATTAAAATCACACTCTAATACCACAGTGGCATTGCCCTTTGCTTGCATTTCAATGTAAATATTTCTGTAAGCTGCACTTCTTTTTACTTTGAGCATTTTTTGATGCTACAACTTCTAGCTTCATCCTAAATGCTTGACAACATATGCACGCAGCACAGAGTGTTATTATTGCCTCTGGCTAGCTTCCTGTCATCTACTTTGTCTTTTGGTTCACTCCTTTGATAGTATTAGCAGACCAATTGTGAATCTGCCAGATGTGTTTCCTTGCAAGAGGACAAATCTAAAACGGCTCATGTTTTTCTTTCTCTTTCAGGATTGCTTTCATTAAAATAAATTCCTTATACTTCTTTCATGAAACTGAGCTTGCTTAATCAAAGATGGAGCAACCAGACTGCAAACCGTATCAACCTCTGTCCAAAGTCAAGCATGAAATGGATCTAGCTTATACCAGTTCTTCTGACGAGAGTGAAGATGGGAGAAAACCACGACAGGCATTCAACTCCAGGGAAACTCTGCATGAATATAACCAAGAGCTGAGGAGGAATTACAACAGCCAGAGTAGAAAGAGGAAAGAAGTGGAGAAATCTACTCAAGGTAGGTTTTTATTGGATTTTTTCAACTAATATTATTTCTCATTAGGGAATGTTTACATGCATAAACCTATGTATTAAAAAGAAATTTGTTGATGTTAACTGGTTAATAATTCCTACTGCTTACATATGCTCAGTGAATCTGTTCCACATGCGAACCCAGCTGAGGTTGTAGGGAACATGTGCTTTTTATGGATTATGTGTGAATTTGGATGTAACAATCCTCTTATCGGAGCTTTCAGAAGTTGTCTAATCCTACAAATAGCCATTTACAGACGGAAGGATTAAATAATTTATAGTAAGGCATAAAGTAAACAGCAAAGTGCTTTTCAAGCCATTGCCCATATGGGACAGGAGTCTCAAATAAATATTCAGCTGTTAAAAAAGAGAACCAGGATAGTAGAGACCACCAAACAAGGGGCTAGAATGCCTATGGAAAGAATGTAAAAAATATTTTGCATTGTAGCTTAAAGGGAAATGAAGAATTCTAAGAGTTTCTTTTAAGAAACACACAGATGTATTTTGCAGTCTATTCTTCAGCTACTGTGGTCTCTCAATAATGGAGAGGCTTAAGAGTTTCTAAAAAAAATCCGGGAGATATGAATACATTTTTTTCAATTAACTACATAGAAAAATATACTGATATTGGTAGAGATTATTTGTTAGGGTCAGACACACTGACAATATTTTAAAACAAGTTTATTTATCTGGCACATTGGTCCTCAAAGTGTGTACCCCTGAGTCAGTAGCATTCACATTAACTGAGAATTCGCTAAAGATTGAAAATCTCAGAACCCACTTTAGAAATCCTTGAAATGAGACCTATACATTTACACTTTTTAAAGGGCCACTGGAGAATTCTGTTGCCTGTATGATTTCTTTGAATTCTTTTCCTCAAATACTTCAATGATCACATATATGTGGGGATTTCCAAATTACATTTTCATTTAGTCTTAATATCCTTCATAAATTAAGTCATAAACATGCAATTACATGTTGAAAATTTTCAAATTAATAGTTTATCAGTTATTTTAAATTCGATATAACTAAAAGGAAGAGAATCATTCCACTACCCCCAATTCCAAACATGTTTACATTGTCGGACATCAGCTTGCTCATGCTTGCCTTTCTTCCAGGCAACCACCAAATTTTCTCTGTGTAACACCTTGCTTCATCCAGCAGAACTGATCTCTACATTTCCAATACACTCAGAGTGTTGCGCTGAGATTTCAAAAGCAAATCTACCTGATCTACTTGGACTTTCCTACATCCCCCTTCACCCCTTTGCTATGTTGCTACCTATTTCTTGGCAGCAGCAGAAGATTTTTAGGGATAGAAGTGATGAAAAGGACAGAGCTGGGTGTCTTATCCCTGCTGAGTAAGCACCCTACCCCTCAGCTCCAACTCTAAATGCCTGTCCAACCTCTTGAAATGCCTATCCTGGCTATCTCCCTCTATTGCAGTTCACCTGCCATTGACAGCTTAACTTAAAAGCATCCTTTACTCTCAACTCTCTTACACTGTCACTATACTACCAAACTTCTACTTTCAGTAGATAAACTCTTCTTCCATGAAGTTTAAGGAGATTTTAATTGTATCTCTCACACTCTTTATGGATATTTCTTTCCATATTGTGTACTCAGTGAGGCTGAGCATCATGATTTCTTTACTGATCTTGTTTTCCTGTAAAATTTGCATATGCTATATTACCTATGAGTGCCTTATTAGCAAATGTATATGATGGCATATTTTGCAAGCTGCACTACATCAAATATAGTATTAGAAATTAGACTTATTACATCATAAATTATTACTAAAATGTTGCATTTACAGAACTGAGTCAATGATTTGATATATACTAACATGTAAATGTATATTCTTATTTACAATATCAACTATATTATTCATGATTCAATATAACTTGGAAAGATTTTTCCCTGTCTTTTCAAATAATTCATTTTACTCTGTCATTTCTTTTGCTAAAGATAACTTATATTTGTGCAAACTAAATTCAACTCACTATTGATAAATTTTATTCTTATCAATATTTGAGGTCTCTTGTTCTTTATGAACTGTATAATCACAGTAAAATATTTCTCTGTAAATCTGTCTTTACAAAACAAACAATTGTAAGTTCTAGGTTATGGTATAGTACTATAAAATGGGTGATTTGTGAGTTTAAATAAGAATATACTTGGATATGGTTCTAAGACCATGAAAAATGTTTTGTTAAGTCAATATTAAGATGGTCAACCTCACATTTTGTTTTTGTGCAGTGTGATCAAATGAAATTTAGGATGAGTGCAGTTTCCTTTCTCTAATGTCATGCTAACTTCTTTTCGGGAGAATATTTTAAGCAGCTGGCTTTTGTTTGGCATTTAATGTTAGCCAGACCTGGAGTCCTCTGCTGGAGGTGAAAATTTGCCGCTTGTTGGAAACTCATAGGTGGTGGAAAATACATAATAGCTACACAAATAAATTAGTACAATTTGTGATACGTGCTTTTGAAATAGCCTCCCCATACATGGCTTGACTTTCCAATGGATTTTACTTATATAACCAAGATACAGAATATAATAAAAGAAAAATTCCATAAATAAACCATTTATGTTTTCAATTATGTATCATTCTGACTAGCCTAATCAAGTTTCTCAACAACTGTGTCCCATTTACTGCACAAGCCATCACTTTGTCCAAAATGTTAGTATTATATATGATATCTTCCCTTTAGACTTATATAGCTCTAGTTAAGGGATCAACTGGAAAGAATTAAGGAGCTTGTATTCAAGTAATGTACTTAATACTCCAAAGCATAAGAGTAGAATGCTGTCACCAGTATATGCCACACCAAAACTATAAAGGATATCCTTTAAGTAAAAAGGTGAGAAGTCTGTATTTTTAAATTTTTGAGGAAAAAAATCATATGCTGAGGATGCTGAGAACTATAGTAAGAACAAATCTTTCTACGAAATTATGGAGAAAGGCAAAGAAAGTCACACTAGTTTTAAAGTTACACACGAAATTGCTTAAGTTACAGCCAAGATGCATGATAAGTGCTTAGTAAAGAGAGAAAATGCATCAAATTTCTGAGTAAAAGACATGAAAAGAAAATTGGTTCCTACTCTTGGGAACATGTTGTGCCTGAGAGTATTGAAGCCACAGGAAGACGTACTTTAAGAAATAAGTAATGCAAGGTTATTTGCTAAAACTTAAGAGTAGGGATACAGATTCAGGAATAATTTTGGACTAAATGGGTACAAATTGCTGAAGAGGGTTTGTTCTGCTGCTAAGGGTCACTGCGGCACTTACAGCAAACATGAAGTGTATAATTAAAGCAGGCCCACTCAAAAGAGGCTTTGGGTTGCAACAAAACCGACCTTTCTCTAAGAGGATGCTCAATGGAAACACTATTCATAAAAGTGCTGAGGAAGCACTAAGACATAAAACATCATAGAACACATTAACTCAGTATTATACTATAACACTATAGCGGGTATGATGAAGTCGGGCTTAAAATGCATAGCAAAGAACCCTCAGTCTCTCTCTAAAACAAAAACATATTCATCTTCCAATGATCTGGCAACATAACCAAAGCATGTGGATAACAGCCATCTTGTTTCTGGAATGGTTCTATAAATGTCTTGTCCCCAAAGGGAAAACAGTATTTTGAAGAGGAAGGGTTGAAAGTTAAAGCCTTATTAGGAAGGTAATAGGCATTTGGCCATCCTAAATCTATTCATTACCAAAATTAAAATGTCATCATTGTAGTTTTACCCCATTTCCTTGATCAGCATATCATTTGCTTCCCCAAAGCTACATATACCAAACTGGCACTTCGTCAACTTGGCTCAGCTTTAGAAAAACAAATTTTTCTTTTGACAAATATTCTCCAGTGGTGTTGAAGACCAACACCCAGACCATGCATGTATTAGGCATGGTCTGTACCACTGAGCTATGTTCCCAGCCCTGGATCATCTTTCAATTGTCATCTTAATCTGGACCTAATGCAATGTTGGAAGGTATTGACTAGTTCTGGTACAGTCACATACCTTAAACTCAATATGAGGAATTATAAACAGAATGTTCCAGGGAACATTGGAGGGAGAGGAGTAAATATGTTCAGCATGAATTGCATGTGTGCATAAAATTTTCAAAGAACAAAAAAACCCTTAAAATTAGAAATAAAACTTTAGAAGATTGAAAGACAAGAACCCTCATTCACCTCACCTGGGGGGGGGGGGGCAGGCAAGATTCAATGACAACTTGCCATTATTAAAACTGCTAAACCTTTTTAATTAATTTTTTTAAATAAATACTGACTTGTGGGAAGAATAAAATTAGTGAAATAAATTCTTAATGAAATAACTTAAACAAATAGTTTGTAATTACACTTGATAGGTTTCTAGATGATAGGTTTCTGTACCTGATAATAGGTTTCTTCTCCAATTCAGTAAACCAGATCAAGCTGAATTAAAAGTCAAAGACCAGGTTTATTTGGGCAAAGCACTCCCAGGTGACCCTTCAGCCCCTAAAGATCTAGGCAGAGGAATGGGGCTGGAGAGAATTCCCAGGGCCAAACTAAAGGAGCTGGCTTAAATACCTTGTAGTCAAGGAATGGTGATATGTCTGCCCCAGGCTGGGTTTTTACACAAGTATGGTATGCTTTTAGAGAGGGTCTTGAGCAGCTAGCAACTTCAGGGGAAAGCCCTGCCCCCATCGCTGCATTTCTGGGCTTTTGGCTGTTTTTCTGAGAGGGTGGAATTTGGAGAGGGAGGATGGGCTGATGAAGTAGAGGTGGGCTGGAGATTCCAACTGAACAACACTATTCTGACTGTATCCTGTGGGGGAAAACCAAAACAGTTTTCATCTCCTATGCATTCCAAACCATGAATATTGTCTACTGCCTGCCATCAAACCATTGACTCTGTCATGGCTCAGTGGTTCAAGACCACCCAAAGAAAATGTCCTCCTTCTGACCTAACAATACAATCAAGTCCTAGACTTTTTTCACAGTATCAAGACAATTTATATAATTTCATGCTATCATTCATATCATAATAAGAAGGATGAATATAATACACACTGAGGACATTTCAGTCACAGAGACTATACCAGTGTATCTTCTATTACAGTATTTTTTTTCAGTTTAGTATTAGTTATTATTGTTGGTTTCTTTTATTTGTAAATCAAACTTTATTACATGTCTGTATACATAGAAAATTATATATGTATATGTAATATGCTTTGTCATTATTTATAGTTCCAGTCATTCAATGGTGTTCTTAAGATATCACTATGGAAAAAAAGATATCACTATGGATAATAGTGAATTATTGGATAATGGAATCATAGATTATATGTTTTATAAAGAGGAGTGTGCAAGAAAAATTGTAAGGGTCTAGATAGCTCCAGAGAATAGTAGTTGTAACTAAAAATAACATTGAATAAGGGTGGGAATCTATGAGGCCACAAAATTACCACAAACTAAAGAATGGCATGAAGAGAAAAAAAATCAAAGCTAAAAAAATAAAGAGAAACACTCAATAAATGTATAATGGAAAGTGATATGACTTGAGTAATTGCTGCTTGAATTTTCAAAACACAGCATAGTCAAGATCTGTCTAAAGTTTCAAGTTTTGGATATTGTGCAGATGATGATTAATTTGATAAGAAATGCACTAGGTCTGGAAAGGAAAAAGGTAATCCTTATTTTTGATAATGTTACATTTAAGATGTTGGAATGACAGAAGATGGATCTTCCAACAGGTAGTTGGAGATGTACATTTTTGATTTCAAGATAGATTGAGGCTAGGGATAATTGCAGGCTTGGTCACATTAATGCCTTAGAACAAAATATGTCTCGGGATAGATTAGGTTACTCAGGGAAAGTGTATAGGGTAAAACTAGAAAAGCCAGGGACAAAAACCTGAATCTATCATCTGTGAACTGACATAAACACAGTTTAAATGTATTTATATTTTCACTGAACACCATTTTTAGTGAACTGATTTATCTAAGCCAAAATACAAAGGATCAGAAAACAAAAAATCTGAAAGCATGAGATCTCATGTGCCATTGTCTTTGTCTTTCTTACTGATCTATAAAGTCACCTAGTAGGGAAATAGTGCCCCCTATGAAGAAAAATGGATTATCCTAAATTAAACAAAAAAGTTCAATTTTCTTTTCTACAAAGACTAGAATTTGTGCCATTTTTTTATTTCAGCACTACCTTTAAATCAGAGAAAACATTAACTGTCAAAATACTTGTCAGTATTTGTAACTTGCATTAATCTAGGTAAAGCTGAGACTGACTTATTTTTTAGAATGACAGATAAAATTGTATGTATTTATCACATATAATATGTTTTATGGATCTTATGGATGTGGATCATAGATTCTCAGAAAGTCATTTCCTTTTAGTTCAGAAATGAAGAAAACAACCACATTCTTCATACACTGCACTACCTCTCACACCTACATCAGGAAGTCATGATGAGGATCAACAGCCATCACAAATGTGAAAATACTGCCTCACTAAACTACTAAGATTCCCTTCATTTCTGTCTACACTATTTCCACCTTCTTATATCTTCTAATGGCCAATGATTGGCAAGGAATTTAAAAGCTTTTTCACTCTGAATAGCATTAGAAAAGAACAAATGCTATGTTATACAATTTAACATGAATGGTTTCTTTGTTTTTATTTGACAGGGAAATCAATGGGTTTTGCTGTTGTTTGTTTGAGTGTTTCTAATACAGGATTATTTTTTGGTAAATACTGAAGAAATACTTTATTTCACCTATATTTGCAAAGTTGGTCGCTCTCATCCAAGGCCAAGTGCATGTGGCTTGCTCGATTCTAATGATGTTTGTTGTTGTTTTGTTTTAATCTTTCAACTGTCTTTTAATGAATCTACTATTGGCAGTCCTTTACTAACAGGATGGCTATCTATAAGGATATTTAGTGTATGACGTATGACAGGTTGAATGAAAGGATAGGTTTTTCTGAAGGTAGATAGGTTGGCAATTGTTCCCAAGTAACCTCACTTCCAAAGGTAGCATCAAGTATCTAAGAAATCTACTTAAAACAAATAAAAATATAGGAATGGAAATGTAAGAAAATATTTTATTCATTCTAATTTTTCCATGGTGTCAATCTGTCTAAGATTAATTTTGACTATATCGATTTCACGCCATAGTAATAATGAAGAAAAAATGAGAAATGCAAACAAGGAGGTATGGCAAAAGCTAGTAACAGCTAATACAGTACCACACTCCCAAAACAGTAGATGTATTCATTCTCTCTTTGTAACCTGATCTTTTATGCTTTATTGTTTTGCTCTCCATATGTGATGTTTGGTTGCTTGGTCGTTTTGGGATTATAATGTTACCCTTATCTCACATCATTGCCATCTTGTGGAAAAAATTTAAACTGCCATTTTGTAGTTTTTGAGATTACAAAGCAAGTTATCTATCATCTACTGCTGGTCTTTAATTTATTCACTTATATATGAACACTAATTTAGTATCAAATATGTTCCTATGTAGCGTGAATTCTACTTGGTTTTAATAATAAAAACTCCGAGTCAGATATAGGGTTAAATGCTGAAAAATCAAAGAAGCAGAGCACCCAAACACTAGTTCTTCCCTCTACCAAATCCTCAGACCAAATGGGCAATCATGTCTCTAGGAATCCTCAGACTAAATATCATTTCTACAAAACCTCAGACTTAATGGAACAAAAGTACCCTAATGATTGTTTTTTCCTGTTCCTTGACCCCAGTCAATAATCTACTTCATTCTACCCCAGAAGTTGTTCAAGCCAGGTTGCCACATATTATCTACAAGGGGTAGATAGAATCCCAAAATTGCAAAGCACACTTTTCTGTTCTTATTTCAAGAATTTTCCATAGTTTAAGCTATTGTTTGTACATATGTAGATGGCATGGATTACAGTTTCTACAAAAATCTTGAAAGAACTCTTAATCTCAGGATCCATATTTATGGAAAAGAGATCACAGATGGCAGGAGTAATATAATGGTAACAAGACCTATAAAATGAGATTTTCAAAAGCATTTGATCACACATAATGAATTTTCTGTTGTGAACATGTTATGCTGATAGTTCTTCGGAGTTTTTGCCATAAAGAGTTTTAATGACTGCTTTGAAAGAACTTAGACTGAAAAAGAAAATTAGCCAAATTGTTTTAAAACAATTACAATTGTCTCATCCCTTTTAGGTAGTAACATAGCTCATGAAAGCGTATACACTTTTTGCCTGTGGACTATCTCAAATTAGAGTAGATTGTTCTAGTCACATGTGCTATGGCTCCCTCTATCTGTTTCATAATTAATCATTGCATCCTTGCCTATTGAGACCAACTGTAAGTTCACATATTCTACCACACATGATATACTAATCAATTAGAATTGGTAAACAATAAAACCTAGTCTGTGATCTGACTGTAGCAAGTCCTCTGTGTAATTCTGAAGCTTCACTGATTAGCAAGCAATAGTTCTTGGCAAAAATCAAAACAAAACAGAACTGTCAGAGTACATGTGGAAAGGTAGATATGTAAAATATGTACTGTAATGGGGGCTGGAAGCCAGAAACTCACTTGACTTGGTGAATTGTGATAATGATCGTGGGAGAAACATTTAAGTGTTAGGTGCTGAGTGAAAACCTAGGATGATAACCTGAGGATGCATTCATACATGACAATGAGCAGGAAAACGTGATCTTGAAAAGAATGTAAATAGGAAATATTACATAAACTGACTGAGGAGATTTCACAAGAAGGGGTGACTAATATCTGTTAAAACTTCAAAATTAACCAAGTAGGATGATCATTTTAAAAAAGGAAGATAAACAAATTATTGCTAACTTTAGATCAGAGATTTTCCATTTTGACTGTATATAAGAAGCACTTGAGAGGAAACTAGGCATACAAAAGAATCTCTTCAGTGGCTTGAGGGATTCCATTCAACATTGAGATTGGGATCCACTGCCAACCAGCTCTAGCCATCATAGAGAAAGCCTAGATCAGAAAGAGTTGAAGAATAAATGCAACAGGATGTCTATTATGATAATGTTCTATAAAAGAATATGCCAGGAACCCTGGTAGAATGAATTTTTAGATTTTTCCCCTTTTAAAATTCCACACATGTATAAATGTACTTTGGTTAAATTCACCCTCTCTTCCTTGTGTTCTAATTCCAACCCTGTCCCTTTCACCACTGTTGACTCCCAACTTCATGACTTCTTTTGTTTTGTTCCTGCTGAGTCCGCTCAGTAATGTCAGTATATGTATGTATGTAGGGCCATCTTCTTAAGGATGGATAACCTTTTAAGGACAAAATCCCTGAAGAAAATTGACTTCCCCTAAGGGGAATATTCACTGCATCTTCTGTAATTGAAAGTAGGTTCCAAACTAGAATGGCAAAACTTAAGGAAGGTCATAATTTTATTGTACCCATTTCATTGGATAAAAAAAGAAGAGTCATGGGCATCTACTAAATGTGTAGACTGAAGCAAGAGTTGGAGACGAATAGTGAAAAGGATCTAAGACTAATTAAATTGCAATCACATATGGAGCCTACATGAGGTCAAAAGATTAGTGGAAATGTTAATGACCATTGATGTTAGATACTCTCCTATATGGATTTATATATAATTTACCTTTAATTTTTTATCAAAGTTTTATGGTGTGGAAGTAGTCATTATGACTTTATGACTTCTATTTTTATTTTGAAATTTTATTTCATTTCAAATGCTGAGGACTATTTTTTAAAATATCAAAAATATAATTGTTATTGATGGCACCTGTTTTTATAGTCACACAGCTTGGGAACTTATCACAACTGAAGCACCCAACATAGCTCATTAACTAAAGCCTACATTTTTCTAACTATACTACTAGGTTCATCTGTAGGAGAATATGTCCAAGTTATGTTAAGAAGTTTAAACAGAATTTTCTCATTTAAAATTTTTTTTCAAAAAGAATTTAGTGCCAAAGTAAAACTGGAAATCTTATAATTATTTTAGAGTGCCTTTCTGTGATTGAATTAAGAGATTATCAACTACATTTATTGTGTATTAAATTTTATTCTAATTACTAGAGAACCCAATTGTTGTTGTCACTGGTCTTTATAGAGTACAAATTTGATAATAACATTTTCTAAGATACTTCATTATCTCCCAAAGTCTAGAGTAATATTTCTTCCGTGTGTGGGGGTGTGGGATATGACTGCCTCCAGAACCTCATTAAATCCCTAAAACTGTTTAAGAAAAAAATTCACATAAGTACAACAATTGTCCCCTAATCTACCATATTCAGGAAGCCCTTAGAAACTTCAGTGGTAGAAAGAGAATGTCTGCAGAGATACAAAGCCAACAATCAAGGAACTCTATCTCAGAGGCTCACCTTTTATTGACATTATGCCATCCTGATATACCATTGCTCTCCTCAACTCTGAAGTTTTTCCACCAATGACAAATCTAAAATAAAGATGGGTGATATTTATGTCTAAGCAACAAAACAATATCACCTTACATAACTCTTTACACAAGTCATATTAATGAGTGCAAATTTGAACAGTATATTTAAACTCAGTTTTGACAACATGAAATAGATCAATAGACAATGAAAGGGATATGTTCATAGTAGCATAGCATAGATATTATATCTTCAGATATCTTTTTGAAGGGCATTATCTCTGTAACACTCTCATTTCCCTCTTTATGATTTGGTGTAGGAGGTCCTTCTGTATTTGCATTGCTTTCATTTGTTGAATAAAGAAAGTGACATGGCCTTTTGATAGGGTAGCCCTTAAGTGGGCAGAGTAGACAGAACAGAATGCTTGGAAGAAGGGAAGTGTGACAGATGCCGTGAGACTCTGGCCTGAGACAGATGTAGGTTAGAATCTTGCTGGTAAGCCACAGTCACGTGGTGATACACAGATTTAATAGAAATGTGTTAATCAAGATGTGAGACTTAGCCAATAAGAGGCTGGAGCTAATGGGCCAGGCAGTGTTTAAATGAATACAGTTTCTGATTGATTATTTTGGGGGTTAAGCTAGCCAGCTGGTGGGATGCAGCCCGCTCCTCTACAACAATGGTTCATGTGGGAATTTAATAAGTAGCCACAACTTATGAACTTCTAGATGTCAATTTAATAGAAAATGACATGAGTCAAATAATTGGGCTACATTTGAAGTACTTCTGTATATAAAGAATTTAACTAACTTTATAAAACAAGAAAAACAAACATGTCATTGTAGATATTCAATACTGATTATACCTTTGACCATCAGTTTTTCATGTTTGGCTTGCTTTTTGCTCTCATCATGAATGGAACTCTTCTGCATTCTGAAGCCATCAGACTACTCTGTTGATGCTGTGTGTCTTGAATTTTAATGTTTCTTACTAGATCTAAATTGAAAACTACTCAACAATATCAGACATAATATGGGTTTTCTCCTCTTAAATAACTGTATTCAATGGAATTGTATACTTTCCTTGAGGATACACATAATTTGAGACAATAAATACTGATTCCCTGGCTAAGTGTCACATAAATGACTGTCTCCTGGGAAAAAGTGCTCTCTTTTGGGAAACATTATTTGGCTTCTACTGAATTTCTTTAGCCACAGGGAAGGGGCAAAGTGGATGCTTGTCTTTGGGACTGTGAAGATTGAGGGAAAATCTTTTTTTCCACTCTTTTTTTCAGCCCTATAAGAGTTTTATATTTATTTTTTATACAATTTTTTATTGAAAAAAATTTCCACCTCCTCCCAGTCTCCCATTTCCCTCCCCCTCCCCCCACTCCTCTCGCCCTCCCTCTCCAGTCTAAAGAGCTGTCAGGGTTCCCTGCCCTGTTAGGGACTATTCATTATGAAGTTTGCACAAAGACCCAGAGACAAGGGTAAGAGAGAGAATTTTAATGAAAATCAGAATAGGTAGTATGGCTGAAACAGAGACACTGGGGAAGATTGAAAAGAAAGGACAGTGGAATATAGAAAGAAGCCATTACCAAACATAAGAAACGAAGTGGAAAAAAAAAACAGGGATGTAATTATATAGATAACAAAAACCTCTATGGCATCAGGGTTTTAGTTCATTGTGTGGTCTGAAACCAAACCCCTATGTCATGCTGCTTCTCTTTTATTATAAAGGCTTGAGAAGGGTTCAGAATTGGCATTTTGAAATCTAGCCTTATATTCATTTGAACAGTCAAAAATGGTTTTAGATATCTGTGACAGTATAAGTATTAAGTAAGCTAACATGTCCTGTCAGGAAATCATCCTGTCAGGAAACCGTTATTCATCTTTTTTGGTCATCTGTGATGCAGAACTGGCACCAGTACAAATAATTTCTATTTATTTTCAGCACTTTTCATTCTCATTAGAATTCTGAATGGGTAAAAGGTGACAGAAGATAAATCTCAAGTCCCCCGAAACTTTGGAAATATTCGCAATTGAAGCCTTTATAACAAAATCTGAGGATTCTCCCAGCCTGTCAGTATAAACTCAAGCATATGCAGTCCTATTTTGGCACCAGTCCTTCCTGGAACACATGAAATATTTAATTTTATTACTCCTGAGTCTGTTGAGCAGATGACCCTTTGTGTCTTTTATGTCACAGAATAAAAGGCAGTTAGAAATGAGCTCAAAGACAACGAAATTAATAGCAATACATGCAAACCTTAGGAATCATTTTCTAAGCTGCAGCTTAGACATTTACAAAGATTCACTACTAGAGTCCAATTATGTCTTCTCATGAATGGTTCAAGTTCAATGTCTCATGAACACTTAAAAAATTATTACATTGGCATCTAACCCAGCTAAATGCTAATGGTGCCTCAGATTAATCAATAAATATGATATAAAATCATGTTTGCCTATTGGAAAAATGTAATATGTGACTTTGATAGAGAGAATAGCCACACACTGTTCATAAGCCTATTGTGTATTTTATATGTATGGATACACATATTTCTATCATATATTCACTAATTGTGTATGGATGTATGAAGCAACAAGGTTGATCAATTTATAATAGAATTGCAGTCTAATTTATTCTATTGATTACATTTTCTTAAGCAAGACACACTTGTATATCACAACGAAAGACAAAACAAAAGAGAACCCTCATAGAGCAGCTTGTGAGATTCAGACAGGAATACTAATGCCTCCTGTTAGTGCTGTAGCTTTCCATCTAGAGTTCTCTAAGCTCCAGCTATGCTTGCCATGCACTAGTGGCTGGCAAACTCTGTTTCTCTATGGTTTTCTTCACACCACCTTTTGGAAAGAAGGCAATAAATCTGCTTCCTGGAGCACTGTAACTGTAACAGATAGCCAAGATACTCAGTCCGTGTATTCTTTCCAATCCACGCCTGGGCTTGGCAGAGCTAGTGCATTGTACCAATGGACTGTAACACATATGTGATCAATTGCACTTAAAAATGCAAGTACACTGGTGGGGCTATGTTCCTCCTATCATACTTTTAGAATTTACTTTAGAGACTGGAACAGTATTTGGCACATAATACACACTCAGTAAATGTTGATTAAATTCTAACACTGGCTACAGAGAAGTTCAAGGGGAAAGTCTCAAGTATGATCACGATATATTTTTGTTTTTGATCTTCATAAAATGATTGCAGCATGTTGAATGTTTTGCCTACATCACTGAAGAAGAATATTTGATAGTCCTATTATATGATCTGTTCTTGAATAATAAAACCAATTTAAGTTTAGTAATTATATAACTGAAATGTAAAATCATATTTTTGCAGTTAAAATTGAGTTTAAAACCGACTGACAGAGCTATTCTATGTGTTCTCTTCCTCTCGTTCTTTCAGCATTTGAACATGTATTTGGATGTGAAACTGATTTAAGACTATATGTGTGGAAGAAAGTTGTTCTAGTCAATACCTCTATTTTATAAGACTGTAGACCTAGAAACTATTGAAGAATGCTTAGTATAAAAGTAAAGATAATCTGAAAGCTCACAAGCGGCTTTCTATTCTGTTTTATTCTTATTTGTTCTAGCTGCCAAGGGTAAATAGAAAGGAAGGTATCACAAATAAATGATACTCTAGTGTTTGGGGATTTTGTGTGTTATACATATATTATATACTAACACAATTATCTTGTATGTATATTTGCAGTTCTTGTTCCATGTGTTTATGAGTATGAGATTACAAACTACTTTTGAACACAAAATTTGAAGCCTGTTTTGTTAGAAATGTATTTCCATAAAAGCATTGGAAGGCAATCACAGAAGGATTTGGATTCAACACAATCCAGGATTTTATGGCATCTAGACGCAGTAAGAGGGCCATCAGAAAGATACTTCAACAAACTAAACCAATTTCTCATAAGTCTTTAAAACTCACTTGAGCCTTTGATAAAATCAACATTAAAAACAGAGAAGCTTTAAATGAATAAAGATAAATAGTTTTCCTATTCCTCTTCAAAGCAATTCAAAGTTAATTACAATGAGGTCAAGGATCCCTGTAAAACTGCACTAAGTCTGCTCCTTTAAAAGGGGTACAAAACATTTGATTCAATTTTAGTGATGTCACCAAACATTTGTCATAAGTGGTATTAAATTTTCACCTTCCTACCACATCAGAACAATCTTATATTTTCATCACTTATACCATTTCTAAGAGAATTTAATTTGGCAATTACTGTTTGGAGGAACATTGTATGAGAGTATTGTTAGCATACTTACCATGCAAGCATGATGAACAACTTTACAATGTTGTCATCTTACTCTGACATGTACTTTGTGGCATATGCACACCTTCTCTCTCTCTCTCTCTCTCTCTCTCTCTCTCTCTCTCTCTCTCTCTCTCTCTCTCACACACACACACACACACACACACACACATTTTGCATTTTCACATACTTACACAGAAGAAAAAAAAGGTCTTCATTTTCTAGTATATTTTCCAAGCTTACACAGGTATCCAGCACTTCAAGCACACTTCCCGTGCCATATACTTAAAGGGCATAAAATATAACTACCACTAACAAGTAACTATTCTCCAATATAGGTCAATAATTCACACGTCAGAGATTGTAAAAATATTTAGTAAATTTGATCCAAATTTTAAAACATTGGCTTTTATGTATTTTATGGGGAATTATTCAGTGTTGTATAATATAAGGAATGTTGAACTAGCATGAATTTGGGTGGAAATTGCTCTTTTCCTTGCTAGCTTAGCACAGTGTCATCACAGAAGCAATGCTTAGTATGATTTCCTGAATAAATTTAATTTAATTGGAATTAAAGTTGGAATGAATTGAATTGAGTAACGCCTCATGCATTCCTCCTACAACCTTCCCAGCTAGTTCCTCTTGCTCTCCATCCTGCCTCAAGCTTGGTCCTTTGAGGTCACCATTCCTTTGGAGCCAACTTTTCTTTGGAACAAAAATTCCTTTGGAACCAAAATTTCCACTACAACACTGAAATTTTTCTGCTTTTATGTTAAAATCAACACACCTCGATTAAAATACTATGCATATTCCCATGTGGTGCATGCCATACAGCCACATAATTATCAATATTACAGCTATGATCACTTGTGGCTCTTTAATATTTCTGGAACTGATGGCAGCATTCCCCAATTGATCCCAGTTTGTTATAAACACCGAAAATTTTATCACTGACTGAAGCATTGTTTCTAGACCCATTCGTTTCCTCTCTTTCCATGACTCAATCCTTCTTGGACTTTGATTCTCTATGTGCTCTGAATTGTCTTTCTTCTTCCAATGCAATATAGGTTGAATACCCAACCAATTTTATAGTATAGTTCTTTAGCATCACCATCATAGAACTAATCACTTTGAATTACAATGACTTGTTTGGTTAACCATACTATGAACTTGTCTACAAAGACTTTCTTATTGCTGTTTTATAAATCATGTTATATAGTAAACATTCAATTATTTTTTCTTTTAGTGATAACTTATACAGTGTTTTGTATCCATTTATGTAAACACAGTAGTTTCTTTCACATAAAAATTAACTGATAGTGAGTAGATAATTCATTCTCAAAATTTCTAGGAAATAATATTATTCCTGATCATCATTCATATTGTACATATCTTCAATTCACAAATTATTAAATATATTTATTTTCAAAGAGTTATTTTCCCATTCTTAGCATCTATGGATGTGTATTGTTGATCAAGTTGAAAGTAATAACTTTATACTGGATAATAGAAGAGCCTCCAATCTATCTCCTTATCATCTGGTATAATTTCAGGGAAGACCCAGGACACTGGCCTATATTTGGTAAGCAATAGTGGAAGCAAATTTAACCAGAAGATTGAGCCCTGGTATAATAATTATAGTTTTAACATAGCCAATTACTATGTCTGAAACACTAAGGAAAAGTTTTCAGTTCAAATTTTGTTTATAATATCTCTGCTAAAAATAACACAACTAGCATCAAAAATGAGTTTTATAATCCTCAGAGAATACTGAAAGTCTAGGCAACAACATCTCTCTTTTCTAGTATTGTAGTCATGCACAGTAGTCAGTTGGGTTAGAAAGGTGTCCTGCTGCTTGCCAAAACCATTGCAGCTCTACGTTCTGTAAATTCTGGACATTGTAGATTTTAGGTGGAGCAAGCTTTCCCTCTAATATGTACCGAAACATACTTACCCAAATAATGGGGTTTTAGTAATTCAAACAGCACGTGACTGTTTCCTTGTTAAAACATTTATTTCCTCTGTTTTCTTCACACTGAAGACCTGTTTGAAAAAATATAGCCTCACTTTGTTGCTGTCATTGAAATTCATATGTGCGAACTTTTGTTTAATCTTACTATATTTTATTTTGATATGTATGGCTGTTATCTTTTAGAAGCCTGTTCTTTTCAACTGAGAGACAGAAAGGGAGTAGATCTAGTTGGGAGGGGAGATGAGTAGGAACTGGGAGGAGTAGAGGGAGGGGAAACTGTAATCAGGATATATTTTTAAAAATAAACAAGTTTATATTTGAAAAGGTCAGTGGATATTTTGAAGAATAAGGAACTGATCAAAGGAATGTAAACATTTCCTTCTTTAGTGCATCATAGCAGCACGCTCTTTTGATGCAATTTTAATGCAAGAAAATATTTTTAGTTTTTTATCCTGATGGTATTCCTAACTATGCTTCCAGTGGATTATTTTACAAGTCTATTCAGAGTAAGAATGGCAGAGTTTCTAATCTTCTAGGGCATATCTTTTCTTCCTTGAAAGGTTATGATAACTTGAATTGGTAGCTCATGAAATGCCCAAATCAATATTGTCATTGACTTAATCCATATAAGAGGCTTAACTTCATAGGTGACTTCTGAGTGATTGAAACAAAAGGAACCAAAAAAGATTCAGTCTCTAGTGACTTCCAATGTTTCAAATAAAAAAAAAAATCTGTGACAGGAAAATATTCCTAGATTTAAACAGACAGCCAAGTAGGACGCTGCAAGAAACTTTATTTTAATAAATAGATCTTCATATTTACTATTTTTGAAGAATAAAATAGACAATATTTATATATCATTTATCAACACCAAGTGTGTCCTCATCCAGCATTTTACATAACCCTAGATAACTTAAGCACACTCCAATCCACATTTTAGAGGTCACAAAGTTCAAACACATAGAAAGTTAACTTTCACAACATGACAAACCTAATTTATGGCCCAATTAGGACTTGAACATGTGTTCTGAAAACTAAATGTCATGCTTTTTCTTTAGAGGTTCAGAGATAGTTTTATTAGGTGACATGCTAGCATATGGCAAGTTACAACAACAATACCTTGCATTTGCATATGAATCTCTATTCATTGTTTAGAGTCAGGTTCTCATTTCTTTTTTATTTTAATTTCCTTTTTATATCCCACTTAGTGTATGAGTTCATTTTTCTGCTTTTATTTTTAAATTAAATTCTTTGAGAATTTCTTTTAAGGGTTTTTTACATCATTTCCTTCTCTCTCTCTCCCCACCCAACTTCTTCTGTGCCCCATCTCTTAAACTTATGACCTCTTCTACAATTATTGTTATACATATATTGTTAAGTATTATATGTATATCCTGTTGAGTCAATTAGTGTCTCTCTCTCTCTCTCTCACACACACACACACACACGCGCGCGCACACACTTGCCCACAATCCACAATCTATTACAATCATTTAGTATTCCTCCTATATGCATATGTTTAGTGCTGGGCACTTAAAACTGAATTGCCCATCATGGGTATCATTTTTAGAGAAGTCTGATTCTCTCAACCTCTATGAGATTGTCTATACCACTTTATCTATGTGTCAGGCCTTGTGATATTTTCTCCATCTGTGTTGGAATGTCCCTAGAGTTTTCATTGTACAGACCTGGTTCCGGAAGCCATATTGCTGAGACTTTATCAATGCATCTTCTCTGTTATGTCTAGAAAATACTATCTTATCTTTTATCCCATTCCTCTACAACAGGACTTGGGCTTTGGGTGTAAAGTTTGTACTGGAGATGTAACAGCATTTTGATTAGTTGTGTCTTTCTGTAATGGTCTCTGTTGCCAAAATAAATAGATAAATATATAAATAAATATCCTTTGATGAGGGGTGACAACTACACTTGTCTATGAGTATAAAGATAGGTATTTAGAATTCAGTTACAGATTACACTGGTTTAGGAAAGCAGCACTAGTAAGTTCTCCTTTTGGTTGTATGACCTTACCAGTCCGAGGTAGTTGACTGAGTTATCAGTAATAGCTAGAAATTCTCTCCCATTGAGTGGGGCTTTATGTAAAATCAGACAGCTGTTGGTTACTCCAAGATCTCAGTGCCACTATTTTGCCCTTGGGGTTATTTTGCCCTACTGGTCTTTGTTGGGGTTCACCAGCTTTACATCTCAGTAGGACTATATATTGCTTTCTGCCTTGACAGCTTGTACACACACACACACACACACACACACACACACACACACACACACGCACACAATCCACAATCTATTATGGCAATTTAGTATCCTTCAGATACTATGAGAGCTAGTCCTCAGTTCCAGCTCAATTCCTCCTAGTCCTGTGTTCAGTATGTGTGGTATCTTCAGGAACAGGGTCTTACTTTCAAGTTTTGGGAAGCAACCAAGATCAAGTGCTTATATGATTGCACTTCAAACCAATATACTATAGATGTAAAATGTATTCATGACATAAATTGATGGCTATAAAATTGGATCTCTAATGATATTTTAATTACAAGATAATTCTTTGTATTTGCTTTTTCATACACCCCATTTTATGGTTAACCCTCCTTGCTAACTTCTTGTCTTCTTTATCCCATGATCCTTTTCTTACTTAAAACTTTCTCTCACCCGTATTACCCCCTCTACTTTCATATTAACTATCATCTATGATCCACTTCCTTTAGGGTATCCTTCCCTCAATGGCTACTTTCTAGTTTTCTGCTTCCATGGGTACACTCAGTTAAAACAAAAACTTAACAATTAGAATTTAGGATTTGAATATAAGAGAAGATACGTGGCATTTGTATTCTGGGCCTGGGTTTCCTCATACAGTTGTGACCTTTTCCAGTTATCCCATTTTACATGCAAATTTCATGATGTTATGTTTCTTTACAGGTAAGTATTATTTCATTCTCTATATGCACAACATTTTTCTTAACCACTCATCAGCTGGTGAATATCTAAGTTGATTTCATCTCTAATGATTTTGAACATAATGCACATGGATGTGAAGCGGTTTTGCTCCCTCACTTGGTTGTCAGGATATCACATTTAAAGTCATTGTCTTCCTTTTGGAATGTCTGTCCCTGATGTGGGAGTGATTTCTTATTAATAAAGAAACTGCCTAGACCCATTTGATAGGCCAACCCTTAGGTAGGCGGAGTAAACAGAACGGAATGCTGGGAGAAAGAAGCTGAGTCAGGGAGTCGCCATGATTCTCCCACTCCAGACAGACGCAGGTTAAGATCATTTCTGGTAAGCCAGCTCGTGGGCTACACAGATTAATAGAAATGGGTTAGATAAATATGTAAAAGCTAGCCAATAAGAAACTAAAACTAATGGGTCAGGCAGTGTTTAAAAGAATACAGTTTCCGTGTAATTATTTCGGGTAAAGCTAGCCGGGTGGCGGGACACAGCCCGCCGATCCGTACTTCAACAGAGTGGCACCCAACGTACCAATGAACTCCACGTAAAACCTGAGAGGGCTTAAAAAGGAGAGAGAGAGAATTTAAGACAGCTTTTTGCTGTTTGTGGGTTGCGTGCCGCAAAGAAATTGTCCCGACTCAGCAGCAGGAAAAAACTGGCTGTCTTAAAATGCCAGCTTTCTGGGCTGTGCCGCCATTACGATCTCTGTCTGGCTCCTGTGGGAGACAGAGCTTTTGAATGGAGCATTTGGAGTAAAGCTCTACGGCTTGCTTGATGGCAATGTGGACTGCTGTGTGCCTGGAACTGTGTGTGGCTCAGGGGCACCAAATGGCTCTGAGGCAGGAGCAGCTTGGCTCAGCTCTGCCATGCTGAACTGTGCTGGTCTCAGGCAGGAACTACCGTAATTACCATAAAAACAGCGCAGTTAAGGTTTCAACTGGGCAGGACACAGGCGGTACCGTATTACCTGTACATGGCGCAACTTACGTTTTTAAGAACTGCTTAACATTTTAAGAAATGCTCCCAGATAGTAAAAAAATGTTACAGATTCACAATAAAACAGATTCAGACATAAAAGACCACACTTTTGGATGAATGCACATAGACTTGAGAGACAGAAGAAAAAGAATATAAAAAATAAAGTTAATGGTTTAAAAAAAAAAGGTAAAGTCTTTAAAGAGACAGAGTACAGATAGTTAAGAGATTAAAAGAAATAAAAAAAATAAGCCACGTAAAAATGGAAAATTCACAGAGAGTCTGGATTATGTACATTGTGCTTTCTTTAAAATTTTTGACTATAAAGGAGCTAAGTACAGAGAGACATTTCATTACATGGGCTGCTAAGCTAAACCAGAATGAATATAAGGGTATTACGATTTCAAAATTTGGGTTTAAGAATATGATGCTTTGGAGAGGGTCTTCTTTTGTTTTCACAGAGGACCAGACCCTGTGGATTTCTTCTATTACAATTTGGTATGATAGACCACGCCCTCCTGAAAGGTTGTTGTGAACATCTTCAGAAAATTGTTTCGCTCAACTGCCAACTGAGATGAAACTAGCACACAGGTTATACCATGAAAGACCTAATTAACGACGCCCCCATTCAGCAGGAAGCAGTTTGGAGAGAAAAAACTGCGCCCATGTTCCCAAAATATTGTTTATAAATGTTCTTTTACATTAAAAGGGGGATATGATATAGGTATGAATAATTTGCATTGGTATGGATTTTAAGGTCAATTTTGTTATATGTATATGTATTTTTGATCTTGAATAAGGTGTGATTGTGTAGTTCATTTTTAAAATGTAATGTATAATTAGGAAATATAGGTTGTTGATGGATAATCATAATAGTCAAGTTTGTAGTCATGTTACTTAGATTTTCTAGATATATAGAGATATATTTCAGATAGGCATTCTTCATATCTCTCAAAGGCTACAGAATATGGCATTTAAAATATTTTAATAACTTAGGACTTTTCATGACAATGAGACATATCTGCTCCTGGCAGCACCAATCTACTTCAAGAAGAAGATGGGCATCAAAGAGGATCCTTATGGAGTTTGATAGCCATTTGGGCAAGAAACTGTTCTTGCCTGGACTGTTGCATAAAATGGACACAGAGAACCCGCAGAGAGAGGACTGCTGAACTTGCCTAAAGGTGAGACGGTCTTTTGGGGTTCATGACTCATGAAAGAGTCTGCGAGACATTCTGCAGGACACAGCAGATAGTGACTGAACTGTCTTTGAAATTTCCTGCTTCATGGAAATGTCTGCTGGATACTATGGGCCTGAAGGCTGAAGATGGATGCCCCAACGGTACAGAGGAACTTTGGGTGACTGTCCAGGCAGCAAGATGTCTCTGTCATTTCTAGAGTTTTCTTATTTCTTGTTTACTTAGGTAGTATTATATCCTTCTGGAGTCTTTGATGGAGTTGAAGAATGAATAGATAGTTATAGTTTTCCTTAGTTATGATAAAAGATAAAATAGATATAAATATTGTAACTGTAATTCTTGCTTGATAATGGTTTTGCTATATGTAATTTTACTATGTTAAAGTTAAAGCCTTTCTTTTTTGTTTAAACAGAAAAAGGGGAAATGATGTGGGAGTGATTTCTTATTAATAAAGAAACTGCCTAGACCCATTTGATAGGCCAACCCTTAGGTAGGCGGAGTAAACAGAACGGAATGCTGGGAGAAAGAAGCTGAGTCAGGGAGTCGCCATGATTCTCCCACTCCAGACAGACGCAGGTTAAGATCATTTCTGGTAAGCCAGCTCGTGGGCTACACAGATTAATAGAAATGGGTTAGATAAATATGTAAAAGCTAGCCAATAAGAAACTAAAACTAATGGGTCAGGCAGTGTTTAAAAGAATACAGTTTCCGTGTAATTATTTCGGGTAAAGCTAGCCGGGTGGCGGGACACAGCCCGCCGATCCGTACTTCAACATGTCCCTTCTCACTTCTTTTTTTGGGTTTCTCACCCCTTGCCTGAGGACTCATTCTTCTTTGCTACTCTTATTCCCTTGATCATAAAACCTGTTTAAATTAGTATTGCATATATACTGGAAGTATACATCCCCAAATCGGACATTCCTCTTTGCATTCCTATTTATACCCAACTTGACATTTCATCTTTACTTGGGTGCATTGTATTTCAAAATTAACATATTCCACAACTGTTGATCTCCATCTCAAATTCTTTCGTCCTTCCTTATTATTGTAGCTGTTATTACAGCCACCAGTCATGTGCAAACATATACTAACAACATCTTATCTGTAGCAAATTAACTCTTTCCTTTCTTTGCTGTTGTGTGGAATGTCTATAGCAGCCCACTCAGCCATTCTGATGTGAAAACATGGTTGTAGGAGAGTTAGTATATCTTTGAACAACATTTGACATAGAAGCGAAAGAGGGTGCTTCATGAATACTTCCTTCTTCTGCGTTTGAGCAGTTTTTCTGGGTATTTTATGAGTGGCATCAGTAAGATCTACCTTCTGTTTCCCATATCTGTGGCCAGTTTAAAAATAGACCATGGAGTAAATTACTTTACTTCTCTATTCAGTTTTGCTTGTTCTACAAGCTTATTTTGGCAACTGATGCTCAAAATAAGCTCATTACATATGCTTTCTCGCCAGTATTGATTTGGGGATACCCAGGCTTAAATCTCTTCAAATCTCCATAATATGCACTCAGAACCTCCTCCTCCAACCACATTGACCTCAGATTCTTACAGCTCTTTCTCCCAGTCGTTAAGTCTTGACAGGGTCCCAAATCCTACTTATTTTATCAGCACACCTTGTCATCTCTGCTTTCAAAGCAGACTCAGAATGTGACTAATTTTCATCACTTACTCTGCCACTGCCCTTGTCTAAAGCACCCTCATTTCTCAAATTGATTTTGCAGGGCACTTCTAACTGCTTCTGTTCTACATTATACCCTTATATTTTACTCAATGCACAGTAGCCAGACTGGTAATTTTAAAACATGTCACAGATAATGTCACTTCCTTGATGACAACCTGTAGTAGTTCCATAGTTCCCTCAAAATGCAACTACATGACAGGAGTTTCCCTTTCCATTCGGGACCCCATTTCCTATTCTCTCTCAGTCTATTCTGTTACATCTATTAAATGACATTTCTCAAAAATGTGAGAGCATTGCTGTCTTTGCAGATACTGCACCCTAGGCCTGAAATATGTTTCCTCTTGACACTTACCTCTTACCTGACACACATCTTTATGCATATATTTCCTTCCTAGTGAAACATTTTCTGACCATGTTATTTCACTGCATCATCCTTTGCTGTGCACTGCTATTCTTTCCCTTGTTTTCTCTACAGTACATATTGCTTAGCTAACCATATAATTTATTCTCTAAAGCAGGAATTTTTGTACAGTGTGTGTGTTAGTGTGTGTGTGGGGGGGTCAAATTGGAGATACAACACAAGACCTCAGAAAAACAAGCAATGTAACAGTGACCTATATCAAAGAACTAAACTAAAGTGTTTTGGAAGTAAAAGGGTGCACTAAGAATAATAGGATCATAGAACCAAGACCACCCTGGAAAATTAAGAAACTATGGTCAGTACTAGTTATCATCATTTGACATACTATCTTAAATATTCTCATTTATGCTTACTATATATGTCATGTATGTATACTTACTGTACTGCATATGGGGATCTAATAATATACTATACATTCATATTTATTAATACACTTTAATTTTCTCATTTGGTTTGCTGTCTTTCCCACTAATATTAAGTTTTGTAAGAGTGTTGATTTTTGTCTGTTTTCTTTACTGATGAGTCACAGTCTGAGAATAATACCTGGAACATACTGTTCAAGAAGTAAATATATAATCAACGCAAACCAGTAGAATACAAAAATATTGTCTAGCACATTATGAGCTTCTAATACTGTTGATTATTCTTATCAACAGGTAATAATATTATTCTTTTTCATGTAATGAAGTGATTTTTCTTAGCCCTGAATAAGCATTGTGATTTTGGGTGGCATTGTTTTATTTTATTCACTTTTCATAATGTCTGTATTGGGTGCCTATATAAAGGTACTTGCAACCAATGAGTCATTTTTGTTGAAATACCTTGCTTCTTTATAGTTTTTTTAATCATAATGCCTTGTAGTTAGATATTTACAAATCTTTGCCATTGGTGATGTCACTTGTTCTTATATCAGTGTAGACAACAAATTATGTAAGAACATAGTATGGTTCTATATTTTAACATACACTGAAATAATTTACAGTACAATTGTGAATATTTTGTAAAATTCTTGCAATTCTCTTTATGATAATAAAGCAGCATATCTCTTATATACGTTACCCAGCTGGAAACTATGGTTAAAAATATCTTAGAAGAGGGATTTTTAGTTCTTTCAGTAGAATTCTAGAAATGCAAATTTAGATAATTGTAATGATCAATCATTTGCTGGTATGTTAATTTCTTAATGCATTCAATTTATCAGCAGCAGGTTTTTCCTAATTCTAAAAAAGCAACGCTTAATTCTCTTTTTACTGATTAATTGTGGAGAATTATACTTCTGGCAGTTGACAAAGGGACTTACATGACTTGCTTCAATACCATTCAAGACATAGGTAAATAATAAAAGTAAACAATTCATGAGAAGTAGAAACATAATTAACAGCATTCTATGAACATTTGTCTCCTCTTGCAAAAAATCCTAGTAAGCTATGACACAGGCTTACAGTTTTCTTTTGATGAGAGCCCTTGTTAGTTAATCAATTTATAATCCCAAGTGATCCTTAAACATTAAAAAATTGACATTAGCCAATTAGCTAATTCAATTGAACAAGCATTTATGGAACATTTACTATTCAAGCAATTGTCTTTTGGTCACAGACACAAATCGAATATAGCAGTTTGCTTTTATAAAGCTTGTATTAGAATTCATAGCTGATAGCTTCATTTTTTGCTTTTGATTTACTGACTTTTATATTTCAAGACCCAGGATTTTCTTTATAGTACATCTGTAGTCTTATAATCGTGGGCTATGTTATAATAGAATCGTGCTTTATTGAGACAGAATGGATGAATTGAAAGTTCACTTGGTAAGTCCTTTCATTTAATGCTGAATTTCATGCTGAGGAGCCTTGTCTTCTAACCTTTTGTGTAGATAGTGTCTCTTATTCCCATTTGCCCCCTTTTGTATTACCTCCACCATATGGTCTTCTAGAAAAATCACATCACTAGGTCAAGACTCATGCTTTCAATTTTGCTTCATTCACTCACTGGATGACCTTAGGTCTTCTTTTAACTGCCTTTACTGGTGTATTAATAGTCACCTGGGGTCTGGGAGCACACTTAATCAAAGTCCTAAAAATAATTTGAAATGTACAGCCCTCCTTTCTGCCCCTGAAGAGAATCTTTGAACCAAAGAGAAAAGTAGGATGGAAAGGGAGATTTGCTAGGATAATCAACAATGTCTCTATGTGATGGTTTCCCTTTCAGTACTGTCTCCAGCCTATTCCTCCTTAGTATCTTAAAACCAAAATGAATATTTCTGAAATTCTTCTGCATAATTCTTCATTTGAAGAGCATAGTTAAGGAAGTGATGAAACTGACATCTATTTGAAATAAAAATAATGAAGTTGCTCATCTTTTTCCATGACACTTGTGCTGTGTGCTGAGATTTAATAAAAAGAGCTGAAATATTTATATTTTAACATCTTTCTCTCTATATATATATATTAAATTATTGTATATCTATATATTATAGATATATTATATATTAATACATATATATTATAATTATTATATATACATAATTTAAAAGGATTATATAAACATATACTAATTTTAAAAGACACTATAAATTTAAGAAGTGAGTGAACATGAGTGGGGTTGGAGGAAGGAAAAGTAGGGTGAATAGTTGAATTATATTTTAATAAAAATGTGTTTGAAGAAATATAAAATAACTGAAGAAAAAGTAAAACAAGGAAACAAAAAATGACTTCCAAGTCACATTCTAAACATACAATGTCAAACTTGAACTGTAGTGACATAGAAATTGGACCAGGACTCTAGTAAGAATTTCATTCTCCTTTATATTATATTTTGGTCTCTCTACAGTGTTTGTTTCCACCTTTCTGATAATGTTATTGCTGATATTTCTTAGTTTCCTCTTGCTGTTAATAGACTGTTCACCTAGTTAATTATATTAGTATTGAATTTACTGTGAAAATATTCAAAGGTATTTTTATTTTAAAATATTTATTTGCTTATTTATTATTGTGTGCTTGTATAATGTGTAGGTGTAAATACCACAGCATGCCTGTGGAAACCAGATGAAAATATTTGTGGCATTGGTTGGCATTGAACCCATATTATCAGGCTCTACCTGCTGAGCGATTTTATCTCTCTCAAAGGTAGCTTTTAATTATTTGTATTGAGCCTCATAGAAAATTATGTTTAAGGTGGATTCTGTATATTTTAAGCATATTCTTTCATAGCAAGGAAAATGTCAAGTTTTGAGGGTTTTTTGGCAATAAAGAGTACAGACTGTAAGAATAAAAAATGATTTTGGGAAAGTAATCATTTGTAGTAATATTACACTAATCTAGATCAAAGATGATGATGGGATTAATTTATGCATTAGATAGTCAACTAAGTAAAAGAACACACCCTGAGATAAATATTAGAATTGGCAGTGCTTAGCAGCTGACTGTGTGTGAGACATAGAAATGAATTATGATTTTAATCTTTCATTAATCAATAACATGCGAGAGCTAGACATCAAGATAGGGGAACAATAAAATAAAAATATTTTAGATAAAATCTATTCTCTTTTGAACATGATCTTTATGAACTGTACATTTCAAGGTCCAAACACATATTATGAATTTAGATATATTCGAATTGGACCCCTAGTTACTCCAATAATTGAGAGAAATAGAATTCTATGAAAATTACTGAGATACCATTAAACAGTAAAATGTCAATAAAAGCAATACAGTGTTATAGAAATAAAGAGAAAAACAAGACATCATAAAAGAGGAATAAAGTCTCATATCATTACTAGGTGCAATTTTTGTTAAATTTTTAAGTTCAAATATAATTATATACCTTCCTCTACCTCTTACTCACTTGAATCCCTTTCATTTCCATTCCTTTTAATTCTTTTTTGGCCCCTTGTTTCCCTCTCAAATTGATAACTTCCTTTTATTTTATTATCATTGTTACCCATATTTAAATGAATACACAGCCCACTGAGTCCATTTATTTTGGTATATGTGTATGACTTCAGGGCTTACCACTTTGTATTGGAGAATCAATTATGGTGCTCATTCCTAAAAGAGGCTAATTCTTTTTCTTTCAGCAGTAGTTAGTTGTCTGTATGTCTTTGTCTAAGGGTGAGATCCCCATGACAGTTTCTGCTTCCACATTAACATGTCTATTGATATTGTCCTTTTCCAGGTCTGGTTTAGACAGACCTATTGTTCAGGTATCATGTGTATAGTTACCCTGTCATTCCTAGGAGGCACAACCATACAGCATTCTTCCTTGTCCTATGGTTGTCACAATCTTTCCATTCCCTCTTCCATCATATTCCCCAAATTTTAGGTGCAGGAAGTATGTTGGAGATGTATCCACAGAGGCTTGGATTTTCACAATCTTTAATCTCTGCAATGATCTCCAGTTGACTTTGACTAAAGTTTCTTTAAACAAAATTCAGTTTAGACACAGAATCCAATAGCTTCTGAGCTGGAACTGATCTGGCATTTAAGAATTCATTTTTTACTTTGACAATACTTACTGTAACAATAATAATATAAATTAGATTTTGGTAAATTAAGGAATGAATAGAGAGGTAAGTATAGACTTTTGAGATTGGTGACTAAAAAGAGATTAGATGGCTTAGAATAAATGCCATAACTAAAGGGTTTCATTGAAGGATTTTAATAATCTCATGAGTTTCTAGATTGAAAAATAAAATTTCAGCATGGAACTTGTCTTATTTTTCTTTATACAGTAGTAACAAGTAAATATTTGAGTGAGGAATAAATGTTTTTTTTTATGAAATGTTGGAAAAGAAGTAATATATACTAAATAAGGTATAGGAAACAGAAGCGGTATCTAATTTAGCAAACTTTTTTTGAAAAGACTAAAACGCTAGAATACAAATGTGAGCTTTAGTCTCTAAAATTCCAAGAGAAATATAATAGGAGTTTATCATATTTCATGGCATCTATTTTATTATGTTAAGTAGAATACAATGATATCTGCCACAGTTCAGAAGCAGAAGGTCATGAGTAGATTAGCAAACATTAGACGACTGAAAGACTAAACTAGGTACAAATAAAGTAAGTGATAATAGGATTACAAAGAAGATTGACATGTAAGTTAGGATTTTGGTTATAATATTAGAAAAAACTTCATACTAGCTTAAGCAAATGGAGGTTGGATAAAGAAATTTTAGAAAAAAATGCACATCAAATTTTCATTTTCTTTACATATAAGCTTTCTTCACAAAATAATGTATGAGTGGGAGAAAGTTCTTGAGATTTTCCTCTTGCAATTGTACATTATCTAATAGCAAAGGATTCTGTTCTCTTTGTTCCAAGATCATGAACAAGACTCTAGCTGCTAATCTTGTTTTGTTCAGCTGTCACTCCTCGGTCAAAGAGTCATGGCCGGGGTTAGTATCTATAGAGTGTACAGTGATGGATAAAGCTCATATCGGGCTTCAACCATGAAATGATTAGTGATGACTGTTCCTTTCATTTTTCAACAGAGTTCCAGATCTTAATATAGGTACTGGGGAGACAATGATGTGAAAAATAGTCACTGTCCTTACTTTTGAGAGTTTGCTCTTTTGTAAGGAGAGATTAATAATAAAGTGTTTCCTGTTATTAATGTTCTTTCTGAATAAGTTCTAATAGAGGGTAAGTGGTGGAGCTGAGCTTCAGAATGGCTTGTCAGGTAAGACTATATGGAATGGTCACGAAAAGGAGGCAGCCACTATAAGATTTGAGTAAAGATCATTGGTGCACAGAGAAAAGCAATTGTGCAATCGTAGGGTACGAAATGAACTTGGTATAATTAATTAATAGGGGAGGTTGTTGTGAACAGATGTTAGTGAGAAAATGGGTGAATGCTGTGAGATGGAATGAGGAGCGTGAGCAGAAGATAGACTTCAAATACTCCTGTATCTACCATGTTCTTCCACTTGAATGAAGGGAAGTATAGTAATACAGGTCTCCTTGCTAACCCAGATAAAGGAAAAGAAGCAAATGAAGATAAGTCTTAGTAGAGTATTGACAGATTGAGCAGAAAGATTATCAGGAAATGCAGAGGTAACGTTAAGTGACTACTTAAAACAAGCTGATCCCGGTTTCAAGATCACTATAAGAAACTCCTGAACTTAGGGGGAAGGCTGATAGACTAAGAGATTAAATGAATGGTCATTTTGATCAAATAGTATTTGTCAAGGTTGAAAAGTAAGTTTTAAGTGCCGGAGAAAGTCAATAGGTAAAAGAGAGTGGCAGAGAGATGTTCTAATCCCAGTTGTTGAGATGCCCTTTTATTCAGATGAATATTTGTTTCCACGTTTATTGCACCCAACCAGTCTATGAATATCTTGTTAGTATACCTAGTTTTCAGGAACTTGCTGATTTGACTTCAAAATACCCTCTCCTCCCCATTCCGTTTTAAAATTGTGATCTTTTCCATTATTAAACATTGGCTATTTTCCCAGGGATGGCACTGAAGAAGAAAATCAATGACATATCTAGACAGCCGGCTTGGACTGAATGGGCATTCAAATAGACTCCAAGGGCCAAGTACAGATGGTGATTTATTGTGCATACAACTTCTACAGAATGCCTTCATTTGAGCATTGATGTATATACAATTACTTACAAGAATGCTGCAGTTTTACAATTCAGCCAGGAATTTGTGGAGAGAGATCATGTTCACCAAGAAATCCACAAATATACTTTCTACCCTTTCAGCATTTCTAAAAACACTCAGTCATCTTCTATATAAAGAAAAGAGATTTCAAAAACCATTTTCCTTTTTTACCATATTGTCATTATTGTTGTGCTTACACAATTACCGTTTGCTAATAAATTCACTTGCATTAATCCATATTCCTCTCCCAACATGTAAGTAGAAGGAGTTTCTGGAGGCAAATTATTTACTATGGCTTTTGAGAAACCTGAATATTCTGTGGTGG
This sequence comes from Microtus oregoni, assembly GCF_018167655.1. NCBI lineage: Eukaryota > Metazoa > Chordata > Mammalia > Rodentia > Cricetidae > Microtus > Microtus oregoni. The sequence goes on from NW_024544721.1 coordinate 3,097,267, forward strand.
TCCATGCATACCAAAGGCTTGTTCAGTGTAAAGATCATTTTACATATTGTTTATATGATAGGGACTCAACAGATTGAATGTTAAACTGTTTAAATAAACCAAATACTTCACATTGCAAAGGTCAAAAAAAAATAGTGAGGATACTTCTAAATTCCTTTCTTATTGGCAATTCTTCGAGAGATCATTTTGCTCTTTTAATTTGAATGACAATCAAAATGATGAAAACATTTCCACCTTTAGCAAAATAATTTAAAAAAATCATCTTTATCTTTTGCTCCAATTACGTAATTGCTATGCTATAGGAAGAATGACAGTATGACCAGGAATTTATAGGTTTATAATTTACTTCTATTTCTATTATTGATAATGTACTATTCTGGTTTATAACTAAAATTAAATTGTATTTTTCTTTGCCCTGTCATTTTTAGAATTACAATAAAAATGTATTGTCTCTAATATTTTGGCTAAAATTCAAAGAAAGTGTTTACAGAAACACTTCAGACTTCTCTTTAAGGAACACAATACACAGTCAAGATTAATAGTAGCAATAAATAAAAAGAAGCTGTAATGGTATTGATAAAAATCAGCTCAGCAAATGAAAATGAGGAAGTTCGATAACAAATAATATACTGCAATGACATAGTCCGTCGAGTTGCTAGACAAGGCAGCATGAATAATAATCCTTTGTTGTTTATGTACTACAATCAGCATTTTGGAGAGTAAGTCACTGGAAGGGATAGTCAAACATTGTGTATGGTGCTAAGCTTAGTACCACCCTCAAATGAAAATGAATGTATGCATTTGATGTTGCACGATGGTGCCTTTTCAAATGAAATTCTACCCACCATTGACACGATTTTCTGTTCTCTTTAGCTTTATCTCATCTTAACTATATTCCTGTATCTAGGCATTTTTTCTTAATAGTCTCCTTTTGCTATGATAATACCTAAAGCAGGCAGCTTTATAAAGAAAACAAGCTTATTTTGGCTTATGATTCTAGAAGTGGAGATATAGTGTCTGTGATCCTAAGTTGGAGATAATTTTCCTGTTGACAAAGTTCCTAACCTCATGACAGTAGTTGGGGAGCACACTTATGTTTCTTTTTTTTCCCTCCCTCTTTTTTATAAATTACCATGATTCAATTATAGGGACCACAGTCAAATGACCTTTTCTTTTTTTTTTTTAGTTTTTCTTATCCTAGCTGTATTCCAAAGGTTCCACTTCTAAACAATATGGTTGGATGAATTTTAAGAATATAAATGCCATTAATTTATGATTTGTGACATTGAATTCCTGAATAAGTTTGAAGAAAGATGGAAAAATTATAGTCATATACTTTTAGACCTTAGTATGATTCTCATAGCAAATGAAATCAAAGTCATTGTGATACAGGGTGGGGCACTTTAAAAAGGAATTCCTTCTATTAATTGATCATTACATTAGTTGCTCTTAAAGTAATAAAAGTAAAAGTTATGGATATTTTCCTTTATGTAGAGACATGAGACAGGAATATATATGAGTGTATGTTTGTATATTGAAATATTTTAATATGAAAGAAATATTGCTTACCAAAATTAGAAAAAATTAGGTTGATAGTTTCATTTTATTTTATGATTTTATCAAGCAGTTCTATTGTAGCCCAAATTGTCCTCAAATTTGTGCAGATCAAGCTGTCCTCACGGTCACCGTGATCCTGCTTCTGTTTCCTGAGTGCTGAGATTAGAATCTTGTAAGTGTAGCTATAAATAGTCTTCATCCCACTGGTCCCCCTGAACCGGGTTTTCTATGTCTGCCTGTTCCCAAAGCCACTTATGAAATAACCACTCCAAGGATTAATATTAATTACACACTCTTTGGCCTATTATCTCAGGTAACTTATAAACTAACTCTTGTATCTTAAATTAATTCATTTCTATTATTTTATTATATTTTACCATGAGGCCCGAAGTTTGTTACCTCACAGCCTGCATCTTGGGGCCTATATGGCATCTGCACTATTCTGCCTTCTTTCTCCTTGTATTCAATTTAGTTTTCCTGTATAGCTATATTCCACCCTGCTGTAGGCCAAAGCAGCTTCTTTATGAACCAATGGTAATAAAACATATTCACAGCATACAGAGGGGAATCTCACACTGTCTCCCTTTTTCTGTCTAAATGAAAAGGAAGGTTTTAACATTAACATAGTAAAATTACATATGCAAAACAGTATCAAGCAAAAATTTTAGTTATAGTATTTAGTCCATTTATATTTGGCAAATTAAAGAAAATACTCTACCATCTATCCTATCTTTGTGAGTCTAAAGTATTATAACTACTCTATCTTTTATCATAACTGAGGAAAACTTAATTATAACTATGGACTCTTCAACTCCATCAAAGACCGCAGAAGAAAATAATATTAACTAAGTAATCAGAAAGTGCATTGTAAGCAGCTTCCAAAGTTCTAGAATTGTCAGAGACATCTCGCTGTCTGCCTGAACAGTCACCCAAAGTTCTTTTGTAACATTGGGGCATCCATCTTCAGCCTATAGGTTCATAGTATCTGCAGACTTTTCCATGAAGCAGAAAATTTGAAGATCTGTTCTGTCTTATACTGGCAAAGTTTGTCAGTTGCTCTCTTTTGTGTCCTGCAGATTGTCTGGCAGTTTCTTCTGTGAAGCAGGAACCCTAAAGTACCATCCTGTCTTTTGGAAGGATCAGCAGTGACTTTTCTATGCGTCCTGCATGTCCAGTTCACAGAGAATACCATCAGGCAGTCCAGGCAAGAGCAATCCCTTGCCCAAATGGCTAGCCTTGTCACATTGAAGGCAAATTCTATAATGAGCTTCCTCAACCCATCAACCTCTCTAAGTAGTTGGTACTGCCTTCAGAAGCTGATATGTCTCACTGCCGAGAAAAGTCTAAGCTATTAAAACCTTTTAAATGCCATAGTGTGTAGGTCTTTGATGTGTTGAAGATTGTGTATCTAACTGAAATATATCACTGTATATCTAGAAAACCTAACATGACTAAAAGTTTGATTATTATAGATGACTATTAATCTGTAGTTTTATTCTACATTACATTTTAAATGAATTTTATAAACATAATACCTTATACAATAGTAGAAATATATATATAAACAAAATTAACCTTAAATTTGTATCAATAGACCTAAATCCATACCAATGTAAATATACATTTTTATATAATATTGACCCCCCTTTTAGAAAGAGATTGACTGTGACCATTAACCATTTATAATCAACCCCTTTTAAATGAAAACAAACATTTATAAACAATCATTCATTCTGTGAATTTGGATGTAGTTTTCTTTAAACTGCTTCCTGCTGTTTTCTTGGCATAATATTTTTAGGGTTCATGGAGACCTTTCAGGGGGTCTTGTTCTGCCAAACCACATTAGCCTGGAAGGAATTCACAGGTTTCCATCCTCTGTACAAACAAAAGAACATCTTTTTCAAAGTAACATATCCTTAGCCTCAAATTTTGAAGGCAAGATACCTTATAAAATACATATGTTGATTTAGCTTAGCAGCCCCCAGAATCAAATGTCTCTCTATAGTCAAAAAATTCAAAGAAAACACAATAATATGCATAATTCAGACCCTGTGAATTTTTCATCTTTTCATGATCAATTATGACTTTTTATTCTATTTTTCTTTTAAGAACCTCAGTTTAACATTATTGAATTTTTTTTTCTCTTTGACTCTGACTTTTATCCTCTCTGCCTTAAGTCCATGCACATTTGTAAAACTTAATATGGCCCATTTTTGTGTCTGAATCTGTCTTTACTGTGTATCTATAATCCTTTTCTAACCTGGAACATTTTTTAAAATGCTAAGCAAGTTTGACTAGAACTAATACAACCTGCCTGTTTGCTCTGCCCTGACCAGCATGGCAAAGGCATGTTCTGTAACGATGTAAATGAAGGCAGACAGAAATTATAATAATATATTCAGCTTTAATTAGGGAAAGACTCACAGAACCATGGTTCCAGCGGAGAACAGGAAAGCAGAAAGGGCGGGGGAGAGCACACCAGCAATATTTATTAGTAAAAAATATCCTCAGGCGACCCCACCCTTCAAGCAAGGTGATTGGCTGGGGCTACCAATACATCTCCCCCTTTTGTCTAAATAAGATAGAGCCAAACCAAATACAACTATATACAATAGGAACAAATAATAAATACACTAAACATTTTATTCCAAGGAGTCTAAATAAAGTAGAGAGTAACTACAATTATCTAATCTTCAACTCCATCAATGATCTGAGAAGGGAATTAATATTACTTAACAAACGAGAGATATCCAAAATGTGCAACAAATTACAGAGACAACTGACTACCTGGGCAATCACCTAAAGTCTCGTTTGTAATGTTGAGTCAACCAACTTTGGCTAAGGCCTAACATAACTGACATACCGTTATTAAAGGCAAGGAACTTTCTTAGAACTATCCTACCCTGTCTTGTCAAGATAAGATAATCCTGTTTCATCCACTTATGGATATTCTGTATTTTCGTCAGTAGTTGAGATATGGGCTTTTCTTAACCCAAAGGCCAGTTCTGCCAAGAAGACAAGCTCCCAGTGGAGTGTCTTTGGTGCTCAACATTCTCTCGGGAGTAGAGTGGTGTTGCCAGGAGTGATTGTGTCTCGTTGGCACAGAATTCTAGATTAGATTAAAGGCCATTTTCTACAGCTCTTCGAAGAGGCTGACGATTGAGCCATATTCACCTCCCCATCTCCAAGGACATAGCAGGTCTATGTCACCAGAAAGCAATTAGTGGCATGCTGCTCACAAACCCCACTTAAGTGCTCCATAGCTGGACCTCCAGAGAAAGAGCCAGAGCCATTCATGCCACCAGCACAAACCAGAAAGCTGTCTCTTAGAGAAGCTGTGCCTCTGCTCTCTGCCAGTAAACCAGAGCCTATCTGGAAAAAGGTGGCTACCAAGAAGCTGCAATTCACTCCCATTTTTGTGGGTCTAGAAGTGCTTTATTTGGTTTTATGTGGATGTACATTGCCTAATATTGGGTGTCAGATGAAGCTACAAATATTCTCCATCCCGCTGGTCCCGCTGGTCCCCCTGGACCTGTTTTTTTCTGCCCACATACAAATGCATTATAGTTTTAATTAGATAAATTCATTTATGAGAACATTGTATCTGCTTATTATCAACATCATTTTTCATTCAGTGGTATTCATCAGTTGTTGAATGAATTAATGAATAAATGTCTTTAGCGTTTCTTGCCTATATGTATGGCTTGAGTTTAGGGTTGTATTGAGGAGCAAAAATAAACTTGAAAAATAAAGAAGTGTCAGGGTTCTGCCTAAGAGACTGATATGAGGTAGATTGAAAAGGAATATTTTTCAGGCTAAAAATGAGTTCAATTTTTAGAATTTTGTTTTGAGAAAACCATTTGATGACTAAAAACATAAATTATTGTTTTGCCATTCAATGATGTAGAAAGTTCATAAGTTTCTACATGAGAACAATAGACAGGAGAGGCCTAATGGCCATGCTTTAATTAATTCAACAAATGTTTGTTGGGTCTCTGCTGTGTGGCAGCTATTGTGCTAAGTGGTGGGAATACAAAGGCACAAAGTCAATAAAACAGTTTATTGCAATTGAATTTGAAAGAGAAAGCAGTTAGTTTGTAATGCATTATGAAGAGAAGAACAAAAAGAGTATCTAACTTGAATGGGTGATTAGAACAATCTGGAAAGGAAGGATTCCTGGAAGATATACATTTGAATTAAGTTACAAACTCTAGCTAGAAAGAGAGAAAAAAGAAATACCAAACTTAATTTTTTTTTAAAAAAAGTTGTGGCAATATAGCTATCAGACAAGATTGAAAGTTTGAAAACACTTTAATATTTGTAAATACAGGATGGTTTGGTTTGATATAATTAAAAATGGTTATGCAATTTCGAGAAATGAAAGAACTGATGAAACTAAGATATCCAGGGTCCTGGACTGAAAGAAAAGTTACATGTTCAAATCTTCAATTCTGTAACTTCATTTCTACTTCATTTCCAAATATTGCAATATAATGAATTACTAAATCATTCTCCAAAGTGATTATTTAATCCTTCATATTACCTACCTCTTTCAAGTTATTTTTTTTATTCCCAGAAAAACATCATTATCTCCTATTCTTCTCAGTTTTTATTTTAATCCAAAAGCAATTTCCCCTTCCTCCTCTTCTTCCAGTCCCCCATCCTCCCTCTGTCACCCCTCCCCATCCATTCTTCCTCTGTTTCTGTTCAGGGAATGTCAGACCTCCTCCCATCTCCAAAACATGGCATATCAAGTTGCAGTAAGATTAACCACCTCCCCATGTATTAAGGCTAGGCAAGGTGATCCAGTATGAGGAGGATCCTGAAAGTCATCAAGAGTCAAAGACACCCCCTACTCCTACTGTTAGAAGTCCCACAAGAATACCACTCTGCACAACTACATTAATTCACAACGGGCAATGTGAAATGACCCTTTATTAAGTGGTATTGGCATCTAGAATTAAGCAACCTTGTTTAACATGTAAGGAGGCATTTAAAAGTGATTAACAGAATAGTTGCAGTCACATTCTTTTTACATCTTTAACCATTTCTGTCTCTAATTTCTTCCAGATATGCCAATATTTTGGGACAGACATGAAAGAGTTCACAACTCAAAATTCAATTAGATTGGGTTTTCTCCTAGTCCTTTTGTTTGTACTGTTTTTATCTTTTGCCAGACAGAATTTGTTCCTCTGCAGGAATTATGTCATAGCTATTCTGTCACCATTATTTCTAGCCCTACTCATTTTAGGAAGTGCTCTTACTCACAAGACATACACACACTAGTCAAAACTAGCACCAAAGTGGTAAACAAATCACTTCTTTTCACTCTTTCCTTGCCAAACATCAGAAAACTGAAAATCTTAGTAAACATCATCAATTATGCCATAGGAATAACAGCAGCATCTTCAGAAGAATGAGACAGGATTATAAAGTATGAATTAATTTTGAACACTTAAAATGAGTCTCATTTGAATACTGCAAATTTACATCATAAAGTCCATGCAGTCAGACATTTGTATGTAGTTCAAGACCATATGATCTCTTTGGAGGACATTGTTTTGATATCTGACAAAAGCATATAACTAAAAAAAACTAAAAAAAAAAAAGCATATAACTTAAATCTCTGTTATTCAGAACTGCTTGAAAATGATGGAGAGGGACAATTGTAAAACATAAATTACCAATAAAATAAACAGAATAGTACATAACATAAGCTTCCAAGTCTCATTGAGAATATTGCCTATGTATGCATATACATAAATATGAACATCTTACTACTAATACATGTATAAAAGGCACATGCATTCACATACATACATATATTTTTGTAGTAATAAGGGCGGCAGGGCTGTGTCCCCAGCACCCCAGCTGCCTGGCTAGCTTATGCCCGAAATAACAGCACACAAACTGTATTCATTTAATCACTGCTTGGCCCATTTCTAATCATCTGTGTAGCGCCCCTAGGTGCGCTTACCGGGAAGATTCTAGCCTATGTCCATCCTGGGTCGGAGCTTCATTGCGTGTGTCTGCCCGGGAGCAAGGCATGGCGTCTCTTCTGAGACATCTGCTCCCAAGAGGAGAGCTGAGGAATCTGAGCTCACTTCCTCTTCCTCCCAGTGTTCTGTTCTGTTTACTCCTCCCACCTATCTTCTAACCAATGAGGGCCAAGCAGTTTTTTTTTATTTAACCAATGACCTTCTTCCATCATATTTTGGTTATATATGCAGGATAAATATAGGGATATTTTAGTTACTGCTTCTAGATTGAAAGCACTTAGAGGTAGAGATAGAAGGAAGAGTTACTTTTAACATATATATTGTATATAACATATATGTTGTTTTTACAATGCTTGCCACATGCAAATATTGTTTTATAATAGCAAAACTCTCTGGGATAGTATAAAATTGTTTATGTGGAAAATAAACGATGCAAAATTATATATATATATATATATATACATACATATATATGTACATATATACTATTGCATAGCTATAAAATTCATAGAATAAAAAATGCAAATATAGTTCTAAAATGTATTTTAATTTCAAATGGATAAATAAAGTGATAGACAATTATTGGAATGCAAATATGTGCCTTTAAAGAAGTTTCTAAAAGCTTCATTAAAACTGTTTAAGCAGTTCTTTTCAAAATTTTAATTCCAAAATTAATTCCTTTTGCTCACTTTTTAAAAAACCAACAGTGTATTTATAAGAAAGCCTTTCAAAATTTAACAGATTCTGGGCTCTCAGTACCTTAATGAGGATTCTCAGCAGTCTTTTCATTTTAAAAATAGATAATGTCTAATCTTTCATTTAAAAGCACCTTTGTTGGTTTTTCAAGACAAGGTTTAACTCTGTAGCTTTTAATATTGCCTGTATGTTTCAAGTCACCAAATTACTCAAGTTGTTCTACATACTCTCAGTGTGTCTTTAGATTTATTTTCCTCTTTAAATTCATCAATATGATCTCTTTTTAGTAGATTTTATTTTAATGCATGTGTATGTATGTATATATCTCTGTGTTTGTGCGTGTGTGTGTGTGTGTGGTGCGTGGTGTGTGTATGTGTGTGTTTGTGTGAAGTTAGAGGAAGATGTTTGTCACCAGATGGGTGCTAGAAACTGAACTCTGGTCTTCAAAAACATCAGGATATCCCTAGAACCACTAACCCATCTCTTCATCTTTAACATGTTCTACTTCATGGTGCTTAATTAGATTTTCACCATTGAGTTGTTAAAAGAGGGCTTTTGTGAGTGTGTTCTGTCTGTTTCTTGTTGTCTTTAGGCTAACGTTTGTGGTCTTTATACTTCTCCTTAACACCAGCATGAATGTGTGCGTAGCTGAAAAGAAAGATGATAAAGCAAATTAATCTTGCTTCTCCAGGGCAATGTGAAATTAGAAGTTATTTTTTTATACTTCACTTACTTTAATAATCAGGACTTGAAATTATAGGATAGAGGGATTTCTTTTGCTATGACTCCTTGGATTATTATTTTAAAGATTTATTTATTTATTTATTTATTTATTTATTTATTTATTGTGTATACAGTATTCTGCCTACATGCATGCCTGCAGGACAGAAGAGGACACCAGATCTCATTACAGATGGTTTTGAGCCACCATGTGGTTGCTGGGAATTGAACTCTGGACCTTTAGAAGAGCAGGAAGTGCTCTTAACCACGGGGCCATCTCTCCAGCCCCCTTGGATTATCTTTTAAGATTTTATGACTAGTCTGAATGTAAATTTACCAAGTATAGTGACTTTATTATGGAATCCATTTAGAGTCATCACTTGGGAATTTTTTAAATTCTAGTATTGACTGTGATCTAAATATTAAGTCTGCAGAGAGGCCATGCCTGAAATTCAACTAAGGTAAAAAAATTGAAATTAATGTTTCTATATATACTGTATGTGTTCCTAGAAAAGCCCCATGTGAATCCCTTAAGACTTCAGTTTCCATGTCCGTAAGAATACACCGATTCTTAAACTCAGAAGTAAATACAGTGAGGTGACTCAGACTAAATGTCATGTTTGGTATCCATATTTCCCATAAGTCTTAGCTACAATCACTTTTTTTCCCCTGAAATTTATTCTAGCACATACAAACCGTGTCTACCAGAACGCCTAACTCAAATCTTTCCCGTTGATCAATTCTTCCTTCACAGCTTCTGGCTTCCACATATATTGTTCCCTGCCTTCTGTGAGCTTTTACAGTCTTCATTGTCTGACATTCACAGTCCTGCAGTTGACTATTTACTGGCTGAAGCATTGGCTGTAAAGTGTGTCTCCTAACGAAATAGTAAGCTCCTTTTAATTGTATTGAAATAGAGGTCTCTTGAATTCCTTATAACACTTAATATCTAGTTGGTGCTCTAAATGATTGGACTTGTACAGTTCATTATTTTTGGCCAATACACAAGTTAAATTTAAAATTTCTCTATAGCCACAGTCTCAATTATTTCCATCCTTTACTATATCATTTTTTTTACAAGGCAGGACGAAATATTGCCACTGATATTGAACTCTAGTTTCGCTTATCTCCTGGTGGCAGGCTTTCCTGTAGGGCATTGTGAGCTTTTACAAAGCTAGTATACCTAATATGTTACAGAGCTATCTTGCCCTTTTGGTCTGATTTATTTTCACAGGATTTCAGTATTCTCTGGGTAACTCTGGAAACCCAGATTTCAACTTTTGAAAGCATTAATGACCAGGCAGCAAAGTTGTAGAGCATGAAATAAAGGCATATTCATGAGTGATCATCTATACTTAAAACCCACATAATTCCTGTGGGAAGGACCTTCTTAAAATCATGCGTGATTGCCCCCAAACCTTTATCAACCCTACCAGCCCCAGAAAGGTTCATGCCACTTGATATCCAATTAAATATTTTACCGTAGCACATGAGAGTTTCTCAAATTTATTTGAGGTAGGCCATTGTAAATGTTTGCCTCCTTTCTCCATTTTTCAAGCCTTTAAAGAATCTTGTTCTATCTGCCAGAAAATCGATTGGAGAGACTATGAAATTTAAATATCTTAAGTGGAAACTTACATGGTACTGTGCAGTCTTTCATACACACACAAAAAATGACTGAAGAGGAGTCAGGGAAAATATCTAAGGATTACAAGAGACATTCTATCCTGCTCTTGGGCATTTTCTGCTGTTTCAGCCTCATGGTTCCTCTCCCTGCAAAGAACAGGTGTGCCTGACAGCAGGTGTGTTTGTTCTACTTTTCCTACGGCAGCTGTCACTCCCCAGGTAACTCCATTTTCCAGGTGGCGAATTCTTACAACCCATCATCTTCTTTCCTGGCCACCATTACTTTTGAAAAAAAAAAAAAAAAGGTTTGGCCGTCAAACCTCCCTGGTTGGAGTGTAGATTCTGTTGAAATGTTATAGATGTTATTGTTTCTTCTTCTTCTTCTTCTTCTTCTTCTTCTTCTTCTTCTTCTTCTTCTTCTTCTTCTTCTTCTTCTTCTTCTTCTTCTTCTTCTTCTTCTTCTTCTCCTTCTCCTTCTCCTTCTCCTTCTCCTTCTCCTTCTCCTTCTCCTTCTCCTTCTCCTTCTCCTTCTCCTTCTCCTTCTCCTTCTCCTTCTCCTTCTCCTTCTCCTTCTCCTTCTCCTTCTCCTTCTCCTTCTCCTTCTCCTTCTCCTTCTCCTTCTCCTTCTCCTTCTCCTTCTCCTTCTCCTTCTCCTTCTCCTTCTCCTTCTCCTTCTCCTTCTCCTTCTCCTTCTCCTTCTCCTTCTCCTTCTCCTTCTCCTTCTCCTTCTCCTTCTCCTTCTCCTTCTCCTTCTCCTTCTCCTTCTCCTTCTCCTTCTCCTTCTCCTTCTCCTTCTCCTTCTCCTTCTCCTTCTCCTTCTCCTTCTCCTTCTCCTTCTCCTTCTCCTTCTCCTTCTCCTTCTCCTTCTCCTTCTCCTTCTCCTTCTCCTTCTCCTTCTCCTTCTCCTTCTCCTTCTCCTTCTCCTTCTCCTTCTCCTTCTCCTTCTCCTTCTCCTTCTCCTTCTCCTTCTCCTTCTCCTTCTCCTTCTCCTTCTCCTTCTCCTTCTCCTTCTCCTTCTCCTTCTCCTTCTCCTTCTCCTTCTCCTTCTCCTTCTCCTTCTCCTTCTCCTTCTCCTTCTCCTTCTCCTTCTCCTTCTCCTTCTCCTTCTCCTTCTCCTTCTCCTTCTCCTTCTCCTTCTCCTTCTCCTTCTCCTTCTCCTTCTCCTTCTCCTTCTCCTTCTCCTTCTCCTTCTCCTTCTCCTTCTCCTTCTCCTTCTCCTTCTCCTTCTCCTTCTCCTTCTTCTTCTTCTTCTTCTTCCATGTTATGGGGAGTTTTTAAGGAAAAAAACAGTATCTTCAGCAGGGTTTTATTTACAATTCAGACAACGTTTTTCTATTTAATTCCTCTATGAAAGTCTGGAGCAATCTTTGATTTGAACAGGGGTTTTGGAGCTTTCTTCTGACACAGGTTTGGGTTTCTCCGTTTTCACATTTTCTAGTAGATCTTGAGGTCCATCCTCAATCAAGGCACCTGCTGCTGGGACTGCCAGTCACCACAGGCTTGGCTTTTATCCTCCTTTGTTTCTATTCATAGCATGCATTTCTCATAACTCTAAAAGACTGTTTGATGCTCCATGTTGTTTAATATCTATGTGATTAAAGCAGCTGAATTAGCTCATGTCCTAAGCCTAAGGAAAAATCCAGTCTAAAGGAAATTGTATTGCAGACCCAGATCTTTTTTAATAAGCTCGGTTGCTCACTCTAAACAATTCCTCTTTGGGGATCACTTGGGCATATTGTAAATATTTGAGAGAGAAGTTAAAAAGATTATTTCATGCATGTAGTTGACTATTACAATAACATTTACTGAATCCCAGCATTGTACGGCTGCTTGACAGTAGTCCTGCAATAAAATACAAAACAAACCAGCATGCCTTTCTAACATTTAAGTAATAAAATGATCTGGATGCAGTAATCTGGACAAAGTGCACATATTTAAAATTATTGGACATAGGCTATATTGAAATCCTCAAATAAATAGATGTCATAGAACCATAAGCCTGGTAGATAACGGAGGAGAAAAGAAATGTTTGACAAATAATATTGTTAACTGCCTAAAATATCTGAGTTGATGGTTTTTTTGGGGTGTGTGTAGGAGAGAGAGAGAGGAAGGGACAGAGACAGAGAGAGGGGAGAGAGAGAGAGAGAGAGAGAGAGAGAGAGAGAGAGAGAGAGAGAGAGAGAGAGAGAAATAGAGCACAATTTAGGAATTTACGTTTGTGGATAAGTTTCAGAGTAATCTATGTGAATAAAAGCACACAAGAGAATCTTATTTCAAAGAGAACAGAGGTTAAAAAAAAACCCAAATTAAATTCTTTGCCTTACAAATGCATTTTTAACTGTAACTTTGGGTTGAGTTTACTTACTCATACTAGAAGAGACCATTTAACATGCGAACTCTCAGAAATAATCATTCCCCCCCCCCCAGAGTTCTGTATTCTAAAATCCACATTGATATAATAGACATATGGCTTATTTAGGGTGCTTTGGAGGTTGGAGTAGAAGGAAGGAGTATTGAAATACACCTAGGCCATGTAGTGAGTTCAAGGCCAACCTGAGATACCCAATAAGAATCTATTTTATAACCTGACTATAAATGACCATGTGGTGGGATCCTTGCACAAGTCCTTAGTTTCAAGCTTTAGCCCCCAAAACAAAACCCTTCATGTTGAAGTTTAATAATCATTCCAATAAGTGATTTATGCATTAAGCCATTATAAGGATCCAAGGGTTTTTGAATCTTTATGGACGACTATAGTAATGAAGTTATCATGGAAGCCATTTCTAGATAAAAGAGAATTTGTCCCTCTTTGTCTCATGTGGTCACTTGGTCTTCTACATTCCATCATGGAATGAAACAACACAGAGACACTCCCCAAAAGCCTATGCAATGCCTTTGGGTTTCTCTCTTTCCACAACAATGTGTGTAGTAGATTTCTATTGTCCAAAAACTACCTACTATGTGTATTCTGTCATAACAAGATAGAGTGCTCTAAGACACAGAGTATATATGGGTTTCCACAAATTTGTAATCTTTGATGATTCTGATGTATGGCTTTGGAAGTTAACGTGACAAAACTATGTTGGAAAACTAGGTAGATAGGAAAAAAATGAAAACCTACTCTCTGAGAGACTCACATTATCACATTAGCATATGGCTTTGCTGAATTGTAATGTTGGAAAATGTGAAGTGAGAGCCTCCTAGAGCACAAGTAATTTGCCTGAGGTCCCTTTCCTGCAGGTGAATTCTCTAGTGGCCGTTATCACAATTATGCCAGAGGCTTATTTTCATGCAGACATAATCTCTGGTATTTTCAAAGCTCTGTCAACAAAACTGACAGTGTATACAGACCCAGCCTACTAGGGAACAATAGCAATCACTTAACAGACAGCACATATTTAATATACCTTTACCATATGGCTAGTGCACAGTTAGAGACCAGGTGGATGTGAAAGTCATAGGCAATCCATCGGGTAATTTGTAGGATATTGGGTAATTTGTATTTATAGCAATACAATAGTAAAATGGTCATATTTTTATTTTATGAAAAACAATTTTTTCTCATACTATATTCTGATTATATACATATTCTGATTATATCCCTCTCCCTCTATTTTTTGCACGTCCTCTCCACCTCCTCTCCCATTCTGACCTGCCCCTTTCTGTCTCTCATTTGAAAACAAAGAGGTTCCTATGGAATAATAATTTTAAAAATATAATATAATGTGATATTATATAATGAGACAAAACAAATACTAACACATTAAAATAGGACAAAATAAACAAATGGAAGGAAAAGAGCCCAAGAAATGGCATAAGAAACAGAGATTCACTCATTTGCATGTACAGGAATCCCATAAAATCACTAAATTGAAAGCCATACCCTGGGGGGGGGAATGGGAGGCTGTGGCGGGGAGGAGGCAGAAATCTTTAATAAATAATTAATAACTTAATAAATAAATAAAAAGAAAGCCATAATAGATACCCAAAGTACCTATACTATGTAAAGGGAGAAAATACATAAATAAAATAAAAATAAGGTAGTTTTTTTTTAAAAAAAAAATGTCTTGACAGGACAAGAAATTATGAGACAGGGAATATCCAGAAAAGCCATCGACTTCATTTTCTATTGAAGGCCATTTTTTATCAAATTCAATTTTGACAGGAAAATGAGTGTTTTATAATGTTATAAAAGGAAGAGATCAATTAAAACAATACATTGAAAAAATCTTCATAAAGGAATTAGAACTTACCCTATAACTCAAAAGGAACACAAAACTTAAAGATGCTGAAGGAAAAACAGAAATATAGTCAAATTTGGAACAGTTCTGAGGAAGCCACAGCAACAAAACAAAAACTGGTATTTTATTTTATTTTTTGGCAACTACAAAAAGGGTGTGTTACTCAAAAACTCATAAGCTATATTTAGGGACGGTGGGTCTTTTTTAATTATTGAAAATAGATTCTTTTCTCATTTCCCCTCTCTCCACTCATTCCAGCTTCCCCAATCCCTCTCTCCCCAAGATAAACATTTTCCCCCTCTGTCTTCCTTCAGAAAAGAGCAATCATCCAAGAGACAACAACCAAAAACAACAAAAGAAAATACCATAAGACAAAGCAAAAGCCCTCATAACGAGGATGTACAAAGGCAACCTAATAGGAGGGAAAGAGTCCCAATATCAGACAAAAGAGGCAGAGACACACCTGCTTCCATTGTTAGGAGTCCCTACAAAGTACCAAGCTACTGTTGCAGACCCTTGCAGGCCCGTGCTTGCAGATTCAGTCTCTTTGAGCTCATGTGAGCCCTGCTTAATTGATTCAGCAGGCAATGTTCCCCAAGTTCTAAAGGGAGGGACCTGATGGAAATGTAAGATTTAGACTTTTTCAATGCATAATGTCTGGCTATGGGTCTCTGCACCCACAACCATCTGTTGCCCAAGGAAACTTCTCTGATGACCACTGGACAAGGCACCCAGTAGCAGAATCCTACATTCTAGTGTCTGGTGTGGGTAGATACTCTGCAAACTACTGAAAGAGAAACCTGGGCATAAACCTAGCCACAGAAGCTTCAAGCTACAATCCATCCTGCCTGCAAGACTTGCTGGGACAATGAAGGCACAGAACTTATGGGAATGACTAACTGCTGTGGAAACCCCTTCAGCTCCTTCAGCGCTCCTTCAGGCAACAGCCTTTAAGAGACCAGTCCACTCAGAGCTCCTTCAGCTCCTTCAGCCAATAGCCTTTAAGATACCATGCCCAAGTGGGAGCTGAAGGAACTCTCACAGTAGCTAACCAATGTTTGGTTTAACTTGAGGCCAGTGAAATGAGAGGGAACCCATGCCTGACACTGCTTGAATGTCCAGGACCCAGAGATTAGATACCCTGGAGTCACAGATTCTTACAAAGGACCTTAAAAGTAAGGCAAATGATTTGAATCCAGTATGTTAAGAAATTAGGTGCCATTGTTGCATGTCATAAAAAATATAGCATAATCATTAATGGATATTTTAAGAAAAGGAGCATGATAAAATATCCCAGATAGGTGGAGAAGGGGAAAGAAGATACACAGATGTAGACTGTTGATATGAGTTCATAGCTGACTTCATCCTTACCTTTCCAATTCGTGATGGCTATTGCTCCAAATGGGAAAAACTAATAAGTCACACCTGCTTTATAGGCCTGAGGTGAGACTCATTTAAAATCTGTAAATATGAGTATATATTTGACAGCAATTTAAATGAAATATTTTGGATATATATAAAATGTTCTAACTATGAGAAATATTAGGTATTTTGTCAAGATATAAAATGTAGAATAATCAAAATATTGCAAGTGTGTTTGACAATCAAATTTTCTTCTTCAGAAGTATAAACAGCACTTATATTCGCTCTGAGTAGCCTTTCCAATCTATTCCTATGAAGATTACAGTCTTTATGTTTATTAATATGAACAGCATAATATGTGTTTATATTAATTTTTAACAATCTAAAACTTTGGTATACTTCAGTAATGTGATAAAATGATCATGCAATCATACAAAAGGGATTTTGTATAATTCTAAATTTTATATACACAATTATTTTGGATTATGAATATTTAAAACACTTAAATATAGAGGCAGATATAAATAGAGATAATAGAATTTTATTTATTTTGTTTTTTAAACATATATTCAAAGTACTATAATTTTTTAAATTCATTAATCTATCTATCACATATATATTACAATATGTGTTGTTCCAGGTAGTGGGTGTAGAACTAGGAATACACTAATGAAAAGATATAGACACATTTTCTACCCTTACAAAGTTAAATTCCAATGGGAACTTGGGCATAATATAGGTCCAAGTAAGGAGTACTGTTGAAAAATAATAGTTAACCAACGTCGGGACACAAAACAAAAGGAGCCAAATTTTATCATATCCCTATTGCCAAAATCCATCACAGACACATCTAATGTTTACCTTTTAATTCGCCTTAATGGGTATATTATTGTGTGTTGAACGAGCTGTGGGCTGCTTTCCTGCCGCCTGGCTCCTGGCCGCTTGGCTGACTTATGCCCCAAAATAACAACACACAAACTGTATTCTTTTAAACACTGCTTGGCCCATTAGCTCTAGTCCTTACTGGCTAATTCTCATATCTTGCTTAACCCATTCCTAATAATCTGTGTCTTACCGGGAAAGATTCAGCATGTAAGACCCGGCGGCTGGCTCCATCGCATCTGGAGATGGCATGGTGTCTGCCTCACTTCCTCTTCCTCCCAGCATTCTCTTCTGTTTACTCCACCCACCTATGTTCTAACATATCAGGCCAAGTAGTTTCTTTATTAATTAACCAATGAAAGCAACAGATTGATATGACACTCCCACATCAATTGTGCTCATTTTTAAGGAAGGAAAATAATCCCTGAGTGTGTAAACATCTTTCCCAAGATTACCTGGTACTTAGTTAGCAAAGTTAGTCTTAAAGCTCTGAGTTCAAAATTGTATATTTAGAAGTAATAAATTTCATTTTAAATGTTGTTTTTAAATTTATCTTAAATATGGGAAAGCTAGAGCCAATGTTTATACACAAGAGTAGTCAACTGGAATTAGGCATCATCATCCCAGTTAGAAATCTAACTTTGATGCTGCCCCTTATTTCTATAGTCTCTAGAGCCCAGTCCCACCAATGATCCTTGTCATATATGATTGATTTGACTAATTTCTTTATATACATCTCCACTGGAGATACAGAATTTCTGAACCAGTAGACCAGATACTGTGATAATCCCTTGAAAAATCTAAAGTTATAGTACAGTGCTGAGGTTTCTGAATGGGATATAACTGACTAACTTGATCATTTAGGAAGATATAAGTAAATATTTGTCCTCATTTCTTCCTCTTTTCATTTTTTGGGGGGGTTAGCAGCTATATATAGGATGATGAAGCCTTCACATTAACACTTTACCCATTTGAAAATATTGCACATGACAGCACAGATAAAAACATGCACACACTTTATGTCTTTATGCAGGAAAAAGTAAAGCGTGCTAAACATATTATAATTCTCAAGTATGCATGTAAAACATACAGTGTATAATTAACAAGTAATTCATAATAGCAATTAAATTTTTCCAATACGGAGACATGCATAAAATGTCTATACTTTAGTTAAGTCTGTAATTCACTATAGCCTTTAAAATCCAACTAATTTATTAATTTAATATGGGTTAGGAAAGAAAAATTAGTCATAATACTGAAGTGGTATAGGAAAGGATTTCTCT
The DNA here is from genome assembly GCF_018167655.1 of Microtus oregoni. Lineage (NCBI taxonomy): Eukaryota > Metazoa > Chordata > Mammalia > Rodentia > Cricetidae > Microtus > Microtus oregoni. The sequence continues at coordinate 3,115,633 of NW_024544721.1, forward strand.
CATGAAAATCATTCAAAGAATAACTCTTAGAACATTATTAAAATGTATTTTCATAATATAAAAGTTTTTATTAGTATTTTGTGATATAGGATGTTTTAGCAGCACTGTGTTAAATTCTTCCTCTCTCCATATTTATGTTTTGTAGTTTCTTTTATAACAATAAACAATGGACTTTCTGCTAGAATCACAGTGAATAAGAGCAGTTTAACAGCACAGGTGCAAGTTGTTTTGTCAGCTCATGGGCCCAATTATCTGTTCATGCAGCTGCCCAAGAGCTATCCTGAGGCACTACCACCTCTATAGCCAGGGTATCTAGTTTGTTTAGTGACTTATATGTTATTGTTCCTCGTTTGATTTCACACAAGTGAAATAAGAACCCACTTACATAGTGTGCAGTGAAGAATGACATGGAACTCTTTTCTTTGTCCCAGCCACCAATGTCCCTATGTAGTCTGGCACAAAGTTTATGAGTACCATTACTAAAGGGAATTTCTTTGTGTTAAATTATTGTCATCTACGAAATGCAAGACCACCTAGAAGTGTTTTTCGTTTGTTTTGTTTTGTTTTGTTTTGTTTTTTGAGACAGGGTTTCTTTGTGTAGCCTTGGCAGTCCTACAACTCTGTAGATCAAACTGGCCTCAGACTCACAGGGATATGCCTGCCTCTTTTTCCCAAGTGCTTGGATTAAAGGTGTGCACCACCACTATCTGGCTAGAAGTATTTAAGGCATTATTCAACATATAAATATTATTGATTTATTACACTATGAATTTGTCCATTAATTTCCATAACAATATCTCATAGATCCTAGATGTAGAACACAAAGCAGACTGGCAACTTCAGAGGATGACAGCAACATTGCTGCTATAATAGCTTAGAAACCATTATCAAATAGATATACCATTGAAGTTTCAAATGGAAGAGGCAAAATAGATGAAGGAGAAAAGGCTACTTCAAAACCTAAAGAGATGCAACTAAGGATAAATAACAGGATAATTTTAATTTTCTCCCTTGGTTTCAGAATTAATTTTGCCCTGAAATATGTCTCTGAAGACCATAATCAAAGTTTCAGACAGATTGCATTCTTTTCTAAAAGCTCTATGAAAGAATCTGTGCTCCTTTGTTTTCTAGCTTTGAGAGTCACTGTCATTACTCAGGTCATGACTTCTTTATCTACAAACCTGGTAATTGTGTACCTCTTTGCCTCTTCCTTCCAATTCAAATATCTTTTAACTTTTCTCTTTTGCTTCACTCACCTACTTAAAGGGACTTGTGTGGTTATAGTGGGAATAGTAAAATAACACAGCATAATCTCTCTATCTTAAGGTCTGCTGTTTTGCAACTCTTATGCCACTTGAAACCTAGATTTGCCTCTACCATGTATCCTAATGGGTGTACATACGGGAATTAGGGCATGGATATTTTTAGACAATAGTATGCCTACCATAAATTTTTACTACAAAACTTTTCTCTGTGATTAATACAATGTATTTGTCACAACAAAGAAAACTGGTTGACATATTTATGCCGAGATAAAAGCACACAACTTTACAAAATTTAGTTGATTATACATATCAGAAACAAACATCAAACAAAATGATGTATATGTTTCAAAACAAAAGGACACAAAACTATGTCAGGAAATTTTCATTAAATAAAGGTTTAGATAAGAAGATCAACTTCAGATAAAGTAGCATTCAAGGTTGAAAGCAACAAAATAAACCCTAAAGTAATTTCCCAATTCAACATATGTACTACTTGAAGTGATGTGGAAGACATACAATAAAACTATGGTGATCTTTGGAGAATACAATTCTATTAAAATTTGAAAAGTACCAAAATGTAACATTGAAAATATTTTCAATATTATAATTATGAAGCTTAAATTAATATTTTTCTTTATCTTTCATATTGTATTTGAGTTACATTTCTCCCTTACCTTTTCTCTCTCCAAAATCTTTGAAATACCCAACACACTCTCCTTCAAATTCATGACTTTTTTTCATTGATTCTATTGCATGCATAAAAAATACATATGCACATACAGATATGCATATATATATATATATATATATATATATTCCAGAACTTAGTCTTATGCAGATAATGTTTTTTGTTTTTGTTTTTGTTTTTTTGTTGATATCTGTTCAGGACTGATCGTTTGGCACTAGACAGCCAATTTGTGTGTTCTTCCCTGGGGAGCGCCTCCTCTCACACCTGTAGTTTTTGTGTAGAGTTGAAACCTCATGGGCTATCTCCTAAGATTTGGCATGATTGTTGGTGTCTGCCTTATTTGGTTCACATTTGGACGGTCATGCTGATGAGATTTTGTGGGTGAATTTTTAATTATTTGTTTTTATTTTTTGAGATTATGATACAGTTACATCATTTCCCCTTTTCCTTTCCTCCCACAAACCCTCTTATATACCTACCTCTTTTTGCTTGCTATCAAATGTATGGTCTCTTTCATGAAACACATAAAATTACACTAGTGCACAATAACGTAATTTCTGTTTCTTAAGTGTGTTAAAATCACACATAAATTTCATTTTTTCCTTTTGTTGAAAAGCAGATTTTTTTATGCATGATATATCCTTATTATGGTTTTCCCACCCTCTACTTCTTCCTCTTTCTCCTCACTACTCCTCCCATCTGGATTCAGCCTCTTTCTGTCTCTCATTAAAAAGGAAACAGACTTTTAAGGGATAATAGTAAAATAAAATAAGATAGAATAAAAATAATACATTGGAACAAGATAAAACAAATAAACATAAAGGAAAAGAGCTCAAGAAAATGTACAATAGATATAAACTCAGAACTAAACACAAGAAATCACTAAACTGGAAGCCTATATATATGCAAAAGACCTATAGGTTAAAATATAGAAGAAATATATAAATAAAATAAAGTAAAAATTTAAAATGAGGTAATATGTAAAGGAAAGGAAGAAAATCCTTGACAAAATATTACGAGACAAGGAACTGCCAAATTCGCCATTGTCTTCATTTTCTGTCGACCATATACTGCTGGGCATACAGCCTTTCTTAAGAGTAGTTTGTTTACCCAATGAAACTCCCCTGGAAAAAAACCCAAATATTTATTTGCAAGTGGTTATAAATTGCAGATTGGTTCTGGGTTAGTGATGGGGGCATGTGTCTGCTTCCCTTTCAGCTTTGGGACCCTATCTGGTGCAGACCCTTGCATGCCCTGCACATGCTGCTTCAGTCTCTGTGAATTTGTAAAAGCTTGTTCATGTTGATATAGAAAGAGGTCCTTGTTTTCTTGGTGCTCTCCATTCCCTTTGGCTCTTACACTCTTTTGACCTTCTCATCTGTGGGGTTTGCTGAGCTCCTGCAGGAAGGAATTCGATGGAGACATTGCATTTAGGGCTGAGTGTTCCATGTTCTCTCTCTCTCTCTCTCTCTCTCTATATATATATATATATATATATATATATATATATATATATATATATATAGTCTGACTTATGCCTCTGTATTTGTTCCAAGCTGCTTCAGGAGAAAGTTTCTATTATGATGGATAAAAATGTAACTGATTTACTACCCTGGTAGGAGTAGCCTATGGGCTATTGGAGAATCCATAATTTTTGTTTTTGACTCAGCCATTTTCAAAAGCTGAAAATATGCTTTACCACAATGAAAGTTTAAATAAATACTCATATAAATAACTAACCCACAATATTTTCTGACACAATTGCATGCAGCTAGAAGTCAACAAATAGAAGGTGATAAAAGTGGCCAAGCATGGTGGTACACGTCATTGATCTTAGTGCTCAGAAGGTAAAGTCAGACAGAGCTCTGAGAGTTCAAGACCAGCATGATCCATACAGCTAAAAAAATACAAACTTGCTGTGTTGACACTTATTGTGAAGCTTGAAACCCACAACACATAAAGGACAAAAAAATATGAAACACTTGACAACATTAAAATTGAACATTCATAAAAAATAGTAAGAGAAATGCAAAAAGTTGGGAGACAATATTTGGTTCATAAAAATACTGTTTGAAACACTTTTCATATAAAATATTAAATTGCATTAGGAATAAAATAAACATACAGAAATATGTTACAACAAAAAGAACATAGATGTGTATAATGGAATGCAAAGAAAAAGAAAAACTTTATTTTTATTTTTTCAGTTCTCTCATACAATACATCCCAACTGCGGCCTCCCCTTCCTCCACCCCTCTCACCCTTAAGTTCCCCTATCCCACAGATCCATTCCTCCTCCTTTTTTGTTCAGAAAAGATCAGGCCTCCCAGGGACGTTTACTGAAAACAGCATAGCAAGATGCAATAAGAATAAGCAAAAACCCTCATATCAGAGCTGGACAAGGCAATCCAGCAGGAAGCAAATGGTCTAAAGAGCAAGAAAACAAGTCAGAGACACTCCCTCTCCCACTGTTTGAAGTCCCACAAAAACCCAAAGCTAAATAACCACAGCCGATATGCAGAGGCCCTAGCCCACACCTTTGCTTGTCTCTGTGAGTCCCAATAAACCCTGCTTTGTTGGGTCTTTGGGCTGTGTTCTCCTGGTATCCTTAAACATTCTAATTTGGTAAATAGGGAGAAGATGATTGGTAGATGAGAATGCTCATATCTACAGATACCATGAATGAATATGTTAGTTTAAACTAACTTTCCTTCCTTTAAAAGCATATACATACACTTTGAACCAGAAATCAGACCTTGAGGAATTTCTATTATAGAAATAATAACAAGAGAACAGAAAGATGTATGTGTGTGTTATTAAGCACTGTATTTCTTGAAATAGTAAAAATTTGGAAATAAGCAAAATGTATGAAATTGGTTAATGCTTTATATAATGGAATTCCATACAAATACTGAAAAATATATCTATGTATGCTAACATGAAACAATATTCATAGCAAGATTGACAATAAATACATAACATATATATGTACATATATACAATAGTCACTTTATAAAATAGTGTGCTTATTTGTGTATATATATTTATGTATTTTATAAATTTTTAAAGTAAAAAGGTAGAAGTATAGTAAGATTTTACTGTAATAAATTGGGAATAAGAAATTTAAATTTATTTATATATTTAGTTGATTTAGACTGAATGACTTTTTTTTTTATTCACTGATTTAATTTATTTATTTATTAAGGATTTCTGCCTCGTCCCCACAACCGCTTCCCATTTCCCTCCCCCTCCCCCGTTCAAGTCCCCCCCCCCCCCATCTGCTCGAAGAGCAATCAGGGTTCCCTGACCTGTGGGAAGCCCAAGGACTGCCCACCTCTATCCAGGTCTCGTAAGGTGAGCATTCAAACTGCCTAGGCTCCCACAAAGCCAGTACGTGCAGTAGGATCAAAAACCCACTGCAATTGTTCTTGAATTCTCAGTATTCCTCATTGTCCACTATGTTCAGCTAGTCCGGATTTATCCCATGCTTTTTCAGACCTAGGCCAGCTGGCCTTGGTGAGATCCCAATAGAACATCCCCATTGTCTTAGTGTGTGGGTGCACCCCTCGTGGTCCTGAGTTCCTTGCTCGTGCTCCGTCTCCTTCTGCTCCTGATTTGGACCTTGAGATTTCTGTCCGGTGCTCCCGTGTGGGTCTCTGTCTCTGTCTCCTTTCATCGCCTGATGAAGGTTAATATTCCTGAGGATGCCTATGTGTTTGTCTTTGGATTCACCTTATTTAGCTTCTCTAGGAACATGAATTATAGGCTCATTGTCCTTTATTTATGGCTAGAAACCAAATATGAGTGAGTACATCCCATGTTCCTCTTTTTGGGTCTGGCTTACCTCACTCAGGATAGTGTTTTCTATTTCCATCCATTTGTATGCAAAATTCAAGAAGTCCTTGTTTTTTACTGCTGAGTAATACTCTAATATGTATATATTCCATACTTTCTTCATCCATTCTTCCGTTGAAGGGCATCTAGGTTGTTTCCAGGTTCTGGCTATTACAAACAATGCTGCAAAAGACAACCCACTGACTGGGAGAAGATCTTCACCAACCCTGCAACTGACAAAGGTTTGATCTCCAAAATATATAAAGAACTCAAGAAACTAGACTGTAAAAGGCTAATCAACCCAATTATAAAATGAGGCACTGATCTGAACAGAGAATTCTCAACAGAAGAACTTCAAATGGCCAAAAGACACTTAAGGTCATGCTCAACTTCCTTAGCGATCAGGGAAATGCAAATCAAGACAACTTTAAGATACCACCTTACACCTGTCAGAATGGCTAAAATAAAAAACACCAATGATAGCCTTTGCTGGAGAGGTTGTGGAGAAAGGGGTACACTCACCCATTGCTGGTGGGAATGCAAACTTGTGCAACCACTCTGGAAAGCAGTGTTTCGGTTTCTCAGGAAATTCGGGATCAACCTACCCCTGGATCCAGCAATACCACTCTTGGGAATATACCCAAGAGAGGCCCTATCATACAACAAAAGTATATGCTGAATGACTTTTTAAATTTCAGCTTTTGACCACCACTTGGACAAGCACTGTGGCTAAGACTTCAGTATTAAATTGGAAGCTTCTTTGCAGAACACAAGATAAAATTGTAGTGGAAAAAAAGTCACTGGGAACACATTATCCCATAAATTGGCAGTTTTATAGGGCAGTAATCTTCACAAATGGGATTTTATTTAAAGATAGTTCAAATAGAAACTGATATTTGGAAGCACCAGACTGAACTAGGGTAGTTGGAAAATCTGCAGGTTTTCATAGTTCTGAACCATCCTAAGACTGTAGTTATTCTCTGTTCACTAAATTCTGAAATACTCATCTTAATATTTTAGATACAGCACAATCTTCCTTTCTAATTCTATCCTTATTTTTGTCCTTTGTATGAACCCTCTAAACCAGCCAGCCTAGAATATTTACTGAGCAAATCATCTTGCACTATAGCTACAATCACCCTGTAATCAACGCTCCAGATATGGTATCCTCATTTCTGTTTGTGTACCATGATTGCATCTTTGCTTGACATGCTTTTTCAAAACACTCCTTTATACACCAAATATTGATCTGTTCTTCAATGTATAAAATACTGTTTTGCAGACTATAAATACAACAACAATGTACAATTATATAAGTGGTCCTAATATAATTGTGATTAGTGTTTTGAACAATGGATAACATAATCTTATCTAGAAGATCAAGGAAGTGAACTGAAATGTGAAAGATAAGATTACCCAAATAATTTATAGAAAAGACAAGATGGAGAAGAAGAAATACTATGCAGAAAAAGTATGGAATGGAAAGGAGGTTGACACATTTGAGAATGTAGAAGAAATAGTCAGAATTGGCTAGTTTTAAGATGTAACTAGGAGATGAAATTATGTGGGGATTGTGAGATGCCTTATTGGATAAAGCTATTACTTCACAATCATGAAGACTAGAGTTCTGGTTCCTAGCACCCACATAAAATTTAGGCATGCATGGCAGCTGGCCTGGAATTCCCATACTCATGAAGTTTAGACAAGGAATTCTTGGGAAAAGCTGATTAGTTCGATTAGCCTATGCATTGAGCTCCAGATTCAGCAAGAAACTCATTCCATGAAGAATGGGATGCAGTAAATGAAGACACCAATTGTCAGCCTTTGGCCTCCATAAGACACACACACACACACACACACACACACACACACACACACACACACACACACACACCTACATGCATACAGATATGTACATCACATAAATATGTACACACACCTAACAAAAAGATTGTTCGATGTAAAAAACTGATAATACCTAAATTGCTAGCCTCTACCAGTCAATGCATGTATGTTAACTCTATTCACTGAAAGTCAATACCAAAATGAGTATAAGATTTGAAAGAAATAACTATTTTAGCTTATAGTTTGAAAATGAGAACCTTTAAATAGCTAAGTTTAATAGCAAATGAGCACCTAAAAACTGAAAATATACTAAGAGAATCTTCTCCTACGCCCATTTAAACTTTTCTATTCTTCATTCCAACCTTTACCTACCACCTTCACTATATGCCACCATGGGGTTCTTCCTCTCCCAAATGTTAGTTTTCTGGAGCATGTACCCTACCCTTCATATTAAACATGCTTTATTTCTGTAATGAGAAATTATGTTCCCCAAATGAAGAGATTCCTGTTAGATCAAGGTAACTTTTACTACCCCACAGAACTACAAATGTAGTAAGAAATCATCTTTAATGTTTTTTTTTATCTTTTGAGCTTATAATTGTAGCATTTTCCCTACTCTTTTCTCCCTCAAAATTCTCTCATTTATATTCTCTTTCTCTCTTTCAAGTTTATTGACTCTTACTCTTTGTTGTTACATGTCAATGTGTACGTTATCAAGGCTGACCATTTGGTATTAGATAATCAGTTCGTGTACTCTTCCCTGCAGAATGCTATTTCTCTCACTTTCAGAATTCTTTTTTAATTTTTATTGCTTTATAAATAGTACAATTCAAAATTTCCCCTTCCTCCCCTCCTCCCATTTCCCTCCCACTCCTCCACTCACCCTCCCCTCTCCCCTTTCAGTCCTAAGAGAGGGAAGGGTACCCTGCCCTGTGAAAATTCCAAGGCCCTTCCCCTTCCATCCAGGCATAGGAAGGGGTGCCTCCAAACAGACAAGTGTAACATGAGGGCCGGCTTGTTGGGGTTTCCATCCCTGCCCAGTACCCCACAGCCGTCAAGGTCCCAAAGAAAATCACTTCCTAGAATTCTACTGCTCTCATTCCGCCACCTCTACTTCCTTCCTGTCTGGTTTTCCCGCCTATACTTCCTGCCTGGCCTATCAGCATTTATTTAAAACATGATTGACAGAATACAGACAATTCTCCCACACAAGACAAGGATCCCAAAAAGCCAGTATATGCAATAGAGAAAAATCCCAGTGCCATTATCATTGGCTTCTCAGTCTGCCCCCATTGTCAGCTACATTCAGAGAGTCCAGTTTGATCACATGCTCCTTCAGTCCCAGTCCAGGGGCTTTGATGAGCTCCCATTAGATCAGGCACACTTCCTTGCTCATCTTCTCCCTCCTTCTGCTCTTCAACTGGACCTTGGGAGCTCAGTCCAGTGCTCCAATGTGGGTCTCTGTCTCTATCTCCATCCATCACCAGACAAAGACTCTATGGTGATATTCAAGATATTCATCAGTGTGATAGTGGGGCAATACCAGTTCAGGCTCCCTCTCGTTAGCTGCCCAAGGACCTAGCTGGTGACATTCCCATGTACTACTGGGAACCCCTCTAGAGAGAAGTCTCTTGTCAACCCTAAAATTACTCCCTTAATTAAGATATCTTTTTCCCTGCTCCCATATCCACCCTTCCTCCATTTCAGAATTCTTTAATTGCCTACAGTTCTCTGCGTTAGGCTGGGGCCATGTGGACTTTTCCTGTCCACATTAACATGTCTATTGGTGTCTCGGTGCTGAGAAAACTGTTCCTATTATAAAGTGAAAACATAGCACTCCTGCTATTAAATTGGTATAAGAACATGGTAAAGTAGTCTAACCTGTTCAGAATCAGTTCTTAACCTTGCAAATATCAGCCTAATATTATAATACAATTTCAGAAGTTCATGGTAAGGAATGCAGAATACATATCAAATACTAGAATGACTGATAGTTGACTTTGTTTCTGTTATTATTGTTAGTTTTGTGATAATGTGAAGGCTTCATAATTTTGTATGACAGTTAATTCTTTAGGTTATGTGGCTAGAAAAAATATGCCCCCTTTTCTATACTTTTTACTACAGTGAACAGGCCTCAATATGATCTTTTATTCCCTGGCTGGATCTTAGCCTCTAGTTTTAGAAAACATTACACTGGAGTCACACTCACATATTTCACAAATCATAAATTAAGATATAGTTAAAGCTCACAATGTGAGTTGGTACTTTGTGTATGTGTTGTGTTGTGTTAATCCTGTTTACTAAGAAGATTCATTTCTGTTGGTACATACCACATATTGGCTAATATGTGACTGCAGCCTTTAAAGGAAATTATCTACTTTGGGTCACAAGGCACAAACTTCATACTAGTAGGGTGTGCTTTTAGCAAACACAATCTTTCTGTTGTTTTAATGGGCTCTAGTTATCCATCATTAATGCATCTCTGAACTCTGTGTGGTTTTCTGTCACCTCATCAAAAGACCAAGAGTATTTATTTTATATTCATTAAAAAAAATGTGGCAAGAGGTGAATGAAGAGATGGCTCGGTGATTAAGAGGATTTAATACTGTTGTAGATAATCCACACTTGTTTCTCCAAATCCATGTTGGTCATCTCATAATCTCCTTCATCTCCAGCTCTGAGGAATCTATCTATCTATCTATCTATCTATCTATCTATCTATCTATCTATCTATCTATCTATCTATGCATAAAATATAATATAAAATACTAAAAATCAAAGGATATAACATATATGAAGTATTTTTATTTTTTTACATTTATGAAATATTTGCTTACAGAATCAAGCTGATAATGTCTGTAAGCATATGGTAGCTGTAAGTGGCTACTTATAAAACCTCTTTTGAATGTATGATAATAAAATTATGATAAATACTTTGCAAATTTTGTATGTCAATGCATTTTTTATTCTTTCTTACTAAATTTTATAATAAACTCCTTTTATTTCTTAAATGCATTCATGTAATATAGTGACCATATAATATTCTACTAGATGATAGGTATTTCAATTGCATATATGAAAAGTAATATTCAAAACGGCTGTTCTAGTTAGTTTTCTTTTTATACTGCTCTTAAGGCTTATTTGAACTTTATGTAGGCTAAGGAAAAAATTGATTTCCAAGATGAATTAAAGTTAACCTTCTATTATTTTACCCTTATGCCAAAACAAAACTGTTAACAAGACCATTGCTTTAGAAAATGCTGCTCAGATTTGGCATTTAGATAGTGAATAGTTAGCATTTATATAGGACAATATAAGCCTACTTATCTTTATTGATTATACATCTTAAGTGAGCTTGTGATATGCTGATTATTTTTCAGATAAACTGTAGTGTCTCTGTTTATTTGTTATGGGATCTGGTTTGAGAAGAAGGGCTCTCCTTTTCACCTCCATCATTTCATCTCTCCTCCCTTCAAGATATTGAATTCTAAACTATTTACCCAAAAATTCTTTCAGGTTTTAAAGTAAATGAGTCATGCAGGGATAAATGCAGCCTGCTGCAAGATTCCCAGTTCCTCCTAATAGAGAATACACAAAAGACATAGATGTGCTTTCATACAGTAAATATTCACTTTTATTTTTTAAAAAAGGCAAATTTCTATGTATGGCCGATTGAATATAATACCTTTTCCCTGAAGTTATGAATAAATTCTGAATTAATACTCATATAATAATTTAGAGACCAATATTAAAATGTTTGTGGTTCTAAGAATTAATTTAATCTATTACAATTAGAATATGAGTTCTGTGATAGCCTGAATATTTGTGTATTTTTTTCTTTAGTTTCTGTTGTATTAGAGTTTGGATAAGTATTTTGTGATCTAATAGATTTTCTTATGTTCTGGATTAGAGCTCACAGCCTCAGAATTCTAAGACTACTCTGTAGATTTACAAAAAATTCTTTTTCCCGTTTTAGTGATTAAACCTTTTATCTTGTGTACACTAGACAAATATTTTACTTTTGAGCTATATCCTAATACTAAACTTTTGTGGCTTTTTGTTGTTGTTTTGGTTTGGTTTTGATATTTTCAAATGACTTCTCACTGTGTTATCCAGTCTAACTTCAGTCTCTTGAGTATCTGAGATTTAAGGCACCTGCCACTAGGCTGAGCTCTTGAAAAATAGCTTCACAATTTAGTCATCTTTGTTAGATTTATAATTCTGGAGTACTTGTATACAGGGACAGTAAGCACCATGAACAAACTTTGGAACCAGTGGCAGAGCCAAGCAACTGTTGAAAATGAAAAGTCAGCCAAGCAGGTGTTGTCTGAATATAACATCAAATCACTTCTTGGTTGTTTGTGAATCTTTTTCCCCTAAGGTGTTGATTCAAGAATAAATAGAGTTAACAATTCTGACTTTGTATAGACTCGTGTTCTATCTATTATATACATTCTTAAGCAGTCTTCATAGCCTATTTAACAAGTTCATATTTCCTATATCTGTAAGATGATTATGACATCATATACAAAGTTTGTTCATTTTTAAATCCCCAGAATGTCAATTTGATTGCTTGGGTTAAATTCTTCATATTGTGTTAATAAGACTTTGGGCTCTAAAAGTTTCCTACTCAAATAATAATGTTATTTTTGCTTCTGTATTTGATTTCTAGCAATAAGGAGTTTTAGAAGATTCATTTTGTTAAAATTACCTCTAGAATTAGCACCAAGGTTATCAGATGAGCTAAAAAAAAGACATCTTTATTCATCTTCATACTTCTTTGATATATCTAAAATAAATAAAATGGTTCTAAACATATAATTGAGAAGTTGAGAATATTTTCAAGGCAAAACATTTCTCTGAATGCTGGGATACATATAAAACTCAAAGTAGATCACATATTTCAGCCCAATCTATTTAGGCTGTGAATATAATGTTACTCTGTAAATGAGACATGCTTGAAATTTGGATATGATTATCTCCTGTGACGAGGCAATAAGATGCTAAAGTTGTCCCCCAACGCAGAATTCCCAGTGAATAATATTCCTTTCATCATTGTTTCATGTTGTTAAATAATTCCAAAACTCCTCACAGCAGCTGCTTTGTGCTCTGGAGCTAAATGCAGGAGAGGTCAACATTTTTTTTATTTGTCCGCCTGCAGGCACAGATGTTATTTGTGTTGTCTAGAAGCACAATATACACTCTAAAATATCACTTCTGTTTTCAGTGAGTCAAAGTGAAAGAATGATAGTGAAGGGAATCCATAAGAATTAGTACAAAGTGGAATAATCTTTCAAGGGGAGGCATAAAAATACTTGCAGAACAGCATTGAGCTAATATATGCAGAGATTAAAGTTCCCTTTTCAGTCTATTAGTGATGGAGGAAATGCCCATTGTCTTCTGGTTGCCATATCTTTCAAAGTATTTTGGCGACTGGCTGTGAAAATCCAGATGGAAACAGCAGTGAACTGAATGAAACCTGGGAAGCAAGAAGCAGGAAGTTCTTGCCTCAGCCACATGCACATTGTACAAATAAGAGCTAGGCTGTGAATTTGAATGGGCTACTTATAACTTTATATGCTCTGCGAGGTGATTAGGGCTCAGTATTAAATTGTTCTGAGTTCGTTTTGCTATTCAGCATCCATGCAGCCTCAGACAATTTATTTCCTTTTTCCTAGAACCTCAGTTGCTTTCTTTGAAAAATAGGAATAATAATAACAGCTTTGCTCAGATAGCATACTGTGAGGTTTAAATGAAATAACGTATGCTTCAAGACCTGGTGCAGGAAGATCCTGAGTATATATCTGGATTTATTTTCTTCTTATCCTAATATGTGACATTGTGTGTTCTTATGTAGCTTGACCTCCAATTACATTTAGCCAATGACTATGGAATCTGTACTTAACTGACATATACTACAAGTGGCTAGATGTAAAACCTTGCACTTATTCATTTACTCTTGAATTTCTGGGTAAGCGAGGTAAATTAATTTCTAATTTTCCACAGTTAATAGTGACCTTTCTTTCTAAATACACATTTTAATGGTAAACATATTTCTGTCATGGATAGGATTGAACTGAAGTTGTTAGTCATTGTGGCATCAGTCTAAGACTTCAGCATACAACATGTAAGCTTGTCCTGATCCACTGAAATGAGTGAGAGTAAATGACCATTTGAAGAAATCTGCCATTTCTCTTGTTCAAGGCAGCTTGTGAAACCATATTCATTATCCTGTCCTATAAACTTTGTTACTTTGTTTTGTAGCCCCAGTGTTTTGGTAGAACATTTGAATTAGGTAAGCATAACATATTTTATCATAATCTTGTGTCTTCCAAACCAGTTTGTTGAAGTACAATTATAATGAAAGAAATTATATACATTTAAATGTGAAATTTGGCGAACTTGATATGTGTGCATAATCTTGAAAATATTATGAAGTCACCATAGTGAGCCTAGATATCCCCCCAAAGTTTATTCTTGTCTGTGTTGTCTTTTTACCCTTCACTTTCTATCTGACCACAAGCAAGCAACCACTAATCTGCTTTCTGTCACCATGGATTAGTTTTCATCTTCCAGAATTTTACATTAGCAGAATCATGCAGCATTTAGATGTTTTGTCTGACTTTTATTTCTTTGACTTTCTTTGTTTTGCTCTGTTGTAGATGTCATTCCAGTACACAGCTCAGGATGACTTTAAACTTGCCATCCTCCTATGTATTTGTTACCTTCCTTGATGTAGCAACAAAATACCTGACCACACTCTGTGTGATATAAACTACCTTCCTGAGAAGGTATATTCATTGGTACAATAGTGGCATAAATGTTATGAAACAAACCAGCCATTTTTTTTTGGATCTAAATTCTACTCCATGAAGTGGAGTCCATACTTGATACTATTAATGGGGACAAGAATCAGTGGCTAGATATGTCATTGGCCCTGGAGAAACCTACTACTACAATTTTCCTAAATGCTCATAGCACTAAAAGTACTCCTAATGACTCATTTCAGTACATCTCTCAATTTAGAAACTTCTTTTTTGTTGTTGTTGTTTACTTGTTTATTTTATTTTTTTATTTTTTTAAATTTATTTATTTATTAAGGATTTCTGCCTCCTCCCCGCCACTGCCTCCCATTTCCCTCCCCCTCCCCCGATCAAGTCCCCCTCCCTCATCAGCTCAAAGAGCAATCAGGGTTCCCTGACCTGTGGGAAGTTCAAGGACCGCCCACCTCCATCCAGGTTTAGTAAGGTGAGCATCCAGACTGCCTAGGCTCCCCCAAAGCCAGTACATGCAGTAGGATCAAAAATCCATTGCCATTGTTCTTGAGTTCTCAGTAGTCCTCATTGTCCGCTATGTTCAGCGACTACGGTTTTATCCCATGCTTTTTCAGACCCAGGCCAGGTGGCCTTGGTGAGTTCCCGATAGAACATCCCCATTGTCTCAGTGTGTGGGTGTACCCCTCGCGGTCCTGAGTTCCTTGCTGGTGCTCCCTCTCCTTCTGCTCCTGATTTGGACCTTGAGATTTCTGTCTGTTGTTCCAATGTGGGTCTCTGTCTCTGTCTCCTTTCATCGCCTGATGAAGGTTAATATTCAGGAGGATGCCTATATGTTTGTCTTTGGATTCACCTTCTTATTTAGCTTCTCTAAGATCGCGAATTATAAGCTCAATGTCCGTTATTTATGGCTAGGAACCAAATATGAGTGAGTACATCCCATGTTCCTCTTTTTGGGTCTGGCTTACCTCACTCAGGATAGTGTTTTCTATTTCCATCCATTTGTATGCAAAATACAATAGATGGCATTTAATACAGAGAACCACAATGGTTCAACTTGTAGAGAATAAGATATTACAGTGTGTCCAGTACTCAATGGTACATATCATGTTCCTCCATCAAAAGCTCAGGAAACTTCACAGAGGAGTAGAACAGAAAGGTTGTTATGAGCCAGAGGTAGTAGGTAATGCCAAAGAAACAGAGTTTTCCAGATACAGGAGAGCAGATGCACACATGAACTCAAAGAAATTGTGGCAGCATGCAGAAAGTTTACACAAACACCATAGCCAGACAAAATTCAAGCATGGAGTAGGAGAGGAGGTGGACACGGATTCTCATCCATAGCTGAAGAGCTATTGGCATTTGATTCTGACTAGGAGACAGAAGGTCAGTTTCTTTCAATGGTGTGACACTCTGTATATTGACAATACTCCATGGCAGGCCCAAGGAGTAGTTGGCCAATACAAAAACAACACTCTTTACATTTATAAAACACACAAACACACACATGCAGCTGGGGTGACAGCATGACCTTGGGATCTTGCGTAGATAGTGATATAGGAGAGGATCTGGGAGAAATTGGAAAAGGGGAATGAATGTGGTCCAAACACATCCTATGAAATTCTCAGAGATGTATAAAAGCATTACATAAAGAAAAAATTGCCTGACCAAAGAATACTAAGGAAGTGTTTAATTTGTCTAAAATTCAAGGATACATACCACCATGTTAGGAAAGTCTTCAGCTTAAGTATCAGGACATAGCTGGCACATTGTATTCTGATGTAGAATGCTCTTCTGTATGTGTTACTTTTATTGGTTGATGAATAAAGCTGTTTGGCCAATGGCTTAGCAGAGGAAAGCTAGGCAGGAAATACAAACAAAGATAGAGAGAGTAGGCAGAGTCAGGGAGCTGTCATGTAGCCGCCAAAGAAGAAAGTTGCCAGAACCTTACCAGTAAGCCACATCCTTGTGGCAATATATAGATTAATATAAATGGGTTAATTTAAGATGTAAGAACTAGCTATGGATACATCTGAGTCCTTGGTCAAACAGTGTTGTAATTAATAAAGTGATTGTTTGGGTCTAGGCAGCCAGGAAATAAAAGCATAGTTTCAGATTACAGTATTCATTGTCAAGAAGTAGAGGGAGATGAATGCTCCCACTCAGTGAGCTTCTTCTACTTTTATACAGAACAAAACACAAGCCAGGAGAATGGTGCAGCCCTCTATCAGGATAGGTCTTCCCATTTCAATGAACTTCATGTAGGTAGAACCTCACAGGAATGCTCAGATCCTATCCTAATCTAAAGACTTCCTTACATTTGCCTGAAACTGCTTCTTGGGCCATTTTAAATTCTGTCAAGCTGACAAACAATGGTAGCTATCACAGATACAGTCTCATTTGTAGCTTAGGTTGACATCAAACTTATAATCTTACTGCTTCCCCACATACAGTATGAGAATTGTAGTCATGCACCATGTCAGGCTTTGTTTGGCTTCTTTAACTCAGGATAATTACTTTAACATTTATCCACTATAAATATTTAATATTGTTTGCTGTTGTTATGTGTAAATACGTTTTCTTCCCCTTTTAATGTCTCAGTACTATCTAAGTATGTGGATGTACGTAATTTGAATTTCTTCTGTTGAGGCCTTATTAGTTATTTCCAACTTTCACCTCTCCCAACTAAGCCTGCAATAAGCATTTAAATATGCATTCCTATATTAGTAAGCAATTTCATTTCTCTCTGGTAAGAACTGATGGATAGAACATTCTATCATATAGCAGGTAAACATTTATGTTTGTAAAATATGAAGTTCTAACTAGTCCTAAAACCAAATTTGCTCTCAAACTACCTTAAAAAAAAGGATAGTAACAAGACTGAAATGGAAACAGCTGTTGCTATCCAACCTGGGGTCAACTCTGTGCACCAGGAAGCTATCTATGATTGTTTATTTGTCCTCTATAAGCCAGCTGGAACAGCCACATTCATTAGTAAAAACGCAGACAATTAAATTTATTTAATATGGCATCGTAGGAAATAGGGACAAAGAGATGTAATGGAATGTTTACATTGTAACAGTCTAAATCAAGGTGCATTCCCATGCACCATCGGCCCACCATTTGTCTCTGCAGCAGTGTGAAGCTCTTTCTGGCTGTATTACGATCTCAAAGCATGAGGTTTTCTGAGAAATTCCAATTTCTTGTGTCCATTGGTTTAGTACTCTGGTCAATAAAGTGTCTCTTTAAAATACAGTCACTTATTCTAGGCCAGTTGTTGCATAGCCAAGTTATTTAAACAAGTATTGGAACAAACTAAAGCATATACTCTCTGTCAGTTTTTGCTGGCTGAATGTTGAAGTACTAGACATAATTGAATATTTTACTTTGAAGGAGGTTCAAATGTAAAACTTCCTAATGGGTCTCCAAATAGTTATTTACTCAACTTTTGCCCACTTACATGGTTACATCATCAAAAGCACTCAAGAGCATACTTTCTTAACTCACTGTTGTGATCACTGCATTGTGTAACTTACAAAACTGACTAATGAGAAAGAAAAACAAAGTTTCTCTTAAGAAAAGCTTAAATGTATTTTACTAAGAGCTTTTTTTTTATTGCGAAAAGAAGAAAAAAAACATAAACAAAAAAACAAGTTTCCACCTCCTCCCAGCCTCCCATTTACCTTCCCCTCCTCCCACCCTTCTCCCCCTCCTCCCACCCTTCTCCCCCTCCCCCCACTCCTCTCCCCCCCCTCCCTCTCCAGTCCACAGAACAGTCCGGGTTCCCTGCCCTGTGGTAAGTCCTAGGTCCTCCCCCCTCCGTCCATATCTAGGAAGGTGAACATCCAAACTGGCTAGGCTCCCACAAAGCCAGCGGATGGGGGTAAAGGGAGATGGGGAGAGAAAAGGTAGAAGGGAAGGAGGGGGGACTTGGGAAACAGGAGAATTGGGATAAAGGAAAGGTGGATAGGCGAGCACGGAACCACAATTCTTAGTTAAGGGAGCCACTTTAGGGTGGGCAAGAGACTTGACCCTAGAGGGGCTCCCTAGTGCCCAAGATGAGGTTCCCAGTTAGTTCCTTGGGCAGCTGAGGATTGGGAACCTGAAATGACCCTATCCTAGAGCAATACTGACGAATATCTTGCATATCATCATAGAATCTTCATCTGGTGATGGATAGAGATAGAGACAGAGACCCACACAGGAGCACTGAACTGAGCTCCCAAGGTCCCAAGGGAGAGCAGAAGGAGGGAGAACATGAGCAAAGAATTCGGGACCACGAGGCGTGCATCCACCCACTGAGACAGTGGAGCTGATCTACGGGGAGCTCACCAAGGCCAGCTGGACTGTGACCGAAAAAGCATGGGATAAAACCGGACTCTCTGAACATGGCGAACAATGAGGGCTGATGAGACACCAAGGACAATGGCAGGGGGTTTTGATCCTACTTAATGTGCTGGCTTTACTAAGAGCTTTTAACTGGTTCCAGTAAATCCCTCCAGTCCAATATTCTAGAGTATAACTCTGAAGAATTTTCCTAAGAAGTGATTTTGTAACTCATTATAATGAATGGTATTCCTCTGGGAGACTATTTCCATCTGAGTATCAAGAAGGCTTACTCTACATTAGACTAATATTGTTGTAAATTGTTTATTTCCCCAAATCCATAGATAGTAGCCTGCTGTCCTTTCTTTCTTGCCAGATTTTCAGAAAGAATCAGTTATTGGAAATTCATAGATGATTTAGTGAAACAACAACTTCGAAATTGAATTACTAAGCATTTTTGTTTAGCAAAACCATTTTGTGTCACCATTATATCCACGATTTTAACCCTTTTAATAGTACTTTCATATTTCTTTTTGATTTAAAAATTTTGACATGTAATAATTCTTTGGCTAGAATTTGTCTAAGATGAAGTGAAGTTATCTCAATCTATTTAGTGTTGCACAGATCACAGCAGTTGATAATTAACCTTTTTCTGTTGGTTTTATATATTTATGTATATATAAGGAGGTGTTGACATCCTTGCCTTGTCATTTATATTCATAGAGAAATAATTGTTACAGGTAAGCAAATTAAAATGTCCATAAGCCTATATTTTTATGAGTAGTATTAATACCTCCATCCCTGGCCATAAAGTCCAGTTCTGGTTCCAAAATTTCACTCTGACTACGAGAAAATGACATAGTACATAAAGAGAAATTTTAAGTTATTTATTTACAGTTAGACTAAAACTACGTAGATAAATTCTTAATCAGTATTTACTTTTCTTATAATAGTATTGCAATTTATAGAAAAGATGAAATTAAGTCAGGAAATATGTGTGTGCAGATTTCTCTATGGACCCTAGTTATGGGAGGTAGGAGATAGTCTTTCTTCTAAATTATATGTCTTAATTTTTGACACCTGGACTCTTGCAGGTCACCCCTATTCATACTCAACCTTGCATTTATTGAAATAATCCTAATTCCTAGGGCCTTTGTTACAGTATGCTTGCCTATAGTCTACTTCTTTTGGATGATCCAGGAGCATACAGCTTTTAATATTGAGAGACATCAGAAATGTTGACAATATTATACTGTATAGGAGGTAACCGTCTAACTCAAGAGACAATATATGATATAAATAATGAGAAAAATATGCGGTCATGTATAAAAGTATAAAATAAGGTTCTAAGTATTATTGTGAAAGTTAAAATTACTGGATGGAAGACATTTAGATAAAAGTTTCTGAGGATGCTGGGACAGATTGCATAGGTGCATCAGAGTAGTTAAAGATCAAAGAGAAGAATCTTAGGTGCTTGGCAGGACGTGCTCAGTGACACAGAGGCAAACATAAATAGAATGCCTTTGAAAGGTGTAAATAAGAACAATAAAGTGGAATGTAGTTTATTCAGTAGCTCCTCGTGAGCAATCACTCAGGTATCTTGACATTTTTCTCATTTATCACAAAACAAATGCTATCAGAATTCATATTGTTTGCCTTTTGAGTATATATGTGAAGCTCTCCCAAGTATCTTTAATGGTGTCACTCCTTATATGGAATTGTACAGTAGATTAATGTAGCTTAAAATTTCACACACACACAAGCACAGCACACGGAGCGAACAGCTTCGCATGCTTAGTGAGCATAATGGAAATACACAACCAAACCTGGAAGACCATGCTGGGCAATAAGGAATCAGGCCCCAAAGTGTTATGTACAGCCAGAAAATTGGACCAACACAAGTAAGAAATGAGAAATTTTTAGGGCCATTGAACACCACGTACTTGCAGTGTTCAGTAGCCCTGAAAATTTCTCATTTAAGCCAGGAAGTCCTTGTCTTGTTCAAAATGTTGAAATAAAGCCAGCATGTGCAAGTTCTCATTGATCAACTTTCTGCTGTTGTCCAGGACATCCCACTATGTTTTATGGTCCCTGATGTGCTTTCCAGGCTCTTGTCACAAAGACTGATTGTCACTCTCTCAGTTACTGTTGCATTAGTTTCTAAGCAAGTCCTCTTATCTTATGTGAATCCAGTCAGAAGGAAGAGCTTTCTAAGAAGTGAATTAGTTGAGGAAATAGTTAGCACTTGCTTACTCCCACAGTAAATTTCTTTCCTCTCTTTAGATTGAGGACTGCTTTGGTCTACCTCTAAGTGTGATCAGAATTTGTGTAGATTTCCTCCAGGTTCCTATCTCATCGCTCTTTTTTGACTTTGTACAGTTATTTGTTGGGCTTCTCTGATGAGGGCTATTATTTTACAGATTAGTATTTCATTCTACTTCTGGGAGCACTCTTTTTGGCATCAGACTAGTTTTTTTTTTTTAACTATGTTCTGAGATGTTGCCAGGTAAGCAGTTTCTTACAGATGATCAATGTTTATACTTCCGGGTTTAAACCCTGCAGGGATTTGTTGGTGTCCTTTTCGATATACCAAACAGATGGGAAAATCTTGAAAGTGAAATAAGACATCATCAGCACTTGGAAATGCAAAGAGAAAATAGAGCTCCCGGGACCATGGTTATTTTATTTATGTCCTAGACAGCCATAAGCCTCAGTCCTACACATTCAGATCACTCCTTCTCCCAGTCCAATACCCCAGACAGGACTGATGAGCCCCTACTCTGAAACTAAAGGTTGGGTTTGGATGACATGCCTTTATTACTTTGCTATCATTAGGACCTTTAAAAAGACTCTCTGTGGAACTTTGCAAAGGACATAATATAGTCTTGCAAACTTCTTTCTGCTCACTGCCTCGTGCAGCAGCAAACGATTGATAAAGGCTTTTCATAAAAAGAAAAGGAAATTAAAAAATTGGACTAATCCTTTAAGAAAAACCCTTGAAGGCTGCTTGTTTTTGTTTTCTTGAGTTGATATTGACTGAGGTTTCAGGGAAGCTGTGTTGGAGGACCCTCAGATGAACTGATTTGTTTGAAAATGTAATATTTTCCTTTGAAAGCCTCCAAACTGATCAGCAGAAAATGATTTCCAGTAGTGAAAATTATTTGTCTCATGTCAAGGACTGCTAATTATTTTCTCTGTATTTCTTACTAGAGACTTCAATAAACCATTGCATGTTCCCTAGAACCAGTAATGGATTATTAAGTGGTCAATAATATTTTTCAATTGTGTGAATTCATTATAACAGAGTTCTATTTGTAGGCTGATTGTAAAGTGGTAATTTTATTGTTTACTGAGTAAGCATTTACACAGTTTTTTTACATTTAATATTTTAAATATTCTGTATATTAATCAAAGAGTAATTCCAAGCAATTACCCAGGCTGCACCAGTACGTTAATACACTGAGTCTTCTAATAATAACACAAGAACTTATTTAGATTCTATGTGACTTATTCATCACAAAACTTTTTCTATTTAATTGTTGACCACTTACATTTTCCTGAGAGTCTCATATTATAGTTACAGTAGCTCAGAACAACTTGCCCTTTAGAGTTTTATTTTGAGAGGTTGCTATACATTTTATAATAGAAGAATCTGAATTCCCTCAAGTGATTTATTTTAAAAACCACATAGGTACTTAATAACTTTCATTTCTATATAATTCATAAGACTTGTCCTGATGCAAAATTTAAAACAATAATTTCATTACCATCCATTATTTTGGAAATAGTCTATACTCTTTATATATTAAATGTCCCAAATTTCAATCAGCTAAAATAACTATGCTCTTTGACCTCACAATATTCGTCTGGATCATGATGCCTTGAAGATTTTTGGAATGTTAATGGGTAGAATTTTAAGGATAATGAATTTTTGAAACTTTCAAAAGCTTAGAAATAGCATTTCAATAAAAATGGTGATGTAGACAATATTACTTTCCTGTTCTAGTTTTGATAAATTACTTTTCCCCACTTGCCACCTAAAAGTCAACCTCTGTATTCAGATGGAAAACTCAGTACCTCATTTTATGCAGCACCTCAATATTTAAGTAATTAATTTCTTTTCATCAATACAAGTATCCAAGGGGGACAAAATGTGTCATGATCCCCTACTATTGGAGGCTCATGTAGCTGTGCAAGATTCAGTAGTGATGAATTTCATCCTACTTTCAATCTAAACATGATTTTCATTTGTTGATGTCCCTAGGAAAATACTGAGCCCTAGAAGATCACAAAAATAATATACACCCTTTAACTTTAACTGTCTCTTGGTTTAGATATAAGTAATAGAATATTTCAGTTCATGTTCCTTGCACTTTCTTCAGCTGAGGTGAAAGGATCAGGATCTGCTTCCAGATCTGAGACTCTTGGTTCCATCTGTGAAGATGGATTGACTTAAAACCCCTTCTATGTCTTCATGACTTTTGATGTAACATCCCATCAGAAAAAAATATAGTAAACAAATATAGTAAATCTCCTTTGCCAAAAGTACCCTATGGTATATGTGAAATTGTTATCACAATAAATACAATAGGTAGATATCCTGGTAGTTTTAATTTTCAGCTTAAAACAACCAAAAGTCATCTGAGAAGAGTGAATCTCAATTAAAGGATTGTCCAGATCAGATTGGCCTATGGCCCTGCCTATGGGGAAATGCCTTGATCATTGATTAATGTGAGAGGGCCCAGCTCACTGTGGGAGACACCATCTCTAGTCTGTATAAGGAAGCTATTAGGCACAATCATTAGAATCGGTGAGACAGAAAGTTGCATCCCCCCCCCACACACACACTGAGTTCCTGTATTCAGATTCCTGCTTTAAATTCCTGCCTTGCCTCCCTGAAATGATGGGTTGTGATTGGAACTGTAATTTGAAATAATCTGTTTCATTCTGAAGTAGTTTTGGGTCACATTAGCAGAACCATTCACCATACATTCGTTTATATTTTTAAGATATTTAATAAGTAGAAACACAGAATGTCGATGTATTATCTATTGTCTTTTATTCCAGGTGCTTATCTGGATTGTTAATCTTGTTGATGTCCATCAAAAGTCCCATCCTTTATTAGGGGTGACTAACATTTCAATTACATTATTGTTGGTTTATTCGCTTACTTCTTTAAATAGAATTGCATCATTATTAGTTTGTACCTATTACAATAAACAAATAAATATACCAATAAACAAATGTATGCAAAATGTTTCTCGAAGCTTGCATTTCTCTGTGATTAATGTCCGGGAGCACAACTGCTCTCCTGGTAAATACAAATCGAATTTATAGGAAGCTGCTAAACTGCCTTCCAAAGTGGTATACCAGTTTGCTTTTGCCATCCGTGGTGAGACTTGTATTACTCTCCACCCTTATTAGCACTTGGTATGTGTGGTTGTTTCAGTAAGAATTGGCCTCCATTGGCTCATATATTTGAATGTTTAGTCACCAGAACGTGGAACTGTTTGAAGGAATTAGAAAGATTATGAGGTTTGACATTGTTGGAATAGGTGTGACCTTGTTGGAGGGAATGTGTCCAGTCTCACTCTCTGTCTCTGTCTTTCTGTCCCCTATCCCCCGGTCTCCTCACTCCCCCTCTCAGCTTCTCTGCTTGTGGATCAGGATATAGCTCTCAGCTATTTCAACACCATATTTACCCTCCACCACTCTCCCTGCCATAGTGATAATGGACTAAACTTGTAAAACTAAAAGCAAGGCCCCCAGTTAAAAGCTTTCTTTCATTAGAGTGCCTTGGTCATGGTGTCTCTTCACACCAATAGAACAGTGACTAAAACAGTAAGATATTTCTGCTTTTTGCTTGTGTTTTATCCTAGGCCATATATGCTTGCATTAGATTGTGGTTTTAGTTTGTATTTTTCTGATAGCTGTGTTAAACATGTTTTTATTCATTTATTAGTCATTCTTGTATCATTTATTTTGAAATGTCTCCTTCAAACCTATTACCCATTTTAAAAATTACAGTTTCACTCTTCTAACCTCTCCTATGTAACTCTTGAAATATGGATAAAAACACATTTTTCTTAGAATAAAAATTAGAAATACATGCATGAAACTGCAGATACACTTATTGAACATATCTATCCTATTTTCTTCTTGGAATGTAGTTTCTCATGTTACCAGTCTAGCCATTTAAACCTTAGTTGTTTTAGGAGTATACATTTATTTCTCTTGTGAACAGCTTTTTGGTAGGAACGGGTCTACAATAAACCCAGTTGAACTTTTTCTCCTCTAGGGAGTATGCTGCATTTTAGGTAACAAGGTTGTGTGACCAAGGCTAAAAACAACCACTAAGGGTCCATTGATGTGCGTGTTAAATAATGCGTCCTATGGGGATTTTTAAGCAGAATTCAGACTTTTGTGTATTTAAGAAAATATTTTGCAGTGATAACTCTGACTTCAAAAAAAGAAGTAAAGCCGCTAGATGAACATTACTTATGGTGACAAGTTAAATGTTTCTTTCTCTGCAATTTCACACTCAATCTAGCTTTGTCTCCTTTACTGCTTCATAAAAAGAACAACTAATTGCTTGCAAAGATCTTTCCAACTACAGTTTGTTGAAGAAAGAATACATTTGTCTAACTTACTTAATTAGACTATTTGTGACTTAGTCTTTGTTTTCAAAATGTTTTCTAATTCCAATAGAAAAAAAAGATTGGTTATCTTGTACAATTTTGATAACATTAAACGAAATTTAGTTTGAAGGGAACAAGTCAATGTTCAAATTTCATTTTGAGTCAGACAGTAAATCTCGTTAACAAAAATGGAGCCTGCCTACATCTGTCAGAGCTTCCTTGGGGAAAAAAATTCTTATCCCAGGGTTTCATCAATCTAGAATGGCAAGTGGTCGTCTATTAGCATTTACTCATCTTTTTCAACAAATACCATGACTCAGATGCTCATATTAAAAATCAGTGGAAAGTCACTTCTCAAGTGCCATCACCTGAGGGAAACTAAATATAAGTCAATGTTTTGGGAAGTGAGTTTCCTAATTAGTTCTCTGAATCTATGAAAAAAAAAATAAATGGAGGCATTTCACATTCATTCAGAGCAAATATTTTCTTTCTTTGTTCCCAGAATTCAAGCTGGCCTGACAAAATCTATTGTAACTTCACTACTCTCCTTTTCCCATTAACTTCAGAGAAATCTCTAGGATAGAAGTTTTCAAACTGTATTTCCTATGATGACTATAGGCCTCACATTAAAGTCCTCCTAAATTCAAACTATGTTGCCCAACTGCATACTTGCTGTATCAGACATTAAACCAGAGAGTAGGGTAGAAGTGTGTGTAAGGTACAACAATCTATGTTTTAATAAGTCTTGGAAGCGATTCTCAGGTAAGCAAGTTTGAGAACAGCTAATCCTAGGGGAAGGAAAGGATGTGTGTTTAAAAGGCTATGCTGCATTCTTCTCTTACAGTTATACAGTTGTGAGCTGACATGATTGTTAGCAAGTTATTGTAGCAACACCAATATTGTAGTATTCAATAAAGAATCATGATAAAATTAGCATGACTATTCCAAAATTCCTAAGATTTACATTCAGCAAAATGGACTTTGCTTTTTAACCTTATAGCAGAAAAAGCATGATTTAGTAAGGTTTTGTGTTTGATAAGTGAAACCATAACTATCTTTAAAACATTTCTTTGAACTTGACATAAATTCTAGTAGAAAAGTATATGTATTTGTAAAGAAGCTAATCTGTGAAATTTCAAAGTAGCATTCTGAGCAGCGACTTCCAACTGCAAAAGGGTTAATTGTTATTAAATTTTATAATACATTATAGTAGATTTTTTTTTACTTTAAAATTTTTTTTATTGCGAAAAGAAGAAAAAAAAACATAAACAAAAAACAAGTTTCCACCTCTTCCCAGCCTCCCATTTCCCTTCCCCTCCTCCCACCCTTCTCCCCCTCCTCCCACCCTTCTCCCCCTCCTCCCACCCCTCTCCCACTCCCCCCACTCCTCTCCCCCTCCCTCTCCAGTCCACAGAGCAGTCCGGGCTCCCTACCCTGTGTTAAGTCCTAGGTCCTCTCCGTCCATATCTAGGAAGGTGAACATCCAAACTGGCTAGGCTCCCACAAAGCCAGCACATCAAGTAGGATCAAAACCCCCTGCCATTGTCCTTGGTGTCTCATCAGCCCTCATTGTTCGCCATGTTCAGAGAGTCCGGTTTTATCCCATGCTTCCTCGGTCACAGTCCAGCTGGCCTTGGTGAGCTCCCCGTAGATCAGCTCCTCTGTCTCAGTGGGTGGATGCACGCCTCGTGGTCCCGAATTTTTTGCTCATGTTCTCCCTCCTTCTGCTCCTCCATGGGACCTTGGGAGCTCAGTCCAGTGCTCCTGTGTGGGTCACTGTCTTGATCTCTATCCATCACCAGATGAAGATTCTATGATGATATGCAAGATATTCGTCAGTATTGCTCTAGGATAGGGTCATTTCAGGTTCCCAATCCTCAGCTGCCCAAGGAACTAACTGGGAACCTCATCTTGGGCACTAGGGAGCCCCTCTAGGGTCAAGTCGCTTGCCCACCCTAAAGTGGCTCCCTTAACTAAGAATTGTGGTTCCGTGCTCCCCTATCCACCTTTTCTTTATCCCAATTCTCCCGTTTCCCAGGTCCCCCCTCCTTCCCTTCTACCTTTTCTCTCCCCATCTCCCCTTACCCCCATCCCACCCCACCCCCAAGATCCCATTTTCTCCCCGGAAATTTGGTCTACTTCCCTTAGCGAAGAGGACAACTATATGTTTTTCCTTCGGTTCACCTTCTTCCTTAGCTTCTTTAGGTTCACCTATTGTAGACTCCTTGGTCCTTATTTATGGCTAGAAACCAATTATGAGTGAGTACATCCCATATTCATCTTTTTGGGTCTGGGACACCTCACTCAGGATAGTGTTTTCTATTTCCATCCATTTGCATGCAAAATTCGAGAAGTCATTGTTTTTTACCGCACCATAGTACTCTAGCGTGTATATATTCCATACATTCTTCATCCATTCTTCCATTGAAGGGCATCTAGGTTGTTTCCAGGTTCTGGCTATTACAAATAATACTGCTATGAACATAGTTGAACAAATGCTTTTGTCATTTGATAGAGCATCTCTTGGGTATATTCCCAAGAGTGGTATTGCTGGGTCCAGGGGTAAGTTGATCCCAAATTTCCTGAGAAACCGAAACACTGACTTCCACAGTGGTTGCACAAGATTGCATTCCCACCAGCAATGGATGGGGGTACCCGTTCTTCCACAGCCTCTCCAGCAAAGGTTATCCTTGGTGTTTTTGAGTTTAGCCATTCTGACAGGTGTAAGATGATATCTCAAAGTTGTTTTGATTTGCATTTCCCTGATTGCTAAGAAAGTTGAGCACGACCTTAAGTGTCTTTTGGCCATTTGAACTTCTTCTGTTGAGAATTCTCTGTTCAGTTCAGTGCCCCATTTTTTAATTGGGTTAATTAGCATTTTAAAGTCTAGTTTCTTGAGTTCTCTATATATTTTGGAGATCAGACCTTTGTCTGTTGCGGGGTTGGTGAAGATCTTCTCCCAGTCAGTAGGTTGCCTTTGTGTCTTAGTGACAGTGTCCTTTGCTTTACAGAAGCTTCTCAGTTTAAGTAGGTCCCATTTATTCAATGTTGCCCTTAATGTCTGTGCTTCTGGGGTTATACATAGGAAGCGATCTCCTGTGCCCATCTGTTGTAGGGTATTTCCCACTTTCTCTTCTATCAGGTTCAGTGTGTTCGGACTGATATTGAGGTCTTTAATCCATTTGGACTTGAGTTTTGTGCACGGTGAGAGATATGGGTCTATTTTCATTCTTCTACAGGTTGACATCCAGTTGTGCCAGCACCATTTGTTGAAGATGCTTTCTTTCTTCCATTGCATACTTTTAGCTCCTTTATCGAAAATGAGGTGTTCATAGGTTTGTGGGATAAAATCCGGGTCTTCTATACGATTCCATTGGTCGACTTCTCTGTTTTTATGCCAGTACCACACTGTTTTCATTACTGTAGCTCTGTAATAGAGTTTGAAGTCAGGGATGGTAATGCCTCCAGAAGATCCTTTATTGTATAGGATTGTTTTGGCTATCCTGGGTTTTTTGTTTTTCCATATAAAGTTGATTATTGTCTTCTCCAGATCTGTGAAGAATTTTGATGGGATCTTGATGGGGATTGCATTGAATCTATAAATTGCCTTTGGTAGAATTGCCATTTTTACTATGTTGATCCTCCCAATCCAAGAGCAAGGGAGGTCCATCCATTTTTTGGTATCCTCTTCAATTTCTTTCTTCAATGCCTTAAAGTTCTTGTCAAATAGATCTTTCACTTCCTTGGTTAGATTTACCCCCAGATATTTTATGCTGTTTGTGGCTCTTGTGAATGGTGAAGCTTCTCTGATTTCCCTCTCTGCTTCCCTATCCTTTGCGTATAAGAGGGCAACTGATTTTTTGGAGTTGATCTTGTATCCTGCCACATTACTAAAGCTGTTTATCAGCTGTATAAGTTCTTTGGTGGAGTTTTGGGGGTCGCTTATGTACACTATCATATCATCTGCAAATAACGAAAGTTTAACTTCTTCCTTTCCAATTCGAATCCCCTTGATCCCATTATGTTGTCTTATTGCTATTGCTAGAAATTCAAGCACTATATTGAAAAGGTATGGTGAGAGTGGACAGCCTTGCCGTGTTCCTGAGTTAAGCGGGATGGCTTTGAGTTTCTCTCCGTTTAATTTGATGTTAGCTGTTGGCTTGCTGTATATAGCTTTTATTATATTTAGGTATGACCCTTGTATCCCTAATCTCTCCAAGACTTTTAACATAAATGGATGTTGAATTTTGTCAAATGCTTTTTCAGCATCTAATGAAATGATCATATGGTTTTTTTCTTTCAGTTTATTTATATGCTGGATTACATTGATAGATTTTCGTATGTTGAACCAGCCCTGCATCTGAGGAATGAAGCCTACTTGATCATAATGGATAATTTTTCGGATGTGTTCTTGGATTCGATTTGCCAGTATTTTGTTGAGGATTTTTGCGTCGATATTCATGAGTGAGATTGGCCTGTAGTTCTCTTTCCTGGTTGAGTCTTTGAGTGGTTTTGGTATCAGAGTAATTGTGGCTTCATAAAAGGAATTTGGTAATGACCCTTCTGATTCTATATTGTGGAATACATTAAGGAGTATAGGTATTAGGTCTTCTTGGAAGTTCTGGTAGAATTCTGCATTGAAACCATCTGGTCCTGGGCTTTTTTTGGTAGGGAGGTTTTTGATAACAGCTTCTAATTCTTCGCGACTTACAGGTCTGTTTAGATTGTTCACCTGGTCCTGGTTTAGTTTTGGTAAATGGTATTTATCTAAAAAAGCGTCCATTTCTTTTACATTTTCCAGTTTTGTGGCATATAGGCTTTTGTAGTAAGATCTAATGACTCTCTGAATTTCCTCTGTGTCTGTGGTTATGTCCCCCTTTTCATTTCTGATCTTATTAATTTGCATGTTCTCTCTCTTTCGTTTGATTAGTTTGGATAGGGGTTTATCTATCTTGTTGATTTTCTCCAGGAACCAGCTTTTTGTTTCATTGATTCTTTGGATTGTTTTCTAGGTTTCTATTTTGTTGATTTCAGCCCTCAATTTGATTATTTCCAGTCTTCTACTCCTCCTAGGTGAGTCTGCTTCTTTTTTTTCTAGAGCTTTCAAGTGGGCTGTTAAGTCTCCAATATGTGCTTTCTCTGTTTTCTTTAGGTGGGCACTTAGTGCTATGAACTTTCCTCTCAGGACTGCTTTCATAGTGTCCCATAAGTTCGAGTATGTTGTTTCTTTATTTTCATTGAATTCAAGGAAGACTTTAATTTCTTTCTTTATTTCTTCCTTAATCCAGGTATGGTTCAGTAGATGACTGTTCAGTTTCCATGAGTTTGTAGGCTTTCTGGGGGTAGCATTGTTGTTGAATTCTAACTTTAATCCATGGTGATCTGATAAGACACAGGTGGTTACTAATATTTTTTTTGTAACTGTGTAAGTTCGCTTTGTTACCAAGTATGTGGTCAATTTTCGAGAAGGTTCCATGAGCTGCAGAGAAGAAGGTATATTCTTTCCTCTTTGGGTGGAATAATCTATAGATGTCTGTTAAGTCCATTTGCTTCATTACCTCCATTAATTCTCTAATTTCTCTGTTAGGTTTCTGTCTGATTGACCTGTCCATTGGTGAGAGAGGAGTGTTGAAGTCTCCTACTATTAGTGTGTGCGGTTTGATGGCTGCCTTGAGTTTTAGTAATGTTTCTTTTACGTACGTGGGTGCTTTTATATTAGGGGCATAGATATTCAGGATTGAGACTTCTTCCTGATGAATTGTTCCTGTTATGAGTATAAAATGTCCCTCTCCATCCCTTCTGATTGATTTAAGTTTGAAGTCAACTTTGTTAGAAATTAGTATGGCCACACCTGCTTGTTTCTTAGGTCCATTTGCTTGATAAGCCTTTTCCCAGCCCTTTACTCTGAGTAGGTGCCTGTCTTTGTGGTTGAGGTGTGTTTCTTATAGACAGCAGAATGTTGGATCCTGTTTTCTTATCCAATCTCTTAGCCTGTGCCTTTTTATAGGTGAGTTGAGCCCATTGATATTAAGTGATATTAATGACCAGTGGTTGTTAACTCCGGTCACTTTTTAAGTAGTAGGGTTTGTGTGTTTTCCTTCTTTGATTTGCGCTGGTGAAGAGTCTCTAGATGTCTGAGTTATTGTGGTCATTGTTGGACTCCTTGGTTAGTGATTTTCCTTCTATTATTTTCTGTAAGGCTGGATTTGTGGCTACGTATTGTTTAAATTTGTTTTTATCCTGGAAAATTTTGTTTTCTCCATTTATAGTGAATGAAAGTTTGGCTGGATATAGTAGTCTGGGCTTGCATCCGTGGTCTCTTAGTTTTTGGAGAACATCTATCCAGGACCTTCTGGCTTTCATGGTTTCCATAGAGAAGTCAGGTGTAAGTCTGATAGGTTTACCTTTATAAGTAACTTGGCCTTTTTCCTTTGCGGCTCTTAATATTCTTTCTTTATTCTGTATATTTTGTGTTTTGATTATTATATGGCGAGGGGATGTTTTCTTTTGATCCAGCCTATTTGGTGTTCTGTATGCTTCTTGAACCTTCATAGGTACATCTGTCTTCAGGTTGGGAAAGTTTTCTTCTATAATTTTATTAAGTATATTTTCTGTACCGTTGAGCTGCACTTCTTCTCCTTCTTCTACTCCAATTATTCTTAGGTTTGGTCTTTTTATTGTGTCCCATATTTCCTGAATGTTTTGTGATGAGAGTTTGTTGGACTTGCTGTTTTCTTTGATCAGAGTGTTTATTTTCTCTATGTTATCCTCAGAATCTGAGATTCTTTCTTCTATCTCTTGTATTCTGCTGGTTATACTTGATTCTGTAGTCTCTATTCGTTTACCTAGATTTTCCATGTCCAGTCGGCCCTCTGTTTGTGTTTTCTTTTTTGCCTCCATTTCAGTTTTCAAGTCATGAACTGTTTCCTTTATCTGCTTGATTGTTTTTCCTTGGTTTCCTAGGGTATCATTCACTGATTTACTCAATTCCTCGAACTTTCTATTATACTTCTCATCCATTTCTATAAGGGCGTTTTTTAGATGCTGTTTAAGGGTGTCAATCACTTTCATGAAGTCAGTATTTTCTACTTCTTCTTGATTAAGGTGTTCATGTCCTCCTATTGTGGGGTCACTGGCTTCTGGTGGTTTCGTGTTGTTTTTCAGATTGTTGGGAGAATTCCTGCATTGGCGTCTGCCCATCTCTTCCTCCCAATACTCCCCTTTGGATCTTCTTTTATAGGATCAGGTCTTCTTGCCCACTGATGTACCTTCCCAGTGATGTCACTCCCCAGAGATGTTCCTCCACAATGATGTTTCACTCGGTGCCCAGAACGAAACTCCACGCTGCTTGGTTAGCTCGCGAACAAAGGGCCCACCCTGCTCGCTGTGGGCAGGCTATGGGAACAAAGGAGCTACCGGCCACCCCTATGTCCTCCCGGTTCAGATTCGGTCCCAGCGCCCTAGCAGGCTGGGCAGGGAGGCGTTATGCCCCAAAGGAGGGAGGGAGACAGGGGGTGTGTGGATCTGGATGTAAGCTGAGTGGGATAGGAAGAGAGAGGGGGTTTGGGCAGTATAGCCCCTGTAGGATGGCCAGGAAGTGTGGGCGGGCTGAGGTATGATTCCAGCTGCCGCAGCACTCACTCACCACAATGATGTTTCACTCGGTGCCCAGATCGAAACTCTGCGCTGCTTGGTTAGCTCGCGAACAAAGGGCCCACCCCGCTCGCTGCGGGCAGGCTATGGGAACAAAGGAGCTACCGGCCACCCCTATGTCCTCCCTGTTCAGATTCGGTCCCAGCGCCCTAGCAGGCTGGGCAGGGAGGCGCTATGCCCCAAAGGAGGGAGGGAGACAGGGGATGTGGGGATCTGGATGTAAGCTGAGTGGGATGGGAAGAGAGAGGGGGTTTGGGCAGTATAGCCCCTGTAGGATGTCCAGGAAGTGTGGGCGGACATTATAGTAGATTTATTTGTCTGTAATATCTGTTTCACAAAGCATAGTACTAGAAGCATAACAGTTATTAAACTGGCATTAAACATTGGTTTCTAAAACCCTTATTTAGGAAGCATTTACATCCCAGAAATAGTTACTATAGCAAAGAAATTTGCATTCTAAATTTTTTCTAGTACATGGTCTAAGAGTAAACATTTTCTGTATTCAAAGAATTGAATTTATGTTAGAGTTTGCATTTTATTGATATGCACTATGGATTAGATGCAGTCAGTTAAGCCTTTTCTGGGCCAATTGATGTACCATCTCCAATGTCAATCTGAGAAAATCCTATATAGTGTACTACATCCCTGGATTACCTTATCTAAGTATTGCATGGACATTTCAGATGATATGTTTTGGCATGTGGTCATTTTCATTAACTTATTAGGGATTGATAAAGCATCTCCCCCCTTTTGACACCTTGCCATAATTGAATATAAATTGATTATAAAACAGAATACCAGATATTCAAGCAATAGATTGATGGGGCTTCACCGGTCTCTCGCAGAAATGATGCTCATGTTGGATATTGTAGAAATAAATAAATAAAAACAGGAATAGAAGTTTTCTGCTTGGTGTAGGCTAATGGGAAAATCCCATCAGCATACTGGGTTTTATTTTCTCTCTTATTAAATGACATGGTAACTGATTCCAACCACATTAAATTGTAAAATTTGGAAGGAAAGGGGAAAGAATACAAACTGTGAAGTATTGCCATGTCTATTGTGTATGTTTTCTTTGTTGTTGTTGTTTGTTCATTTGTTTAAAGAGCAAAGACATAATTATACCCCCCCACACACACACACACTCAGTTTCTCTCAGAACTGAGCCATCTAGCTTCCGAAGTCTGCCCTATTTGAATTTTCCAAAAGGCTTAACTTTTCTCCTTCGTTCTTTTTCTGTACTGTTTACCCAAACACCTTGGACTTCCTTATTCTTTCTCTAAAGTTCTTTTCCCTGTCTTGTGATGGTCCTTGCAGGCTTACGTCAATGACATGGTTTTTCCTCTTCTCCACTCTCTTCCTCCAGTTAGCTAGCTGTTTGTTGTTACAGACTGCCCACCCTGGGATTTTTTCCTTTAAGCTCAAATACAGTCTTCTTCCAGCTTTAAAACAAAACAAAAGAATTTGCAAAATATATACCTTAAACTCATTTAGAGATAGTGGAAAACAATATTAGTTGCTCATAATTTTAGAGTTTAACATATTTGAGTAGTCTGTTTGAATGTAATATTTTTCTCAGTTTTATTTTACTTATTAGATTATATATAATATACATGGCATACTCTGAAAAGCAAATAATTTTGCTATTTTAAGCATAGGTGTGCTGTATAGATCACATATATTCATTTTTAAGAGAAATTGCTTTAGAGGGCATCTCTCTATACTTTATACTTATTGTACTCACTTATTTCATTATATTTTGTGCAACCAAAATATTGTAGCTATAAGCTATTTTGAGGATGCTTTTTTTTTTAACCCAAACCTTGTAAGAATCAAAGTGAGCATAATCTTAAGTAACAGAAGTGCAAAATAAGCCCAGAATTCTAGCTACCATAAATAAAAGACCAGAATTCTAACTTTGCAAAAACTCGTAATTACTAGCAGTGGGGAAGGGGACATGAGGACAGAAAAGTGAAAGTTAGTGATTTTGTTCATACTTACATACTCTCTTATTTTGTCTGAACTTTGTTTCTTTTCAGAGATAGAATTCTGTGAAACTCCTCCTGCTTTGTGCTCTGGCTACCAGACAGACATGCATGGCGTTTCTCGGCATGGCTACCAGCTAGACATGGGATCTGATGTAGACACAGAGACAGAAGGTGCTGCATCACCCGACCATGCACTGCGAATGTGGATAAGAGGCATGAAGTCAGAACATAGTTCCTGTCTGTCAAGCAGGGCCAACTCTGCATTGTCCTTGACTGACACTGACCATGAAAGGAAGTCTGATGGGGAAAATGGTAAGAAAGCTACATCTGCAATTTAAATGAACTTCAGGAAGAATGGCTTTTCCCCCTTTGCTTTGTTATCACTTCCTATATCTGCCTATCTTTCATTTGGCATGCAGAATACAAATACATGTTATCAGGTTCCCAGGAACAAGGAGTATACTTAAATATCTGGCAAATAGACACATTTATTTATAACGACACAAAATAGTCTTCATTTCTATGGAACCCCTGGAGAAATTATCTCATGTAGTCAGCAATATAGTGAATGTCTTATTCATTACTCACCTTTTATTTTCATTTTTATTTTCCAGAGCTACCCCAGTGGGATTTATTATAGGAAGTACTCATTTCTTGTATTTGGGCTTTATATCAGTGTGTGAACAATGAGATGAACAATTATATAGCACACATACTCTCTGTAGGGGCTCTCTATTTTGATCCAAATTAACTTGCTGAGTTTATAAACAGATTCACATTAACCACATTAGAATGAAATCATTTCACAAACACAATTATTTTAAAAACATCAGTCATTTGCCAGACAATAACTACTAACGGCAATATCATTATATTGTAATTATATATGATTTCCTTATACAGTTTAGAAAATGAAATGGTTTTGCTTTTTGAGTTTTCAGGAAGGAGTTAACTTATTTAATGTATGCTCTTCTGCCTCTATCAAAAATAATTTCATAATAGACACATTAAACAATTATTAATCAAGTTAATCTAGTCTACCTATCATTTTCTTTGTCACAATATTATATGAGTTCCCTCTTATCCACATTCATGCCATCCAAACTGATTTAAACCATTTTAAAATGACAAATACTATATGTTCCTCTCATCTGAGGTTCCTAGATTTTATACAGTTACAAAAAATTATTTATATATTTTTATGTGAAAACAGAAATGCATTCTTCTAGGAGAACAAACGGACAGGGAGATTTGGGGAAAGATGATATTAGACAAATATACTCAATATTCTATATATACCTGTAAGAACAGAATTTAAATGAAAACAAATAATTGCACAGAAAGCATCATGTTCTATGTTTCAGTCTAATCCTCTCAGAACTGTTTGAAATCTCATTCAGGGAGACAAGATTCTCTGCTGGCTGGTGCCCTTTTCTTCTTCCAGCATGAGATTCCTTGAGAAATTCCCATTTCTTTGGGGTCCATAGTTTTAGTCATCTGTTAGTCAATTGAAAGACACACCTGTCTCTTTTCAATATCTTCATCTCTTCCACGCTGGTTATGGCCCCTCACATAAACGATTGCAGTAAGCTCACTCAGTTGAAACGAACGTTGAGAAAGAAGTCCCCCTAGGCTGTACTATTCTATCTGTATATGATCCTCTATGGGAGGTTAATTTTAGGGATGAGGAAAAAATGAAGAACTAAGTAGCGCTAATGTTTCCACAACTCTGAAAACAATAAACACTATTGATTTCTATGCATTAATGGGGAAATCTTATGATACATACATAGATAATTTTTCATTAATGCAATTATGTTTAAAAATTCTTGATGCAATTTTCATGTTGAAATTTTAGGAATCTTAGATAACTAGGACAATTAATAATTGGTAAAATGTTTATTCTTACAGGTTTTAAGTTCTCTCCTGTTTGTTGTGATATGGAGGCTCCAGCTGGTTCTACTCAAGGCAAGTGTTTTGAAATATTTGACTAAAAGTTACTTTTACCTCAATCAATAATGACACCTACGTAGTCTGAAAAATGAATATTTACCAAATAACGAGTAACTCATAAGGCTAAACAAATGAAATTATCAGAGATTAATCTAGTGACCATGCGCCGACTTGTTTTTCTCCTTTAATTGAGTGTATTTTGCTTATGAAGAGAAGCTGGAAGACAGGTAGCGATAAGGATAATACATGCTTTCATGAAAAATATTGATTTGTCTTGGGGTTCGTGCCTAAATACAATAGCTACCTTTTTGTTCTTGTTCTTGTTTTGTTATTTTGTTTTGGATTTAGAATAGCTTTAGCTTTACCGTGATGTAAATCTGATACTGTCATAACTTTCTCGTGCTGCCTAGCAGATAGCCTTGGTCCTTCTCTCAAGATGCTGCTATCTTGGCCTTACAATTGCATTTTGTTCATGTCATCAATTACAAATACCTCATTAAAAAAGAAAAAAAAGCAAAAGGCAGGTCATCATTTAATGAAGATTTTTGTTTTTGCAATTCTTCAGGAAGGGGGCATTGATGACTATGTGTGTTTTCATGTTGTACTCATTGAATTTGTTCCTTTAAAGAATGATATGGAGAACAACATTTATAAATGATTTGCATGACTCAGTTTGTACCTTGTGGTAGGTCCTTTCATCAAACCACATTTATTAAAAATTATGCGGTAGTTAGAATATAAAAACTTAGAATAGGAATTATAACATAGACAGTAGTAATATTTATTATTGTTGTTGGATCAACATTTCTAAATCCCCAAACATATCATTATATGATGCTCTCATTTCAGTCTCAGACCTATTACCTCTATTTCATTATTTCTTTTGTAACATAATCTTATCATTTCTCCCTTCCCTTTCCTCCTCCTGCCCTTTTTGCAAGAGGGTTAAACAACAATTTATAAACCCATTTTATAGTAGAATATCTTCTAATCCTTTCATCTCTCTTAAATCATATTTTATATGATGTGAAACTCAACAGCTCTACTTAGAGTCCTGTGTGTCTTACTCTGACTCCTACTATTTCCAATAAGGAGTATATAACTCGAGATCTCATCTATAACATATAATAAGGTTCAACTAGTGTAGAAACTGCAATTCTTCTCAAATGATAATCATCAGGGCTGGCCTATATTCAGTATTTTCTTAGAGAAAGCTTGAGAGTGTAAATGCTTTTCTTTTCCTAAATGTATGTTAATTTAAATGAAAAAAAATTCAACTCATTTAACTTTGTGTTTGCATGTAAATGGAGCTATTTATTTCCCACTGATATCATCCATTCATGAAAACATGCCTAGCAGAGTATTTACCTCATTAACTCATTAACTTGAATTTATATATTCTATATTTGAAACATAAAAATCCATAAAATATTTTTGATTTATAGGTTTCAGCAGTTCAGATTCCATGCCATCCTATTTCATGGTTCAGTTAGTCTCAGTGACACTTTATTTTGTTTCTGACTTCCTATACTTTTTGTTCTTTTTCCAATTATTGATGACACTATAGAAACAATATTATGAAGCACCTAAGGATGATTAAAGTTTCACTACTGTGAATGAGGCATACAAGCTTAGATAAAGGAAATTGTTAATTCAGGTGAGTTAATCAACCCGAAAAGAATGAATCTAAGAAGTGAAATCAAAGATGTTTATGGCTCTGTCCATCACATGCGTCCTGTACGACTTAGTGGTACTTAGTGGTTCTACTTACATTTTCAGAATATTGCCTAAACAGATTGATTTCTTTCATTTAATCAATAGACTAAGTCTTAAAAAAATGTTTTACCCTTTTATCAACCATGTTTTGTTGCTGTAAATTTAATTTAAATCTGTAACATGTTATAACCCCTAAAGAATTATACTAAAACTTAACTTGACTGTTGGAATATTTGAACAAGGAGGGAAAATAACAGGTAACAAAAATGGATACATTTTTCTAGGTTTTCACAGAACTATCAGTATATTATTATGTTTTTCAGTCCTTCCCTTTTGTCCCAAGACAATCCTTTAACACCTATCAATACTTAATTTTCTATTAAGAAAAAAGCATATGCATTAGCTAGCTGAACCTTGAGGCCTGAGTACCAGTTTGATATCATACTTCTTTCATTATACCCTTCTCACACTCCCTTTTCAGCTAACTGTTAGGGCCTGAGTCCTAGACTGTCATACCTCACAAAAGGTGTTATCAAGCACTAGACTAGATAGAAATGTGGCCTGCTTTATTCACTGTTAAAGCTTCGATACCTAGCCACAGCATATAGAGCATAATTACAAAGTAGACAAAGAAGAATCATGTCATGTTCTGAGGTTTGGGGGCTTTGAAGCAAGAGATAATATATTTTCATGAATTATCTATGATCTCTTTGAAGGATAGAAGTGCTACATCGAATCAGGCCTGTGGTTATCTAACAAGCAACTTTGCCTCTGAAAAATGATCACTTCATTTCATCATTTCTTGGAACTATCTAACAATACTACTTTATATTAGTCAATATTCTCTGAAGGAACAGCTTATACAATGAATATTCATATATTAAACAGGGGATTTATTAGAGTTGTGAACAGGCGGCTACCTGGTTAGGCCAAATCTATTTCCTGACTGAAGGGCCAAGAATCTTGTAGTTGTTTAATCTTTGATACTGGATGTCTCAGCAGTCTCAACCTGGTGTTAGAATCCTGAAGGATTCCTATAGAGCTGCTCCTCAGTCAATGTTAGAATCCTGAAGAAGTAAGTCCTGATACCAGGGAAGGAATGCCTCAGTAAAAGGATAGCTGAATTTACCAGTGAGAGTGGGGACAAGATGACCAAAATCAAAAGCTTCCTTCTTCTATGTCATTGTATGTGCCCTGTCGCCACAAGATATGGCCCAGATTTAAGGTTTATCTTCGCAACTCAAATGACCCAAGCAAGAAAGTTCTTCATAAGTGTTCCCAGCTGTTTGGGTTATAGTTGAGTCTGGATGTCGATAAGTTAAAAACTATGATTAGACATCTTAATTCTACCACTTGCCAACTTGAATATAAGCACATCTCCTTATATCATGCTTGATTTCCAAATGAAAACAAAAACCACATCATAGTTATAATTTCTGCAACTGGTCACATGACTTTAGCTGGTATTTCTAACTACTTTCTTCTTCTACCCATTCTGTATTTTTTCCACCCACAGCAACCTACAGATTAATAAAAACCCAGAAGCAGATATTGGGGATAAACCTAAAGATCAGGAAAGGAAAGCAGCGGAGCCACTAGAGAGCTCTTACCTCTGAGAAATCCTCAGACTGAAAGAGAATTAGTTCCTGTCTCATCCCACTTTATATTCCTCTCTAGTGCTAGGATTCAAGGCATATGACTCCCCAGTATTGGGATTAAAGGTGTGGGACACCACTGCCTGGCTGCTAGTGGCTTAGTTTTCAAGTATTCAGACAAGCTTTATTTATTAAAATACAAGCGAAATATCCCTATAGCAAGCACCTCAGCTGCTCTTAGTACTTTTCCAGGAGGAATGGCCCTATTATTTTATTCCTGAAGGATCTGTGCTCTTTGTAATACTGTCAAGATTGGGTTGTTATAGTTTCATATTAACTTTAACCACAAAATGTGATAGCAACAAGAGATTCTCTAACAGGTCTCCTGCACTCCAAGTATTATCTTTCTCACCTCTGTTATGGAGAAGTGAATCAATTTCCACCTGGAAGCCTAAACCAATCACCCCTTTATAATACTACTATTCCTATTTTAGCCTGTTGACTTATGGTCATCAGAAGTCCAAAGGGGCCAGTCAGAAATCTGAGCTTCTAGCTCAGATTTTATGTTTACTGGTAGTAGCATCCCCCCACTTGGAACCAATATTTCTGTCCCAATAGAACTTAATGTTATGGGAACAGGAAGCAAAAATTTTCCTAATGGGTCATTATGGGTGATAGTGAGTGGATCCATACCCATTTATACCACTTCATTCCTGGACCCCATATATTCTGGCTCTGAGAAATACATTACCATATATTCAGGTTAATTCTCCCTAATTGTAACACTGTCTTCAAATGCCATTCTACCTTTCTGTGAAGTCAACTGTTTGAGAATGGTGGGCAATATAATAAGACCAGTGACTTCCTTGAGAGCAGACAAGTTGTCACCCTTCTAGGCCTATGAATTTAGCTGGTCAGGGGCGATTCTGTGTAGAATGTTATAACAGTAGATAAGGCACTCTGAGTTCCTGTATGGTAGGTTTGTCAGAATAATCATGTGTAAGCAAGGCAAATCCATAAGCAAAATAAACAAAGATTCTAGGAAGTTCAAAGCACTTGCCTTTCCACATTGGAAGTAGGCCAAAATAGTCAATCTGTTACCTGGTAGCTGGAAGGTCATCCCTGGGAATGGTATCATATTGGAAGGTCAGTGTTAGTCCCTATTTTTGGCAGATCTGGCACTCAGCAACAACTACAGCCAGTTCACCTTGGTGTGTGGAAACCCATTTGTCAACCCCATGTACAACCTCTATTTCCATCATAATGACCTCTGTTCATGGGCCTATTGACAGCGTGGAATGCTGTTGAGTGATGCTGACCATCCACAAAACAGGTCATCCTATCCTGTTGTTTAGCGACCTCTACTGAAGTTACCTTTTAATGAGCATTTCCGTACTATACAAGCCTCTTCACATACATTTAGAAAGATCTATTCAAGTACTTGTTCCCCAATATTTTTTTCGTAAATTTTCTAATCATGTTCTTTCCAAATCCCTGACCATCCAGCCAATCCACTGGCTACTGCACATGAATCAGCAGACAACTGGAAATATGGACATCACTCCATCCAGGAAAAATGCACAATCTTGTGTACTATTTCTACCCACAATGAAGATTTCTCTTCACTGATGTCTTTCAGGCTTGTTACAGAAAGGAGCTGTAATGACGCAGCTGTCCACTTCTGGGTATTCTTTGCATAGCATGCAGAAACAGAACAATCAGTCAAAAAGAAAAAGGCTCAAATCACCTCTTCCTCAGTCAAATGCTAATAAGGCATACTACCTGAGGCTATAGGTATATGATTAAGAACAGAAATGATTTAAACAGAAGTAGAAGTCATAGACATTAAGACAACTTCATTCTGTACTTTGGTTGCATTGTTAGGACCTGCTCAAGTCTGATCACACACACACACATACACACACACACACACACACACACACACACACACATATATATATATATATATATATAATAGATTGCTGCTGTGCACATCCCAATTTATGATTCAGGGTGGGGTTAGACAATACCCAGATTATTATATAGGCAGCTCAAGTTGCTTGACAATTTGGTGGCCAATGTTCATTTTTCGCTAGGGCCCAATAATAGACCAAATATTGTCTCTTAGAATGGAATAGTTGTCTGTGAATGATGGCAGAGCTCTGCTTCAACATTTCTAGTGTTTTCATAGTGATTTGCCTATATGTGAGTGCCAATGTCTCCAGGCAACATCTTTT
The DNA here is from genome assembly GCF_018167655.1 of Microtus oregoni. Lineage (NCBI taxonomy): Eukaryota > Metazoa > Chordata > Mammalia > Rodentia > Cricetidae > Microtus > Microtus oregoni. The sequence continues at coordinate 3,158,144 of NW_024544721.1, forward strand.
TCTGACACGGACACCTCAAGTACCATCAGGTCTTCTGGAACGTATTGTCCAAGTAATACAGCAATTTAAGCCTATTGAAGGGTCTTTTCCTCTTTCAGTCCCCATTCAAAGCTAGCAGCTTTCTGAGCTACTTGATACATGAGATGGGATGACACACCCTAGTAAGGAATGTGCTGCCTCCACAATCCTAGCAAGCCTGCTTGGTGGTATGAAGGTTCAGGAAAAACAAATTATACTTTACTTTAGGAAGAATATCTGTGCCCCACACAAGTGAACTTCTAGAAATTTCACTAAGGTAGAAAGCCCTAGAATTTTGTTTCGATTTGTTTCCCATCCTCAGCTTCCTGTATGTGTTACCAACAAGTTCACAGTGGTTTCTACTTCCTGCTCACTTGGTCCAAGCAGCATAATGTTATCAGCATTGCGTATCAGTGGGACATTTTGCAGGAGAGACAGATGATCAAGATCCTTTCAAACTAAGTTATGACTCAGAGAAAGAGAGTTAATATACCCTTGAGGTAAACTTGTAAAAGGATACTGCTGGCCTTGCCAGCTGAAGGCTAATTGCTTCTTGTGATCCGTATGGACAGGTATCAAGGAACAGGCATTTTCTAGGGCAGTAGCTGCATACCATGTACCAAGAGATGTGTTAATCTGCTCAAATAAGGATATCACATCTGGTACATCAGTTGCAATTGGTGCCACTACTTGATTAATTTTGCAATAGTCAACTGCCGTTCTCCATGATCCATCTGTCTTCTGTGCAATCGAAGTAGGAGTGTTAAAGGGAGATGTGGTACAAACCACCACCTCTGTATCATTCAAGCCCTTGATGGTGGCGCTAGTTTCTGTAATTCTTCCTGGGATGTGGTATTGTCTTTGGTTCATTGTTTTTCCTAATAGAGGCAACTCCAATGAGTTCCTTTGGCTATTCCAATCATAATAGCCCTCACGAAACCAATATGGGAAATCTGTCAACTTCTAAGTACATATACCCCAAGTATACATTCAGGAAGTAGGGAAATAACCACAGGATGTTTGGGGTCCCACTGGGATTACTGTGAATAAAATATCACCCAAAACTCCATTAGTTATCTGACCTGCATAAGCCTCTACTTTAACTGAAGGGTCACATTTGCTTTTCCTATCAGAATCAGTACCAATTATGTATGCTCCTAAAATATCTCATAAACATGGGAAATGTTGATTATTTCCTTTCTCCAGTGTTTATTTACCCCTGTAAAAGGAATGTGTCACAGTGAATTTATTGGAGAAAGCTAACAGTAAAACTCATAAGTATTTTTATAAAGTCCCTTCCTCACAGGACCCTGGGCATCATTTAATTCAAGACATTCAGGGTTTGCAAATAGGTTTAAGTCTAGAAATTGTTTTAGGGGCCAAGGTTCCATCTTGCCACTATTCAATATAGCCTTTCTTGGATTTGTTCAATAATTTTTCTATTTAAACAGAGTGAAAAACAGAGTAGGTTCCTCAATTATTACATAATTAAGAATATTTTATTATATAATAAAACATAAACACAATTCTTTAGTCAAAGTTCCATTCAAGGATCGCCACCATAAAATATCACTTTGCCTATGCTGCCCATTATGGGTCAGGCCATTATTGACATTGCTTCACTTGTCCTTCCCATTGCCATAACAATGCTTACCTTTGTCTTAGATGATTTAGTTTTGCCACCTGGCCCTTTCCCCTCAGGGCTCAATGTTGTGCAAATTCTAATTGGTCTTAATAATAAAAATCCTGAGTCAGATATTAGGGGGTGAAAGCTGAAATATCAGAGAAGCAGAGCAGCCAGTCACTAGTTCTTAGCTCTGCTTAATCCTCAGACCAAAGAGGTGCTACTGGTGTGGTTAGCTACACACTCTGATCTTCAGGCAAGCTTATTTGTTCAAGCAGAAACAAAGTATCACCACAGCCCAATTATAACCCATTGAATTTAATTCCTCCAATTGAGCCACAGTATCTAGCATCCGAATGCCTGGCACAAGAAAAGTCCAACCATAAAGTTCTTCAAATGCACTGTGGCCTTTCCCATCATTTTGGATGTTATCTTATTAATGAGTGACACTTTTTCTGAAGGATCAGGCTTTGCACAGCTTACCCACTCTAGCCTGAGGTTTCCCAGAACTTTAAAATTCCTTCATCAACACAGCAAAGAAATATAAAACATCTCCATCATCTTTTCAATAGACCATCTTATGACAAATTTTGGTTGTGCAAGCTTCCATACTAAACCCAGAGGGCCCATATCAGAAAACTCAGTCTGATCCAGTTTTATGATCCTTCCACCATTATACCATTATTGCATGTCCTTAAAATCTATCCCCATATATATTCCTCAGACTTCTGCTTGCATGAATTAGCAAAATCATTACGTTCTTTAGTGACATATTGCACATCCTCATGGCCTATACTTATTATCTCCCTAAAAGCAGGTTTAGCTCCGAGTCTGGATATAGTTCTGAAGGCACATAGGTAGGCGCTGAGTGACATCAGTATTGTTTTGTCTGGCATCTCCTTCAGGCAAGATCACTACTAGTCCAGCAGACAGTGATGGATTAATTTCCTCAGGCAAAGGTGGAGAGGGCAAGGCTGCAGTAGATGGGAGTGGAGAAATTACCTCTGCTAAGGGTGAAGGGACTATTTCCTCAGGTGAACTAAGCCCCGCAGAATCTTGGGTGCAAAGTTCTCAGCCTCAGTGGGTTCCTTGTACACATCTTCATCACCAGTTATAACATTCTTATCAAACAGTGCACTTATTTAACCACTTACACCCTCTTAGGCTGGGATTTGAATTTTCATTGAAATACAAGTAATCTTATACTGATGGTTTGGGTTTGATTTTCCATAACTTGAAATCTATGGCTGCTGGGAAGATTCTCTTCCATGACACACTTATAAACTGTTAGTCTGTTTTGTTTACATCTGGAGCCAGGCACTCAATTGTGTCACTGAGTTCTTTCCTTTCTTTTGTCATATATCCGAAGATATTACAAGTTGGTTATTTTTATCAAGGAGTTCACTCTTATGTTTCATGAATATACCCAGATATACTAAAAGCACCCAGGCAGAATCATTATTTTTCTCATTTTTCCACAAATTGCCAAATGTTTTATGCATTGAATCACTAAATTCCCTTTTCTTTACAATCAGGAAAATCAAATGAATCTATCCTGGTAAGTTCGTTAAGTAGTTCATACCATAGATACTTAATGCTCTCCGTGTACTGAAGCGAGGCTTCAGTAATTATAGGTAGTAACAGATTAGAAAGCCAGTTCCCAATATTTAAAAAAAGAAGAGACAGGTGGATTATTATAAATTCAAACCCAGCCTGGTATACAGGGTGAGTTCCAGACCAGCTAAGATTATATAACAAACCCTGTCTCAAAGACTAACAAACAAAAAATTCAAACAAACAACAAAAAAAAGTCTTTAAAATTTTCTTTCTCTAGAACCCATCCTGCTTTCACAATCTGTATTTGCCAGGGTTCCATACAGGTACAGAACTGATACACCAAATATCCGATATTAAAAGGGAATTTATTAGAATAGCGTACAGGCTGTATTCTATGTAGTTCAACAGTGGTTGTCTCCCATCTGAAAGATGAAGAATCTGGTAGGTGTTCAGTCCACGAGGCTGGATGTCTTAGCCGTCTCAGTCTTGTGGCAGAGTCCCAGAGGATTCCTAGAGAGCCGCTGGTCTTCAGTCTACATTGGAATCCCAAAGAAGTAGGTACTGAGACCAGTGAAGGGGTGCTTCAGCAACAGGATAGGTGAACATGCCAGTGACAGTGAGGGAAGGCAGGCAAGAAGCAAAAGATTCCTTCCTCCATATCTTTTTGTGTGGGCTGCCACGAAAGAAGGCATGACCCAAATTTAGAGTGGTCTTAATAACTTTAGTGACCCAGTCAAGGAAGTTTCTCACAGGTGTGCTCAGCTGCTTAACTTAGCCATCAAACTAATTAACTGTCAACCTCAGAAATTAGAATAGCTCACAGTAGTTAACTCTGACTGTACACTGAGTTGAAGGGAGAAACCTTGATCAGCAGCTAATTTGGAATAATCAGTTTTCAAAAATGTGTTTTTCTATGTGTCCTTAATGAAAAAAAATGGACTATAAGATTTGAAAACAAAGCTGTTTGTTAAAAAGGAAATAGAAAGAAATAGGAAGAAAAAGCATTTGTTATTTTTTTTAATTTATTAATTTATTAAGGATTTCTGCCTCCTCCCCGCCACCGCCTCCCATTTCCCTCCCCCTCCCCTCATCAGCTCAAAGAGCAATCAGGGTTCCCTGACCTGTGGGAAGTCCAAGGACTGCCCACCTCCATCCAGGTTTAGTAAGGTGAGCATCCAAACTGCCTAGGCTCCCCCAAAGCCAGTACGTGCAGTAGGATCAAAAACCCATTGCCATTGTTCTTGAGTTCTCAGTAGTCCTCATTGTCCGCTATGTTCAGCGAGTACGGTTTTATCCCAGGCTTTTTCAGACCCAGGCCAGCTGGCCTTGGTGAGTTCCCGATAGAACATCCCCATTGTCTCAGTGTGTGGGTGTACCCCTCGCGGTTCTGAGTTCCTTGTTCTTGCTCCCTCTCCTTCTGCTCCTGATTTGGACCTTGAGATTTCTGTCTGGTGCTCCAATGTGGGTCTCTGTCTCTGTCTCCTTTCATCGCCTGATGAAGGTTAATATTCAGGAGGAGCATTTGTTAATTTTAATAAAGTGTGAATTAAAAAGAAATTATATTTATCTATAGGTATTATGATAATGATAACTCTATTCAAACAATATTTATTGAACACTACATATTCCCAAGCTTTGTATTCAGTACTAGAGATGCATGAAAAATGAATTATATACAATCCCTAACCTCAAGGCATTTATATACTGGTGGGAACCATTAATGCCAAATTAATTAAGAGGATTTATTATAAGTGACAAAAACAATTTGAGCAACATTAAACAAAATCTAAATATATTAAATGGTCATGGGAATTCCTCGTGGGATTCAGTGCAACAAAAGGCTAGACTGCAAAAAGTAACTACATAGAAAGATTTGTTAAGACATTTCCTTTTTCATATGGATCCCTCTTTTCTTTAGGAGCTTCACAGACAAGGGTAGATCTGACACAATTCCATCACAGCCAAGAAATCCATGACTGCTCCCTATTGCTTTTGTACTTCCTACCCAGAACCCTGACAACATAGCATATACTACCAATAAACACCATACTACCATAGCCTTGTGTATGCCATTTTCAGACCCTAAATTGCTTCACAAGAACATCTGGAGTTGTGAGACAAAATGGCCTAGATGAAAACCTGGAGGCTTTTGAATGACATGTAGTATGTATGCCAAATGAGGAGTTACCTTTCTGATAATTGACCATGTGGGACCATTCATGCACATTTACTGGAGGGATTTGTTTCTTTTACATTTCTTTCCTGTGCTTTCTATGCTTTCCCCTGATGTTCTAAGTTATACAGGACACTTCTATAGCAGTGAGAACAGTTCCTTAGGAACCATCTAAAAGTCAAAAGAAGTGTGTGAAACAATGCAATGATTTGGTAATAGCTTTGGCATGAACCCTGCCATATAACTGGCACTCTAATGGTTCTGTAGGAACCATTATGCATGTATGAGGCAGTGCAGTTGACTTTTGTAGCAGCTTTTTTGGAGAGTTACATGGTCAGAGGAAGTATATAAGTCATTTGGGTTGCTTTAAGTGTGTGCCACATGTTTCCGTGATGACTGTGATACTCTTAGAATTGAAAACCAGTTTAATGATATTGAACTTTAAGCTATTGTCAGGGTACATAGAAAAATACATATTTTTGAGTAGATAAACCTTTACTAATATGTTTTTGTGATAAATTAATATCTGCTAATAGTTTAAAGTAGATACTGTAAGAACAGTTGTAAGTAAAACCACGAGCCAGTCTGTTCGTCTTCACCTTTTAGGTGCCACTCTTGAGTGATGCTCATTTCCGTATTATCAGTGAATGGACAGATGGCACTACATGATACACAAAGTCTAGTAAAGTTTTCTAGTTCAGATATTCGCATATTTCCCTGTTTGTTGCAGAAATCCATCTCGTCCTCACTGAGGCATGAGATCTATTCAGGTAGGAGTCACTTTTATCTTTAGCTGTTCCAAAGATACAAATCAAGGTCTCTGTCAGTTTGTTCTTTAAAAATAGTGCTACTACTGATCTCCTACACACATATCTTCTTTAATACCTATTGGCTACTTTCTTATAAGTGGAAGGGATAGGGCTGTAGGAATGGTCATTTAATGTTACCTATCACCAAATTTTCCCATTAAAAAAGAACCATTAGTTTATCTTTCTGTTAATGCTTTATGAAGACTATATGTTTTCTCATATCACCTTCAAGGCTGGCAGTAATAAAAAAGATTTTTAATATATATTCTGCTAAAATATAATAGTGTCCCTATAATATTATTTTTTGTTTATGAGTGAGCTTAGAAATCTTTGTATATGTTAATGAAGTTTTTATCTCTTATTCTCTCAATTTTTATAACATTCTCTGTTTATTTGTCTACTTATAATTACTAAGGAAAAATTGGCAGTAAAGTAGAAAAATACAGATAAAGATATAGACCACAGTAAAGAAAATAATAATGTTTTCTAAACATCAAAAAATTACCTTCATTCATCAGATAAATTTACATTAAAACACACTGTGAACTCCTGGAGCTCAGCCCAGTGCTTGGCTGTGGGTCAATGCTTCGCTTCCATCAGTTACTGGATGTAGTGAAGAGAGAGAGGAGGAATGATATTAGCAAAAGGGGTCAAGATCATAATGGGGAAAATCACAGAGACCCAAGGTAGTGGGAGCTCACTGACTCTAGACTGACAGCTGGGGAATCTACATGGGACTGGACTAGGCTCTCTGAATGTGGGTAACAGTTATATGGCTAGCTTTGTTTGTAGGGCCCCTGGCAGTAGGACCAGGAATTATCCCAGGTGCATAAACTGGCATTTTAGAGCCCATTGCCTATGGTGTGATACCTTGCTCAGCCTTGATGCAGTGGGGGAGGGACCTGACCCTGCCTCAGTTTGGTAAGCCAGACTTTGTTGACTTTCCAAGGGAGGCCTTACCCCCTGTGATGAGTAGATTTGGGCTGGAAAGAGGAGGGGATCAAGGGGGAGAAGGGGAGGGAGGGGAAACTGGGGTTGGTATGTAAATGAAAAAAAAAAGCACTTTTAAATAAAAAAAAAATAGAACTGATTTTAAAAAAAACTGGCAATTGAGTAAAGGTGGTAGCATGTGGGTGGTCCTCCCCAGGAAAGAGCACACTTTTTAGTTGTCCATTGTCAAGTGGGCAGGACTAAAAAATGTGCATACAAGTAACATTATATGGACTCAACATGTTATATTTAGGAATATACAAAAACAAATACATATGTGCATGCATTAACAACTAGTGAAAAAATTGGATCATGAATTTGGAGGAGAGTGGGGAGGAATATATAGGAAGGTATGGTGGGAAGAAAAGGAAGGGATAAATTTTGCAATTAAACTGTAATCTGAAAAATAAGCAAAAAATGCAGTGAGAAATGATTGCCTAGAGTATTAGCTGTAACACATATTTCATAGCATATACTTTTTGAAAATGAATACCACATACTATTATAGGATTATAACCAAACACAGTTTTATGAAAGAAAATTTGACAATATCCCACAAAAACTGAGCCTACATCTCCATTGACATAGTAATTTCAGTTCGTGAAATTTAGCTTTCAAGTGACCATACAGTGTTATATAGTAGGATGATCCAACAACTGAAGCATTGTTGGAAATATTGAAAAAGCAGGCATACTGAACAAGATGTTTAACAAGTAGCCACCTGAATGGTGTATAGACAATTCATGCCCTGAAAAACTGTCTAGCCTTAGAAAGTGTGAGACACAAATAATAAATGGGTTGTCTCAGAGGAATTTGGACAGAGATGTTCTACTACTTTCAAAATGTGTATCTATTTATAATTATTAAACATTTTAAGCAATCCTATGTGATCTACCAGTGATTATAACATTATTCTTTGTAACCTTTATGTTTATATATATATGTGTGTGTGTGTGTGTGTGTGTGTGTGTGTGTGTGTGTGTGTGTGTGTGTATCAATATATCAGGAATATTTTTAACTCATTTGACGGAAGCAAAATGGGATAACTTTATGCATTTTAGTGTGGAACAATCTTTAAAATACATCATTAAATCAAACCTCAGTCTTTGAAACACTGTGTGTTTTAATGTATTTTTGCCTGTAACTCCATGTATGGGCTATATTTAATGTAACTTAGTTCACTATAAATTTAAAGATAAATTTTAAGAACAAAATTTTTATAAACGTATCTCTCTTTGCTATGCTCAGCACCCTCTGACAAATTTTGTTCCCTTCTAGTCCTTTGTACTGTTCATTATGATCTAGTAAATTCATTTCCTCCTTCACAAATAGATCACAATCTCCAATTACAAATCACAATATTCAGTATAGGATATTTTATATGTAATTTTAATGGAAATATACACATATCTTCCTATATGTATAGATTGCTTTGGAACCATTAAGAGTAAATGAACAATAATTATTATTACATTTGTGGAGAGCTACTTACACAGCTAAGAGGTAGATTCTGAAGGCAGCTAGTTTTTTTCTATTTACTTTATGCCCTTTGAATTTCTTATCATATGCTGATAATTTTTATTTTACATTATTTTAAATGAATGAATTAATATATCACAAATGAAATAATGCAATTTGCCTGTCCTCTGGAGTGATTTAAAACAGTCAATAGTGGCTGCTTATAGAGGATTTTTGAGTGTCTTATGATACAGTATACAAATAAATCATCTGGGTAGGAAATACCTTAAATATTTCCTTTATATCAGTCTCCAGTTTCAGCTATTGGTTTCCTTCTTTTTTTCTTTTCCTTTTTTTTTATAAATTAATAAATAAACTTTTTTCCAGCCTGATCAGTTTCCCCTTTCTCCTCTCCTCCCAGTCTCTTCCCCAAACTTCTTTCTCCCCTGCCCCACCCCATCCACTCTTCCTCCTTTAGCTTCAGAAAAGGACAGGCCTCCCATAGATATCAAGCAACTATGGCATATCAAATTGCAGAGAGACTAGGTGCCTCCTCTCCTATTAAGGCTGGACAAAACAACCCAGTAGGGGGAAAGGGTAACAGAGTCAGAGACAGTCCTTGCTTTCACTGTTAGGAGTCCCACAGAAAGACCAAGCTATATAACTGTATCATGTGCAGAGGGCCTAGGTCAGTCCCATGCAAGCTCTCTGTTTGGCAGATAAGTCTCTGTGAGCCCCCAATTAGCCCAGATTAATTGATTCTGTGAATATTCTTATGGTGTTTTCATCCCACTAGTTCCTACAAACCTTGCTCCCCCACTTCCACAGGATTCCCCAAGCTCTGCCTAATGTTTAGTTGTGGGTCTCTGCATCTGTTTCTATCGGTTGCTGAAATAACAACTGGGCTAGGCACAAATCTATGACTATAGTAGAATATCATTAGGAATCATTTCATTGATTTTTTTTTGACAGTCATATTTGGTTCCACCTGTGTCCTGGCCCTTAGGGGTAGTATGGGTCTCAAGCTGAATCGGTCATTGGTTGGCCACTCCCATAAATTTTGTGACACCCTTACCCAAGCATATCTTGTAGACAGAACAAATTGTAGGTGAAAGGTTATGTGACTGGGTTTGGGGCCCAATCCCTCCACTGGAAGTCTTCCCTGGTTATAGAAGATGGCCAATTCAGGCTCCATATCCCACAGTGTTAGGTATCTTAGGGTCACCTTCATTTATTCCTGGAAATTTCCATTGTGCTAGGTTTCTACTCATCCCAGAGATGCCCCCAATTCCAGTTGTCTCTCCCTGTAATCTCTCCCTCCATCCTCCCTCTGGCTGATTCCTCCTGTTCCCATCCTTACTCACCCCCATCCATCCAGACCTCTCCCCTCACCCCATCCTTGTTCACCTGTGATTTCTATTCTATTTCCTCTTCCCTGGGAGATCCATGATCCCCCTCCTTGATCCCTCCTTGTTATCTAGCCTCTCTGTGTCTGTGGATTGTAGCTTGGTTATCCTTTACTTTACAGCTAATATCTACTTATAAGTGAGCACATACCACGTTTGTCTTTCTGAGTCTGGGTTACCTCACTCAGGATGATCTTTTCTAGTTCCATCCATTTGCTGGCAAATTTCATGTTATTGTTCTTAACAGCTGAGTAATACTCCATTGTGAAAATGTACTACATTTCTTATCTATTCCTCACTTGAGAAGCATCTAAGTTTTTTTTTTCCCCCAGTTTCTAGCTATTACAACTAAAGCTGATATGAATATACTTAAGCAAATGTCCTTGTGATATGGTAGAGCATTCTATGGGTATATGCCCAGAAGTGGTATAGCTGGGTCTGGAGGTAGATCGATTTTCAATATTCTGAGAAACCACCATATTGATTTCCAAAGTGGCTGTACAAGTTTGCACTCCCACCAGCAATGGAAGAATGTTCCCCTTGTTCTATATCCTTGCCAACAAGAGCTGTCATTTGTGTTTTTGATTTTAGCCATTCTGACAGGTATAAGATAGAGCCATTTTGATTTGCATTTCCCTAATGGCTAATGATATTGAACATTTCTTTAAGTGTTTCTCAGTCAGTCACTTGTGATTCCTCTGTTGAGAATTCTGTTTAGATCTGCCCCAGACTGCACCCCCTCCCTTGATTTATTTAACTTAGTCTCTGTCTCTGCGAGTGTCTGTCTCTGTCTCTGTATGTGTGTTTGTATACATGTTTTGTGAGTGTGTGTGTTCGAAAATAGTGTGGAAATAAATGTCTTAATATCTTTATTGATGTTCTGTTCTTTGCTTTACTGTTAAGTCAACTGTTTATTTTGATTCTGTTTATGAAATCAGAGTCATACTCATTTGTTTACTTGAAAAACCTGTGTCTGCAGATAAGTTTGTACCTCACATAGGAAGCAGGGCATGGAAACATTGTAATCCAATGGACAAGCAATTTTATGTTCCTAAATTGTCTCCTGAAATTAGCAGGACAAAACAAAAAAGATAGTTGTAAATTTCAAACCTTTCATGTAATATATACCATACCATTTTCCTCTGAGACCAACAACATGTATTTTTCATTTTACAATTTTAGCAATGTATACATAATCATATTTCCATGAACAAACACCTATTATGCTAAGTAGCATATTTTAAGTATAATTCCTGTCATTCACACAGTTGATAACTTCAATTTTTGTGTTCTATTTTATGGCCACTATCAGGCAGAAATTTGTGCTTAAATACTTTTCATTTATTTGAATGTTTGTAAATGGAAAACCAGTTTGTCTAAGGCAATTTATCCTTTATTTTTATTGTTTCCGGAAAATGCTATTGCTTGCTGAAATAAATATTTTCTCTCTGTGTTTATGTGGGTTCTGAGGATCAAATTCTGGTCATCTGTCTTGACTGGCAGACACATTCACCAACTAACCCATCTCACTGGCCTTCACATGAGCAGAGCTTATAGTTAACAAATGAGAAATATAATTTGATTGTTTATAAATAAGTACATGCATTATTGAGTGATTTATGAAATTAGTAAGTCCATCAAAATTGTCAAATAATTTGATTAATTTAAGATACTCTCTAAATTGATATGTTGTCTGACTGAACTGCCTGATAATCCCAGTGCAAATTATTAAGCCTTTTGTTTATGATTGTGTACTCATCTTTTATCAAAAAGCATGTCAGTTGATTGGTTGTAATAAGATATAGTTAGAATTTATTAATCCAGTAAGTGTTGTCAAGAAATGTTCCTTTTTAAGGTAAAAAGCAAGAATAATAAAGACTAAAAATATGTTATCATGATATTTAATGATCCCAAATCATGTCAGAATTTGAGGAAAATTCCATAAAAGTTGAAAAGTGTAGCAAATGAAAGGCCAGCCTTCAATTTACATGAATTGCGAACATAACAAATCATGACATTCTTACCAGTCTTCCCATAGTTATTTGAAGTCAAAACACTGTGATACTGGACTATCTCAAGAAGGAAACCCATACAAACATGATGGAAGAAAACAGTCACAGAAAAGGAAAAGGCAAAGGAAAGAAAAGAAACAGACAATACTAGTTCCCTGCATTAAGTAATTACTTTTCTCACCATAAACATATAAATTATTTTGAACATGTCACTGCTTTGATTGCATTTTTGCTCTCTAGGCTACTCTTTATTCCTTTTCATACTTTATATGAAAAACAGGAAGAATTGGAAAATAATTTTCTGTTTTGATTCAGGTTTGATTGTAGTCCTTAGTTTTGACATTTGTGTAATCAACTGAATGCTATCATCTTTAATCAGCTTCAGCCACAATAAGGTTTATCAAGATGTTTTGGCCGTAAGCCTCATTTCCAAGCAGCTGCCTAGATCACAAGTATTGGACAGGCATGTGGAACACTTTTTATAATGTTCTCCTAAGAATCATAATTATGTATACATATATATTTAAAGACACAAAAGAAAATAAATTAGCCCAACATAAATCTCACCAGAAAAGTGCTTTTCTGATAGCAGTTGGCCTCCAAAGAAGGCACTGGCCTTTACTCACAAGTACTAGAAAGAATAATCTGGACATATTTTTTTTTTGGACCTTATTTCTTTGGACCCATGCGACTTAAAATAAAGAAATATCGTGCTTTCCAGCAAGTTGAGTTTCAGTTGTTCCAGATTGAATTAGTGTAAATAAAATAGAAAGAAGGGCTCTAGCAAATCAATACTGCATTGGTAGTAAACTGGAAAATACTGACAAATTATCCTTTTAGGCCTTAGCGAGGTTTAATCTAAACATCGTTTTCTCCTGACACGGTGAGCGAGAAGAGAGTAATTTATTACACAAGCCTGATATGGATGAGAAAAGGCTACTGCTTTTTCTTCACTATTCTGTTTTTTTTCCCCTTTTTATGCCAGTTCAGTTTTTGTCTTACTCCAGAAAGGCATCCTCCAAGAATGTTTGAGTCTAGGATTTTCAATGCCACAGCTTAGCATGCTGCATTTGGCTACTTGCCAGCTTGTTTAAGAAGAACATGCACTGAGAAGTGCACTATTAAGAATCAAGGTTCTCTTATATGCATGGGAAACATTTGGAAGTTCATGCATGCCCGTTCACAGTTTTAGATACTAGGAAACAACACTATATATTATAAAAATCTGTATATTTAACATGAATAAAAATTACCTTGCCCCAAAATTTGAATGGCAAAAACATGAGTTTTGGTTCATTTAAGGTAGGTTCTAGATCTGATTCCATTCAATCTTGCTACTTATTTGTAGGAAAGGGAGAATATTTGGAATAGAATGTATTCTTCACACTGTCTCTTTCCTAATTTTGTTTCCCCCATTCTGCTCTTATTCATTGTAATAGACATCAAGCACAAATATGTGAAAGATGTAGCAGAAATATTGGGTCAGCTGTTTGTTCATCTTTTATGTTAAATAAAGTAGTTGTGTTAAATGTCATATCTTCCCACATGGGTATGATAAAATAGCATTTTATCAAGAGGGACATGGACATAAGAAAAGCAAGTATGTGCTTCTGGCAGGATCATTTCTCAAAGCATTGCAATATGAACAATATTTAAATTACTAGATATATTTATCCATCTTATGTTTTAAGATCTAAGGTTTTATGATATTACAATTATATCTCAACAGTTATTTCATAGTATCAAAGATATCAACCTAAAACACTTTTGTGTACTTGGGGAATATATGCATATTTAATACTGAGAAATAGTTCCTATTTACTGTACCCCATGCTACATCAAAGCCTCAGTAGGTTTAGTTGCTCATGCAAACTAAGGAAATATTTACATTCCCAAGAACTAGGAACTAGAAGGAAAAATTAAGATGGGATTAGTAAATATATTTACAGGAAGAGGATTTTTCACTAAGAAATTCAATTATATACCTTTTTATTGTCTCACAGGGAAATGGATTTCTTCTAGAAAACACTTTGGAAAAGCCCAAAATTTATTACAGGCATACAATTGTTACTATTAAGTATAAACGTTTCCACCTTTTTTGTTTGTTTGTTTTTTTGAGACAGGGTTTCTCTGTGGCTTTGGAGCCTGTCCTGGAACTAGCTCTGTAGACCAGGCTGGTCTCGAACTCACAGAGATCCGCCTGCCTCTGCCTCCCGAGTGCTGGGATTAAAGGTGCACACCACTCTACTGCTAGCCACTGTAGCACAGTTTTCCCAAGTAAATTAGTGGGAAACTGCAATGTGTCAATGAATTAAGAAAAAAAAAAACTTTTGAAGGCTTAAAGACAAATATTTGTTTTCTTTCAAATATCATGTAAAGACCTATTTTTCTTTTGTGGAATCTCTTATGATATTAAACCTTTTAAAACTCTCAAAACCAAGGAAGTTTTATGTGGTAGATATGGGGGAGAAATGAGAGACATAAAAATGAAAACTACAATACTGTAGCTCTTTAATAGCCAGAACCTGGAAACAACCTAGATGCCCTTCAACGGAAGAATGGATGAAGAAAGTATGGAATATATACATATTAGAGTATTACTCAGCAGTAAAAAACAAGGACTTCTTGAATTTTGCATACAAATGGATGGAAATAGAAAACACTATCCTGAGTGAGGTAAGCCAGACCCAAAAAGAGGAACATGGGATGTACTCACTCATATTTGGTTTCTAGCCATAAATAAAGGACATTGAGCTTATAATTCATGTTCCTAGAGAAGCTAAATAAGGTGAATCCAAAGACAAACACATAGGCATCCTCAGGAATATTAACCTTCATCAGGCGATGAAAGGAGACAGAGACAGAGACCCACACGGGAGCACCGGACAGAAATCTCAAGGTCCAAATCAGGAGCAGAAGGAGACGGAGCACGAGCAAGGAACTCAGGACCACGAGGGGTGCACCCACACACTAAGACAATGGGGATGTTCTATTGGGATCTCACCAAGGCCAGCTGGCCTAGGTCTGAAAAAGCATGGGATAAATCCGGACTAGCTGAACATAGCGGACAATGAGGAATACTGAGAATTCAAGAACAATTGCAGTGGGTTTTTGACCCTACTGCACGTACTGGCTTTGTGGGAGCCTAGGCAGTTTGAATGCACACCTTACGAGACCTGGATAGAGGTGGGCAGTCCTTGGGCTTCCCACAGGTCAGGGAACCCTGATTGCTCTTCGAGCAGATGAGGGAGGGGGACTTGATCGGGGGAGGGGGAGGGAAATGGGAAGCGGTTGTGGGGACGAGGCAGAAATCCTTAATAAATAAATAAATTAAAAAAAAATGAAAACTACACATGTTTACAAGCTACCAGCTTAACAGCTTGATTGTGTAGACTTGGTGGTGCTTTAAAAAAATAATGTATGGATATTCCTCAAAGAAAATTAAGAAATGAAAATTTTGGTGTCCTTTTCAGTCTGTGTCAGCACAACTAGGTCACTTAGCCAGAATAATATCAATGCTTTCCTCCAATTGTCCAGACAGCCAGTTTCTACTGAATCATTGAATGGTCAATCCAGTTCACTAGTTAAGATTGCTAAAATGATCCACACTCGGACAGATACAAATGTAAGTTAGTGGAGCATGCCAGGCAGTGGAAGAGTTTTATCTATAAGAGCAAGCTCATCTAATGATCTCTGAGAGACATTTATTTATTCCAGAAATTGATTCAATGAGTAAAGTCATTTGAAGGGTTTTTAAGATATAAAGTTGAAAGGATACATTTAAAAAATGTTTGTTAGAAATTCTTTCAAACACTGGAATTTATTCAACAAACAAGTCAAGCACTTGCCATGGACAAAGGACTAGTGACCTAGAAATGAATTATTAGGCATTTTTTCTTGACAATTTGAAGAATTGTAGAAGAAAGTGAACTTTGAGTAAATGAAACTGAAACACCTCTCCCTTTCTCCTTCCCCTACTGCAAAATAGATTATTTCAAAAGAAGCTTCATTCTTACCCATAAAGAATCTAAGTTACTTTGAAACAATGCCTTAGTCTGGCGTCTCCTACATGAATCTGTTATGAAGAACTGATTAAATGAGATCTCTAAACTAAAATATCTATCTTCCTTATTCTGTGTACATATATATGTGTCATATGTATGTGTCTCTCGTACTGCTACACATATCTCATATCAAAAATCTTTTAAGAGTTTGTTTGTCAGGAACAATGCTTTGGCCTAGTCTCTACATGTAGCTACAAATAATACAAGTCCTGGGAAGAACCACACTCATTAAAAAAAAATGAGTGGTAATTTCAAAAGAAAATTAATGTAAGCTATATGGAAGGAAAGAAACAGGAAATATGAATAACATATGGGCATTCATCAAAGAAATACTGTCCCCAAGCAGAAAATAAAATAGAATAAAACAAGGATGATTAGTTTTCATAGAAATTCTAATTAGAGAGCATAATGGTTTAAAATAAATGAATAACAACACATGCAAATATCTATAAGACAGGATTCTAAACTGATCTCTCTTTTGCCACTTATCCTCTGGGACTCTATCATCTATCAGTTTATGTGGTAAAATAGGATTTTTTAGATATAGTTGGGACTGCTAATCAGTTAGGTTTAAGCTTTAAAATATGTCCATGTGGCACAAGCAATTTATATGTGCACTTCCAAAGCATAGATGAGAGGCTAACAGCAGAAAAAGTCGGAGAGATTTGAAGAGTGAGAAGTATTCAATATGGAAAAGGTTCTTTGTTGCTGAGTTGGAAAAGCTCATTGCTACGTAGCACATGCATTTCAAGTGTACATATAATAAAGAAGAGTTTCACAAAATGGAACTTGTTTACTAAGTAAAATACATTGATAGTCTTTTCTAGTCTAGTCTTGTTGCACTTAACCTGCCTAATTCCCTTCTATTTTATTCTATCCCATGCTGCATTATAGTCTATGCTATTACTTTAAACATGCCTTATTTGACACCATACAATGATTTTAAGATGACATGGATTACTATGTGGAATTAAAAAAAATACAAAACTATATACTCTATATCCCTCTATGTCCTTTATAATTTTTTGAGATGATGAGTAAAGATTGTTTCATTATTGGCTAATTCTGAGTGTTGGTGAACATTGGAAAGGGGCAACACATCTAGCATCTCTGTTTCTAAACTTCTGACTTTTAGATGCAGAAAACAAATAATAGAACCTACACAGCACATTATGAACAGTTAGAGAAACTGTAGCTCTGTCATCATCCCTTTCTTTTGGAAATTGACTTCCATGTTATAACCCGGAATACTTTATTTTTCTAGAAATCTAATGTGTTGCCACATCAATGTAAGCATGTTATAGCATCCTCTAAAATTCAGAGGTCTCTTATAGGTCTTGTGATTTATAGTGTTAAGAAATCCTCAGCTAATGAAGTTTTTGGGAATGACAAAAAGGATGTGAAGTAAAAAGTATTTCTTGGGAAGAGGAAGAAAAACCTAAAACACCATTTCTCATATGGCTCTACTTACTAAATTCTGTAAAAATAACTGGCAGTCAAACTTCAGAATGATAGTAAGATGCATCTACATGATACAACATGATATTATATTTAGTGGAATCTGTTAAGAGAAACCAAGAACTCACACTACCTTCTCCAATACCTCTTCATAGTTTCTAAATAGAAAGATAGCCCGTTCTCTTCTTGTGATGACTTCATTGTTGTCTTTGTCCCTTCTCCTTCCCTACATTCCAAACACACAATAGGTAGGAAAACTACTCCAAAACAAAACTCCACTCCAATACACAAATCTTCTTTTTTTCTTGACTTCATTCATTCTTACATTTCATCAACTCATGGTCTGTCTTTCATGTTGGCTTGGTAACTGATCCTACTAATAATCCAAAAGGCAAAAATTACAGAATATAGGAATTAGAGGTAAGGACTGAAACTTCAATGTCATTCTGTTCCAGCCCTTTTCATCTATCTCTCCAAACTTTCAAAGTCTTCAGTTGCGGAATCAAAATTAACTTTATGACACAGCCACATGCAATGAAGGACTGAAGAAATCCTAAAATAAATGGAAGGTAATAATAGTTTAATCCTTCAGTCTGTTAAAGTTTCTTTATTTATTCAAACATTAGCATTTTAAACCTGTATTTCAAACATGGTTTATCAGAACAAACCCATCACGGTTTGATTTTGGTCTTTTTGTGTAGGGAATTGTTTCCATTGGAAGAAAATTTCACAAAAAAAAGTTTATTTAATTTATGCCACATTAGTATCTCAATATATGTATTAATCTCTCCGAATCACAAGCTATTCCAAAATCGTATCATAAAAACCAGCATCTTTGAAAGTTTAGATTGTTTTTCTATAGTGATGGCTTACTTTGGTTTTAGTTAGAGCATTATGATGTCATAGAAGGAAGGTGAGGACTATAATGGTTATCAAAGACTGGAAAATAGCACAAGGAGAGTAGAATAAGGAGAGTTTAGGGGTAGAGGCAAGAGAGTTGGCTAGGAGAAAAAGTTTTTTTTTTTTTAATGTTCTATAACACAGTAGAATTAGCTATGACAGAAAATTTGGAATTGTATATTATGAAACTGCTAGTTTTGAAGGTTCTAAACCTAAAAGGAATGATAAATTGTTGGGGTTATATATACGGTAGTTACCTCAATCTTATCACAATACATTATATATACAAACTGAAATAACAGACTGTATCCCATAAATGTGTGATTATCATGTTATTACTTTTCAAAACGCTTCAGAAGAAAATGGTGAGGTATAATTGAAAAATGCTAAATACAATTATTTGGATTATAGGTTTTAAATTAGAATATCAAATCTGTGAAATGGCAAATACATTTATACCTACTTGTGGCTACTATCAATTTTAATTAATCAAAAACAACTCCAAATAATAATGATGAAAATTATATTAAAACACTATGAAACCACTGAATTAACTAATCTCTTTTATTTATGGATACTGACTAATATTTAATTTGCAATTTGAAATATTATTTATATGTTCATTTGCCAAAATAATTATTTTAGTCCAAGTCCGTCTCCCCAGAGCACAAAGTAGTTTAGCTGAAATAGTTTTTTTCTTTCCTTGAGTTGGTTTATCCTATTTGTCAAGAGTTAACTTTTTTATTACTTTGTTAATCATTCTTTAAAATTGCATGTTTTTCACTGCTCTTCCTAACAAAATTTAGATCGTTAAGTTAAATTGAATCTTTAGATTTTTAGACTCATTCTCCTCATAATGCTGATAAAATGTATTTTCTGTTGTCTTTCTATAGTCTTTTATAATTTGCATGATATTTTAATATTTTGAGATCAGGAGAATGAGACTTCACATATGTGATTTTCCTTAACCCTAATGGTAATGCACTAATAAATCTTCTTTCTTATATGGCCATTATCAACCTAAAACATTTCACCTCCATTTTACTGTAGATAACCCATCTAAACATCTTACACCGTCGTCAGGGCAACAATGATCACACCTTCTATTCTACTTTCTCACAGAACTTCCACTGCTTCTACTCTTTTATTTTTTATTTCTTTTTTGGGTTTTCAAGACAGGGTTTCTTTGTGTAGCTCTGGCTGTCCTGGAACTCACTCTTTAGACCAGGTTACCCTCAAACTCACCTGCCTCTACTCCCAAGTTCTGGGATTAAAGATGTGTGCCAGCACTGCCTGGCCTCCTTTATTCTTACTAGTCCACTCTTCTTTCATTGAAATCTTCATAAGGTCATATATATCATATGTGTTTTAGAGCTAATCAATTGTGGATTAGTGTCACTTGTTGCTCTCTTTATCTTCTCTCCCATTGCACTGCTCATTGCCCACAAGCAAATCACATACTTCCCTGGTGCCCACGCACCATACCCAATTTTATTCAAATCTTAAGACTGTTTGTTTGTTGCCTTTATACCACTCTAGCTTCACTCTTCCTGCTCTGATGGGATTCTGGCAGAAAAACAGAGAGCGCAGACAATATTGTTTCTTATCTCATACAGAAAAATGTAGGTCTTCAATAATAACGTTTTTCCAATTTCTGCCATCCTACTGTTAACATACTTGTAATTTTGTACTTAAATTTACAATGGATTTGAAGTCAGAAGCATCATTATCCCTTTTCCATAGCAACTCTTCCACGCAGTTCCCACCTCCCTTGAATTTTACATTTTCATTGTTCTGGTATTTGCCACGAATTGAATCTTCCATTGTGTTACAGACACTTCCTCCATTATCAGTCCATTCTCATTCTTCATGAACTGCTCCATTTCACCTCTTTATTTACATGTGACTTAAATATTTAAGGATTCCAATAACCATACTACTGAACATTACAGCCTCATGTGCTCTAGCTACACAGTTACTACTAGCAGCTCTGCTTGGAAGCTTTCATGTTTCAGTTTGGTCCCTTGTCACAGTCTGACTTCAATGGCTTATTTTTCACAGTCATTATTTCCCTTCCCCACTAAAATAAACATTCCACAGGGCAGGGATTTGCTTATGAATTCTTATTAACTAGACCATATTTGACATAATCTAAAAGAAATAAATTTATTGAAGAAAATTAATGAGTGGACTATAATTTGTGTGTTATTTTCTATTACTCTAATGCAATTATAAAGAACACGCACATCAGGGCTACATTCTGGTACTGGTTAGTATGATTGGTTGTGGAAAAAGAATAATTTTTCCGAGCTCTCTAGCTTTTCAGACTCCTTCCTCAGTGTCTCTTTATCAGTCTACATTTTTAAAATGTATTAGTCTTCTCAACGGAACTGACCTTAGGTCATTTTTCTTGCATTTATAAATATTTTCTGAGAAATTGTATCTATATTATATTTCTAAGCACTTCAATGAATTTCTAATGTAGAGCGCAAATGACCACTTTCTCCCAGAGTAGTTTCTAAAGGAGTGTCACGCATCTATTGGAGAATGCATCTGCTCTTCAAACATAACACCAATTAAATGCCTTACTTTCTTCTAAATGTCTTGTATTAGTGGCACAGACATCTACTATACTTTTCATAACGTAGATATTTTGAACATGTTC
Organism: Microtus oregoni; assembly: GCF_018167655.1. Classification (NCBI taxonomy): domain Eukaryota; kingdom Metazoa; phylum Chordata; class Mammalia; order Rodentia; family Cricetidae; genus Microtus; species Microtus oregoni. The sequence continues at coordinate 3,179,278 of NW_024544721.1, forward strand.
TAAGCTTTTTTTTCTTCTCTCCTGCCTCCACCTTTATGCTAACTTCCACAAATCTATTTCCAAACTCCATTTCTGATGCACTCATTTTTCCTCTGTTACTCTCATTTTTCACTTACATCTACCCATACTGATTATTCACATAAGGTGGAAAAATAGTCATCTAAGTGGTTTTCCTGCCTCCGTGTATTATAAAATTCAAATTTTAATATATAATATTGCTGTTCCAGGCTGTTTCTTTGGGGCTCCCAAATTATGACACAGAGACTTTTTATTAGTTTTAAATGCTCGGCCTAGCTTAAACATGTTTCTGGCTCGCTATTTTAACTTAAGTTAACCTGTTTCTCTTTATCCACCATTTGCTTTCCTTCTGTCGTATGTTCATTGCTTCTCCTGTCTGTCTGTCTGTCCAATGGCTGCCTGGATTCTTACCCCAGACATGACCCTCATTCTGTCCTCCTTCTTCTCTTGTTCTTCTGCTTATCAAGCCTATATTTCTCCTTCTCTTTGTTCTCTCAACCGGCCAGCCCTGCCTCTCCTTTCTCTGCCTAGCGAATGGCCATTCAGCTTTTTATTAGACCAATACGTGCCTTAGTCAGGTAAGATGAAATAAATGCAACACATCTATACATAATTAAACAAATACAGCATAAACAAAAGTAACACACATTTACACAGTTAAAGTAATATTCTGCAGCATAATCAAATATAAGACACTTTACCTAATTAAAATAAGATTCTGCAACCTATTGTACTATAAAATTAATACAAATTGTTTTCTTGCCAGTTCCTATGACTTGTACACTACTCGTCAAGTCCCATTCAACATGCCATAGAATCTAGCCTAGACTTGCTTCAACTTCTTAAACTCTACAGGCATACTCATTTACCTATTTTTCTCCCAAGCACACCAAACTGTTTCTCAACATGAAAAATGCATTTAATTTTACCAAAATTATAGCTTCCTTCATCATATTTCTTAGAAAACTTCTAAGAACTTTGCAAGCCAATTCAATACCAGTTATTCTACAGACATTCTTCAAGTCTCACACAGAAAGTCACTATGATCTTTGATCATCAAGCTTCATATATCTCTAGTAAACTATGCCTTATAAATGTTGTTAGATACCTGTCTTTTTCAACAGATTATGAACTTGCACCTCACAAGTAAGAATTGCCAAGATGAGGAGACAAAGCACATATTTAAAAGAATAAACAGTGCCAGTGGTGGGTATGATAGGCTAGCTATCATGTGACTGAAATGAAGTAAGAATAATAAAAGCAAAATACATTTGCTTATTGAGTATGGATAGTTGAGATTTAAAGAGAATGTGGCTATGAGAGATGAATGTATGTTTGATTAATAAAGTAGCAAAAAAGAGTTATTTTACTTGAGAATTATGTTGTGGGCAAATAAATAAAAAACAATTAGACTAGACCATACAGTCATAGTGTGCATTGGAACAGGGAGATTTGGGCTTGATTGTAGGTTTTCTGCTGGTTATGACATTATTATTGTCTTGTATATGTATGTGCATATATAAACATGCCCCTTAGACAATAGACATTTTGATGAATCAAAATGAGAATGTAACTATTCTCACCCTAAAATTACAATGACTACAGTAAAAATGCTCTGAGAATGTATTTGCTTTAGTGCTGGCCATACCTTTAATTCCTGCACAGGGAGCAGAGGTACGTGGATCTCTGTTTGTTTGAGGCCAGATTGGTCTACAAAGTGAGTTCCAGTACAGTCAGAGCTGTTACACAGAGAAGCCTGTCTCAAAAACAAGGAACATAAGAGTTTAAAAGGATGTATCTAGTTTTTCTCTTCTTCTTAATTTGTTTAAAGTATTGCTCCCAGAATATACTTAGTACCTTTAGACCATAAGGTCCAGTTTAGAAGATGTACTGTTTCTGATGGTACACGAGAATGTAGAGTTCATTTATGAAATATGGCACCAAGTTTTGCCTACTAAAGCGAAGAGGAATAAAAACAGTGCATTCGCTTCTGCAATTTGAGGAGCTAGTCATGGCTGTAGCACTAGAAGTCCTATTTTCTCTGTGGTTGTCCCTTTATTTAGAAGTTTACATTAATTAAACTTGATTCTCCTAGTGTTTGAATAGCAATTCTAAATGCCTGTGGTAAGAAAAATCACAAACTATAAAATCAGCCAAAACACACATTCTTAAAGAGTCAACACAGTTGGTAGTGATATTTCCTAATGTTCCTTTGTCCTACTGTTCTCACATTTTCTGTACTGCTTTTGTTCCTAATTATTATCTGTTGAGATTAGTGGTTTGCCCTTTGCTTTCTGGCATGACACATTGTACAAATGTTTTGTGGTGGGACTTTAATTTGTTCATGATGACACTGTTTCTGCCTTTGCCCATGGGAAAAATAAAATCGAGTCATTCTTCCTCTGGCCTTCTTCAGCTACATACCCTGTCAGTACGATGTTTATCTCAACTTGCCTATTGATGATCACATTGATTGTGGTGTATCCTAGTGTGCATCTCAGTGGTTCTGGCTCTTTCCTTTTGTAGAGTTCAGTTCCTTTAAACGAAAGCCTAGAAGAAATTTTAAACATCACAGAGAGATACTAAAGGATAAGACTGCCCCTAACATTGGTTAGAACCACTAATGTATTAGGATGCAATTCAGAAAGTTGTGTGAATGACAGATCATAAAACTGTGTGGTAATCAGTCACATGCTAGTCAAGCCTAGATTGCAGTAATGAGATATGTTTGTTTGTGTGTTTTAAATTTTCTGAAAAGTGAGTGCTATAAAATACAATGTATTTGCAGAGAAGAAAAGTAACTTTAAAACTACACTACTGCCTTTGCATGGACGCTCAGTCTGTCAACTTTTGTCATCTGTGATTTTTTTTTGTCATCTGTGATTTTTAAAGGGTTTTCTGAAACAGAAGTGAGACTTCCAACATAGATATATTTTTCAGTTTTACACTCTATTAAGCGTAAGCTCTCACTATGAATTTTGACTTATCTGGCTGGCTACCTTTATCATATTTTGTAATCCATTACATATATAGTAAATTTTTATAAGACTAGTGCCCAAGAGTTTAGTAACAGCTATGTGAGATGAAAGGTATTTCCTTGTATATATTTAGTGGTGTTAAAGTATGAAGTCAAAACCAAAAAAAGGGGGAGGGGAAACCAGGCAGTGGTGGTGCACACCTTTAATCCCAGCACTTGGGAGGCAGAGGCAGAGGCAGGTGAATCTCAGTGAGTTCAAATTCAGCCTAGTCTACAAGAGCTAGTTCCAGGAAAGCCAGTGCTGTTACACAGAGAAACCCTATTTCGAAAAACAAAAACATAAATATTAATTAGAATGAGATACATACATATATGGAATACGAATTTTTATTGCTATATAGCAAATTACTACATATTTAAGAAATTAAAAGCAGCAATTTATTACTGTCCAGTTACTCGGAGTCCAGGATCCGAACACATAAAACTGAGTTCTATGCTTGGAGTCTCAACTAGTATGTAATCATAACAACTTGGCCTGGGTTCTATTCTAATGACTCTCTTCAGTGTGTATATGGTTGTTGACAGATTTTAATTCTTTTGATTATAAGACTGAATTTCTATTTTCTTCCTGGCCACTAGGCAAAGGTCACTGTCAGGTACTAGAAGTAGTTCTCTAATCTTTGTTATATTGTGTTCCCTATAGGCTCACTCATAGCATGGCATTTTCAAAGTCATCATCCCTGACACCCAGAGGAACAGAGACAAAAAGATGCAGACATAGAGAGATGAATGTAGACACATATGAAGAGACAGGAAACAGGATGAGAGAGAGAGACAGAGAGAAAGATGAGGGAGAACAGAGGGGGTTAGAATCAATTACATGCTAATAAAATTAATCATGTAGATGTGTAGAATAATATGCAGGAATAAAGACTTTTGCCATATACTATTAATTAGGAGTAAGTCACACAATACCCCATGCACATAAAATGACAAGATTATATAATGACATAAACATTGGACCATCTGAGGTCCCATGTGTTACACTACTAAAAGAAATAAGACACAATTCACTAGCCTAAAGCCTAAATGAAATAATGAGTATTATCCTTTGATAATTATTTAAGATGCCTAATGTGAGCAAAATATCAATTGTGTCATGTATTATTTCTGAGTGTATACTTTTAGAAATTAATTTTTAGAGATTATAGAGAGAGTCTCTTAACTTGAAAATTATCAGTTGTCCAAGTAATTCATAATCATATGCTTATTACAAAAACAATTATAACCTAGAACTGTGTAAAATAAAACTGTCCTTTCTTCTTCACTCCTACCTTCCATAGCACATTTCTCTATCTAGAGATTTATCAGTGATAACAGTTTGTTATTTAGCTGTCTATAAAATTTTGATAATGAAAATGAGGTTATGCTTGATATGTTTCCCTGTAGCTATATTTTTCAAGACAGTGTGTTTGGTTGTTATTTCAAATCTCTTTTTTGCAACTTTCTATCAGCTACTTGGAAGTTCTCTGCTTGTATGGACCACTACATGATTCTTTATTTTTACTTTAATGAATTCGATGTACATATATATGTGCATATATAGATTGGAAAGATTTATTTATTTTATTTATCTTTTATATAGTATAGTACATTTTATATACCTATTAATATATTATATAATATTTATAATATATTATATTGCACATTTGTTATATTGATAGATAAATAAATGAAATGTATCTGATAATTAGATACTGTGACAATATCCTCTTAAAAAATAATTTGTATTTAAAAACCCTACTGCCAGTATTGTGAATGAATGCTTTTTCTTTCCACTCCATATTTTCTTCTCTAAAATGCATTCCTGTTAGAAACCTAGTGGGGAGACACAATAGAAGTTAGTAAACATGGGAATGAATGAGAGAGAGATGGAAACAAAGACAGAGGAGAGAGATAGAGAGACATTGAGAGAGCGAACACATTGGAAAGTATGGACATAGGCAGAGTCCATTTAGTTAACCACAGAAAATTTAGGTTCATTAAGAGTTTGAAAAAGCTACACCGAAAAAGAAGCCTTTTCTCATGGTCTATAAAATTAGAGCACTCTTTTTAATTCAACCCACAATTTATACACATACTTACATATAAGTAGAGGATAGGGATAAGTAGGAGAAAGAGAATAGCTTGTTCAGACAATGAACATTCTGGAACTCTAAAAAATACCATGGAATGTTAGTAATGCATGTTATTAACTCAATGACTCTGAGAGTCCTTCTTCAAAGCCATTTCTAAATCACCTATCATTATATAATTAGAGGTCTCTTAAAACAAGTAAAATAGATCTATAAACCAGGTTGTCTACTAGAGTGCTAGAAAGCCTGCTGAGAGCTATCACATAAAAATGTCACAATTTGTAGCTACCCTCCCCCTCAAAAGAAGTAGAATTGCTTTGATAATATATAATAACATCAAATGATATGTTAGATGGTATTGTTGGAGCTCCATGGAGATTTTTTAAAATTTTCTGATTACAAAATTTACTCAGAATCTCAAGGCTGATATCAAAATATCATGATTTGTTCAGACTTGCATTTCTTCTTCATCCTTTTTAAACTAAATATGAAGGCTACGGAAATACTCAATTTTCTCCAATTGTTGAAACATACATTCTTTCTAGGTTTTTCCCTCTTTTGAATGAGAATATATAGAAAGAAAACAGCAAGCAAATAAACCTAACTCCATGACTTTCTGTATTGCAAACAAAATTTCAGTTAATTATGTCTACAATTTGAGGATTAATCATGTCAAATAGAAATCTTGGCTTAGTTCTATTGGTTTAATCACCTGACTTAAAACTCCAACGCATAAATTACCATCACACTGTTCTTCTAATGCTTAAAGCTGCTGATTACACAACGTTGTCCAACAGTATTTTGAAGGACTATTTTTTTGTGCATAATCAACTTTCAAAGCAATGGTTAAATAAAATGTATAGCATTGCTTAAATTTACAAGTAAATTATTGCTTGAAATATGTTTTTACCTCCTAAGTTATTTTACAGTGACTACATTTTTGACTACATTCTTCAACCATCAAACAAAAACAGAACAATTAATATGTTTAAGAGCTTCATCTTCTTTTTCAAATTTATATTTTAAAAACAATCTTATCTTACATACCAATCCCAGATCCCTCTCTCTTCTGTCCTCTCACTCCTCCCACCTCCTCACCATCCTACCTGCCATCCACTCCTTAGAGAGGGTGAGGCCTCCCATGGGGATCAACAAAGTCTGTCATATCACTTGAGGCAGGAACAACTCACTCCCCATCTAAGCTGAGCAAGGTATCCCTTCTTAGGGAATAGGCACTAAAGAACCAATTCCTGTACTAGGGATAAATACTGGTTCTTCTGCTAGTGGTCACACCAACTCCCCATACTTCAAAACTATCACCCCCACTCAGAGGGCCTAGTTCAGTCTTATGCTGGTTTCTCTTCTCTTAGTCCAGGGTCAGTGAGCTCCTACTAACTCAAGTCAGCTATTTCTGTGGGTATCTCCATCATGGTCTTGACCCCTTTATTCTTAATGTCGCTTCTCCCCCTCTGTGACTGGACTCCAGGAGTTTGGCCCAGTGCTTAGCTGCGGATCTCTGCATCTGCTTCCATCAGTTGCTGGATGAAGGTTCTACGATGACAATTAAGGTAGTTACAGAGCAAGTGCTTTAGTACCCTATCCTCTATTGCTTAGATTCTTAGCTGGGGTCATCCCTGTGGTTTCCTCGAAGTTTCCCTAGTGCTGGTTGCTCCCTAACCCCACAATGACTCCTTCTTTCAAGGTGTCTCTTTCCTTGCTCTCCCTCACTGTCCTTTACCCACCTCAATCTTAATTTCTCATGTTCTCCTCCATGCTCCCCTTCTGCCCTCAAACTCTCCTCTTCCCCTTCCCACTCCCCTATCACCATCAATCCTCTCCCCATGCTTCCAATTTACTAAGGAGATCTTGTCTACTTCCCATTCCTGGGGGAATACCTGTATGTCTCTCCTAGATTTCTCTTTCTTTCCTGTCCTCTCTGTAGTTGTGAACTGTAAGCTGGTTATCCTTTGTTTTCTGTCTAATATCCACTTATGAGTGAGTATATACTGTGCTTGTCTTTCTGGGTCTGGGTTACTTCACTCAGAATTTTTTTTTTTCTAGGTCCATCCATTTGCCTGAAAATTTCAGGATGTTATTGTTTTTTCCTCACTGACTAGTACTCCATTGTGTAAATGTACAATATTTCTTTTATCCATTTTTAAGTTGAGGGGCATCTAGGTTGTTTCCTGATCCTGGTTATTACAAATAATGCTGCTATGAACATAGCTGAGCAAATGTCCTTGTGGTATGGGTCTGCATCCTTTGGGTATATACCCAAGAGTGTTATTGCTGAGTCTTGGGGAATATTGATTCCCATTTTTTTTTGAGAAACTGCCATACTTATTTACAACTGGTTGTATAAGTTTACACTCCCACCAGCAATGGAGGTGTGTTCGCCTTACTCCACATCCCCTCCAGCATAAGCTGTCATTAGTGTTTTTGATCTTAACCATTCATACTGGTGTAAGGTGGTATCTCAGAATCGTTTTGATTTGCATTTCTCTGACAACTAAGGATGTTGAGAACTTCCTTAAGTGCTTTTGAGTCATTAGAGATTGCCCTCTTGAGAATTCTCTATTTAGATCTGTATCCCATTTTTAGTTGGATTTTTTGGTATTTTTATTTGAGACTTAGAAGCTTCTGTTAGGCAAAGGACACAATCAACAAGACAAGACTCAACCTACAGAATGGGTAAAAAAAATCTTCACTTACCCCACTTCAGACAGAGGGCTGATCTCTAAAATCTACAAAGAACTCAAGAAAGTAGACATCAAAAACCATTTTCCTTCTTTGTGATTGGTAATATTATTAGCATTTTAAATTAATAATGAGACCTCTATACAAATAGGTTTAACACAAACCTCCCCAAATTTATTCATATACCAAATTATTTTATTTAAAAACACTAACCTTCTCTCATATTAGGAAATGTTGGTTTAGATATGTCATCTTTAATAGCAGCGTTATTGAACTGTACAATTTTTATTTCAGCATTTGCCACGGTAATTTCACACCATTACTTTTAATTCATTTCTTGAAATTAATTCCTTCTACAACTTCAATTATGTCTCAAAAATTTAAGTATATCTATCTGGAAAACTAAGAGCAGATTTACTTATAAAAATACACCATGAAAAATTTAATAATTTAAAGACAGTGGAATTAATTATGCAGTGAGGGGTAATTCTCAATAACCACATCTCTTTTCAAAGGATTATTTTATTCATGTTTAATAAAAATGCATCTCTCCGAAGATGGCACTTGATAAACCCTCTTCTTTGATTTAATTTATTTTCCTGTTATCATTGTTAACGATGCTTATGAAAGATGATCTAAGGACACCACAGGAATTAGATAACGAAATACTGTGGCGTCACCTTCATCCAGTTGATGCTGTGATAACTGTGGCTGAAAACTGTAGGAAACTTAAAGAAAACCAAAAGAACAAAGGAAATCACTGTCACATAGAGGTATCATTTTAGAAGCTGAAACCTTATAAATTGTATTGATAGGAAACCTGCACCTGAGCCACAGGGAATCACGTCCCTTGAATTATATTTAATGGCAATTGGAAATATCCTTGATCCTTATGCTTTTATTGTATGGCATGTTTTTGTGGCTCAGCTTAGAAAACCAAGTTTATTGGGAAATAAATTTTCAGTGTTTCATATGTTGTCTTTAAAGAAACAGTAGTCACCACCTGCCGCTTATCACACATTGATGTCATTTTTCTTCCCAATCAAAAAAAAAAAACAGGTCAGCAATATCCTAGCAGGACAAAAGGACACTTTTCCCTATGCACTGTATCGTGGGTAAGACTTACACCTAGTAGGACACAGGGCATATATTTTCTAATGTTCTAGGCTACTTCCTCCAAGAAAGAAAAAAGAACATATATATTATTTTACAAGGTCTGAAATATGTAGTACCCTTTCCTTTAGCTATGAATATATGTTCTGTGAAAGCTATAGACATAGCTAAGTTAAATATTTACAAAAAATTTGGTTACTCATAAGGATTTGTACAGTCATTTTGCTATACCTGGAGTGTTGCACTTTCTCCTTTTTCCTTCGTCTACACACCCATATCCTCCCACCCAGATATACTTTGATGAATCCTTTAGACTTAAATTCCATTCTACATTCTCCAGGATCTTGACCACATCTGCTTCCACACACATCCAAGTCGACTTTGTAAGTAACATACATTACAGAAATGTCATATGGCCCAGGGTGTTTTCCTCTAAGGTCCCAAGTCAATCATGTGATCAATTAGCCAGGTGTTGGTGGCGCACACCTTTAATCCCAGCACTCAGGAGGCATGGACAGGTGGTTCTGTGAGTTCAGGCAGCCTGGTCTACTGAGCAAGTTTCAAGAAGTTTCCAAAGCTACAAAGAAACCCTGTCTCGAAAAAGAAAAGAAAAAAAAGATCATTATTCATGTTATTCAAGGCATAGTAAACTACTCTGCTTCTTGCATCAAATGTCAAACAAAAGATTTTGTGTGATACTCTGAATATAGGACATTCCTACAGCAAAGAAAGTAATGTTACAAAATGTATTTAATGCAAGTTCTTGCAAATAAACACAGTCTAAAAGTCAAGGAAGTTTAGCTGCTGCTTTCTGCTTGTTTCTTAAAGGGTGGTCACAAACGAGTACCTATAACATCTTAGAAATACAAAATCTGACTCTCAAGGTGGTTTGATGGGTGAAACACCTGCTTAATAAGCATCGGGCTCGGAGGTCAAATGCCCAGAATTCAAGTAAAGCTTACCTAACACACGTCTGTAATCTCAGAACTTCTTGTGGTAAAATGGGAAGGAGACACACAAGAATGCTTTAAAGCTGGCAAGCCAGCTAGTCTATTGCACACAGAGGAGCTAAGAGATTCTAAACCAAAAAGGAAGAAAATAAAAACGACACCCAGGCTTGTCTTCTGACCCCCACACATGCACAATGGCACATGCATACCCTCACTAACACGCATGTGCATGCGCGCGCACACACACACACACACACACACACACGAGTGGGGGGGGGTCGAAGAAGAAAGAGACAGACAGACAGACACAGAAATTCAAATTTCACGCCCACCCAAGATACTGAGTTTGAATATGACTTACAATTCCCAGGTGACCTAGGAGCAAGTTAAACTTAAATAAGCTGTTCTCCAGGTGAAAGGCTGGTTGCAATCTATCTCTGTGGAGTAGTTAAAATCATGAAAAATGGGATCCTGTCAAAATTGTTTCCATCCACATTAATGTGTCTATTGATACTGCCATTGTTCCAGTTATTTTGATGCAGCCATTTCTAGAAGAGACTGCTTTGCAGCAGACTTCCTGGTATACTGGCTCTTATACTCTCCCTACCCCCTCTTTTGCAATGTTCCCAGTGCCAGAGATGCAGGATCTGTGATATAGATTCATTTGTTGAGATTCTGCTCCTCACAATCTGTTCATCTCTGCATTGTAGCCAGGGTGGTTTCTCTCTGGTGGTCTCCACTTGCTGTGAAGTGAAGCTTTTCTGATGAGGGGTGGTCGTTACATTTATCTGTGGGTATAAGATTTAGAATTTAGTGAGGAGATATGGTGGTCTACCATTCTCTTCCAAGATTCATGACATCACTAACCCTGGAAAACTAATTAGGATTTTAGTAATGACATCGGGGAGAAGAATTAGCCTTTCCCAGGGATGAGGCCACTGAGAGATTTCCAATACAGAGTTGTCAGCCCTGAAATCATATACACACAAACCACTAAACTGGACTAAGCAGACTGTATTTTTATATTTATATGTAAACCTAAATATATCTATATCTATACATATGTACATATAGAACATGTTGTGGCTAATCAAGTTTAGGCTAATCTAATTAGGTTTTTGTAATGGAGTATTTGTGCTTATGAGAAGAGGGATATCAGAATTCTCTTTTCTACTACATGTTGAATAAGTTTTTTGTTTGTTCTTTTGTTTCTGTTTTGTTTATTAAGATGGAGTAAAAGCTATCTTCAAGCAAAGAAATCTATCTCCTGAAACCTAGCCTTTGATAGTATCCTGATCTCACATTTTAAACATTCAAAGCTGAGAAATAAATACCTCTTGTTTAAGCTACGCCCTCTATAGGAGTTCGCTATGGCAGTTTGAGCTTACACATATAATTGTGATTCAACTGCTAAATTAACTTACTTTGTATAAATCAGGTATCAACAACATATTCCACTGCCTATGAGGAAAAACTAATTATACTTTCATTTTGATCTCAACTATTTCAAGGCCATGAGTTCATCTGACTTCTCCAGCTACTGTAGAGAGCTCTGAGGACTTGTTTCTAGCCTTCAATGATTTTCATTGTTGGTTTTCAACACATGTTGGTTTTACAAATATTGAGCATATAGTTTGGATTAGAAGATATTCTACACAATGGATCATAATATGTAGTTTATCTCCAGTAAATCAAGAGTCAACTAGCTCCAAATGATGAAAAACAAATATCAGGTTTATACTTAGCTGTGGCATAATAGAGAGAAACCTACATCAAAAGTTTGCCCGTGTCCATCCATGAAAGTAGAAGTATGGCATTGAATGCTGCAAACATATTCTCTAGGAATAGTTGAGTAGAAAAAAAATATCTTATTAGATATGTGATAAAAGAGGACACCAGAAAAGTGATGAGCCAAAGACACTTCATGTAGTTTTGATCTACCCCCATAGGCTTTTGTTAATCAGTTTTACCATATACTGAGGACAAACACCTGAAAAATCCAATTAAAATGGCCTTTTCTGGGCCGTTCTGATGCCAAACATTTTGTTAAAAGTGAGTGAAGCAAAGACGTTCACCTCGTGCTGAGACACAGGAAAGAAAGTCAGTCTCCTTTCGCCTTCTTTCTTCCACTTTTCATCACATCTGGAGGCACAGTCTAGTGGATGGCTCAAACCACAATGAGGAGAGGTCTCCCCTGTTTGCTTACTTTTGGTTAGGTAATTATTATGCCAAAATTAATTTGCCATTTTAATTTTCAGTTCAGTTTCTCTAGCAGAACAGGAGAGATGTTAAAATATGATTTGCTGTATTTATTTCAAGGTGATTTACACTTTGTTGATCGAAATAGCAACATAGCTACCATGCAAAAGTTGCTACTATACTCAAAATCATCTCTGGTAACACCCCCACAGATGTTCAATAAATGTTCCTTATTAATCTTCTAGCTGTCTGTCAATCCCGTCCAAATTAGGTATCAGAGCAATGCTTACAGATGTTCTAGGAGTTTACATAATATCTAGCAGGTCTCATTATCAAGATAATGTTAGTATCATATTATGACATATTCAGTAAATAGACAACATTTTGGGAGCCTCCATGGTAAATAAAATATATAGTGAATATTGACCAAACTTGACCAAAGGCAAAAGAAACAGTAGAACAGTAAGTAGCATGTTGATTTGATTTGATACTATATGCATAGAATTATCCTCTAACACACACACATACAGACAAGAGAGAGAGAGAGAGAGAGAGAGAGAGAGAGAGAGAGAGAGAGAGAGAGAGAGAGAGAGAGAGAGAGAGAGAGAGAGAAATGCAAAAGGCAAGGCAGCTGGATTACTTACCTGCATGGCAAGATAGGTCATAACCTATGCTCTGCATGTATAGCTTTTGAGAGGCCTCAGGTTACCAGGAATAGTGCAAAAAGCAATTGTTCATGATTGGTACTCCTCTGTGCTGAGGTTGTCCACTCTGTCTTAATAACAGGGAACACATGTTGCTTGCTGAGGAAGCCATTTTACTTTGTAGGAGTCCTTGCTTTCATTTACAGAGTCGAAGTTCCCTCAATATTGTAGCTGAATTTAGCTTTCGTTTAAATTCTATTCCTTATTTATTTTTTCCTCTATTTTTGCCTTTCTTTAACCAAAAGAACAAAATATGCTATGCTCATCTAAATGTGTGTGTATGTGTGTGTGTGTGTTTTCTAGCAACAGAAAAACACATGGTGGTGGATACAAAATCCACTCAACTGAGGTAATGCTTACAGAAAGTGAACTGTTTCTATTTTGTCATTATTTTTCTTGATGCCATTTTGCTAAAAAAGTATTCTTACATGACAGGGTTTTACTCTTCCGAACCCTCAAGTACAAAAATCTTTGGAGGTAATTTTGAGCATAGAAATATCTTTTCCATGGTAACTATGTTCTTATTTTGATCAACATAAGTGTAAATCACCTTGAAATAAGTACAATAAATCATGTTCTAACATCACTCCTGTTCTGCTCTAGAAATTGAAAATGAAATGTAAAAGTCAAGTAAAATGGTCACTTTGCCATAACATATTATTACCTAAGGAAAATAATGTTGTATAACTATGCATTATAAAACTATAATAAAGATAATTATTTATTAGAAAATTATGTGAATATCTGTACATGTATAAATAAACAGCCAAGTATTCTTGCTTTACTTTATCAAATTGTATTATTATTAAGCCACTAGAGTTTCACTTGGGTCATCAAATAGGCAATATGTTCTGATTACCACTTGTTATGACTTTTAAGAATATAGAGCACTTCAGAAACATTAGATTATGTGTGCTTGCTGAATTAAATAAGTTTTTCAACCATATGGTATCTCCTGTCTTTTAATCTTGTGCAATTATATACAAATGGGCACTTAAGAGTTTAGTCCTATTAACCATGGCTAGTCTTCATTGTCAACCTGAATGTGCTTAGAATCTCCATGGAAATACTCATTTGGGGATAATTGTGAGAATGTTTCCAGAAAAACATAACTGAGGACATAAAGACCCAGCCTGAATGTGAGTGGCATGTTGCCATGGTCTAAGGTTCTGCACGGATAAAATAACAAAAAAATGATGAATAACACCATTCCTTCATTCATTCCTTCACCCCTTTTCTCCTCCGGACTGTGAAGGCCAAGGGCCGAACATTCTCACATTTCTGCATGTATGATTTTCCCCATCACCGTAGGCTTTTACAAACAGTGAGCAAAATAAGCCCTCCCTTCCATAAGCTGTCTTGAAAGTATTTTTTGTCAAGTACATTTTTTTATTGACAAATACAAAATTATTTGTCAGAGCAACAAGAAAAAACCCAATACTCCATCTAAAATAATTTTCACATCTTATTTTGTGGTTTGAGACAAAGTCTTGCCCAGACTAGCTTCTAATTTGTAATCTTCCCTTTTCAGCATCCTGTGTAGCTGGGTTTACATACTATCATGCCAGGCAGAAGCAGATTATTTTATTATTTTTATAATTTTCTTGTTTGTGGAGCTAAGGATTGAAGTTGGAGCTCTTTGCATGCTGCAGCACCACTGTTCCACTGAGCCTCATACTCTGCCACCCATCATTTCTGCCTGATTGCTTTTTAGAGTTCCTTCCATGTTTATTATTGAGTCTCATTGTGAATTATAATACCTAATTGTATCTCATTGTAGGACTCAAATTTCCAATATTATCAAATCAGTCTTGCATCTTTCCCCAAATCATTTTTTGATGGGAATCCCAAAGGGATGTGCAGGTGGCATCATTATTATATGGGTGTTTTGTAGCACCTTATGTTTAGTTTAGTATATGTCTAGGACCAGAAATACATTTTAAAAGTCAAATTTGGTGGTCGATATTATTACCCTTGTTTGAAAGATGGAAAAAGGAAGGGTCTGAGAAGCCATGTCACTGTCCAACATGTAAGAAGTCATTGAAAAGATTGAATTCTCAAGCCTGCAGTACTGTACTCTGTCCACTCCTGTCACTCAGCTCTCACCAATCAAGGATTTCCTATAATCAGAATAAAAACAGCAGGGCCTCCTTCACTTGTGATGTACCAAAAGGATAAGGTCCAATCACTTGACAGAATGGATCGAGGTTGATTGCATCTGGATGAATGCATAGGCCAGATGTTTTAAAAGACTGTTTATTTTTGCCCATACCTGAAGTGGCCACTGAAGTATTTTGCTTAGAAAAAAAGTTGTAAAGATATCTCAGTAATTTCTCTGTTTCAAATATGGCACTTTTAGGTCTAACTGATAAAATTTTTGTTACATGAACGGAGCTAAAAATGACACTGATCCACTTTCCATTATAATTTTGTATATCGAGGTACTCTAATACACACACACACACACTTCATTTTTTTCTGTATGAAATCTTTCAGTCATTGTTCCCAAAGTGTATAAAGTATGACTATAAAGTATGACTATAAAGTATGACTATAAAGTATAACTTTTTGTTCCTGCATCCTTTTTGTTCCTGCAACTAGAATTAAACCTAGGTAATCAGCTTGCCGTGTTTACTTCATATAACTCTCTCTCTCTCTCTCTCTCTCTCTCTCTCTCTCTCTCTCTCTCTCTGTGTGTGTGTGTGTGTGTGTGTGTGTGTGTGTGTGTGTGTGTGTGTGTTGCTTTTGAAAGTTTAGGACTGTTCATGTTAGTGCAACAAATTTTTTTAAAAACTGATTTCTGGCCACCCCTAGCATTTTAGCCAAAAAAAAAAAAAAATTACTTCATGATTACAGACCCAAAGGTTTCTTTGCTATCATACAAATGTGAAATACATTTCCTTTTCTCTTTAGCTTCAGCACAAAACTTAATTTTATTTATTTTCTTATTTATTTGCACTACCAGGTCCATCTTTCTATCTAATGGTGAAATCATTCTATCTAGCCAGATGATTGCTCTTTTCTCCAGTGTCACAAGTTAAATACTTTTGAGTTGTGCCTGGAGCATCCCTGCTCATGTTTTATCCTGTTTTATTTCGTTGTCTGTAAGTATGAGTTATATATTGTCTGTTTGTGAAGAAGATCATAAAGCATACTTTTCCAATATATATTTATAATATGAAAGTATTTGGCAGTGCAATTTCAGTTTTGATACCTAACTAGATAGCAATTAGTATCTACATTTATAAAGGTGTAAAAATCCTTTAGACCTCTTGTTCCTGTCTAACCTATAATTAAACTGTTATATTTGAAACATTTTTCCATTGTCTATATCCTTAAGACCATAAGGTGAGGTCATCTTTATGAGTTCCAGTAATTACCTTAGCCAAACCATGGGCCATCAGATAACGCAGATAATATAGTGGGTGTCATGTCACATTCACTCAAATGTGATTACTTAGGATTTATGCATGAATGCCATTCTGATATGTTTAGCGGCAGCATTTACCAGGTTTGATTGTAACCCATTTCATACTTTACTGATTCAGAGAATATTTCTTCATTTGCTCCTCCTGCCCATAAAGCCATATTCACCTTTTACATAAAATTGTCTTACCATGAAGCAAGTAGTATGTTGTTAACTCCATTTTATAAAATTCAGAGACACTAAACAAATTGACCTGATAACAACACAGAAAATATAGTGTGTGTGTGTGTGTGTGTCATATTTGGATGGCAAAACTTAGAGCTCAGTCAAGAATTTAGATTCTAGCAAACTAAAGCCAGTGAAAAGTTCAGGAATATAATCTAATTAGCCTCACAATTCATAGGACTAGCAAGCTGGAATCAATAGAGGAAGAATTACATTTCACAATAAATGCAAAACAAATAAAGTAACTGCAGAGGAACAAACTTAGAAATCTAAGTGAAGAAGAAAACAGTGATCAAACAGTAATTAACCAGAAGGCCATGTGATGTTCTCGGTTTTATTAAGGAAGTCATTTCATTTATAGGAGCTTCAATATCATCATCTGTAAGTACAAAGATTTGATTATTAGCAAAAGCTGTTTCAGAGTTCTTGTTAATTTTTTTCTTCAGATTTTAATTCTCAGTCTAGAATACAAAATAACACAGAGAACTATAAAATACAGATATTAGGGAGGGAATCTGTCTACTTCTATGACTCTGTAAAACAACAACCAGAAACACACACACACACACACACACACACACACACACACACTAACCCTAACAGAATATTTAGGAAATTAGGTAATTAGGTTACATTTTCTTGCCCTTTAGGGGCCCACTCCCAAATACACGGACTTATTCTTAAGATGAATACCCGGTCTTAGCCAGGATTCCTTAACTTAAATTATCCCATCTACTTTTTGCCTCTGGGCTTTTAACATTCTCTATTCTAGATAGCATTCTTTACTTCTTACTCCGTAGCTGGCTGTGTGGGTGGGTGGAAGGACCTCGATGTCCTCCTCTCCTTCTCCTTTTCTCACTCCCACCTCTTTCTTCTCTTCCTTCTTCTCTTATTTATTCTTCTCCTTCCTTCTTGTTCAGTGTCTGGCTATGCAGTTAGTGGCTGCCCCTCCGGCATCTCCCTCTCCTCCTTTTCTTGCTCCTCCCTCTTCTCTTTTTCTACTTCTATTTAGCCTTTTTTTCCTGGCAGCCCCACCTATCCCTCTCCTGCCTCACTAAAGCCCATTCAGCTCTTTAATAGACCAATCAGCAGGTGTTTTAGACAGGCAAAGTAACACAGCTTCACGGAGTTAAATAAATGCAACATAAAAGATTGCAACACATTTTTGCATCATTAAACAAATATTCTGTGCATAAAAGAATATAACACATCTTTAACTACTATTCCACAACAATAGATTTTCCTAAGATTAGGTACATTGTTTTAGAAAAATACAAAGAAACTACTTCTCTACTAAGAAAGAACCGAGACTATATTGTGCTTGTTATATAAATGGCAATGACCGAAGTAACGAGTTCTCAAATGAAGAATATGAGGAGTAGGAAAGTAGAAGGAGAAAGAAAGGGAAACTATAAAATTTTGAAACAAAGAGTTTAAGGAACTTTGGAGACAAGTTCAGCAATTAATGGCAATGTGTATTGTGCTGGACTAGGGAATAAGTGATAGTCAGAACATTATTAAAAGCAATGTAATTATTTTCCAATTGATCGCAAATGTATTTTTTAATGTATTTGCTATGGAAAGCATTTAGGTGGGTATACATAGTAGCACATTATAGCTTCAGAAAACATATTCTTAATGTAAAGTTACTTTGTATATCATCAATATTATACCATAGATTTATTTTTTTAAAGGTCATCTGATTGCCTTTTTTACAATGTCACAAAGTTACCGATAATTCTGATAAGATTGTCACATGGAAAAAATCACCATAATCATTTACATAGTTTATATCATATATTTTTTATATTTTAAACCCAACTTTGCCTCCTTCTCAAAAATCCCTATTGTATACCATGCCCTTGAAGCTACTTTTAATGAATGGTTAAATGGGATGATTCTCCCAAGGAAAAATATACCAATGATCATTTCTCACTTGTAGGGCACAGATTTTGCTGTTATTTCTTTAATTTTAATATTTCACATTAACTTTAATTATTTATGAAGGTAACTCTGTGCCAAGTCTCAGTGACTAAACTAACTGGAAACAAATCAGTGACCTCCTAGAAGCTAATGTGAAGAATGTGTCCTGTTGCTCCCAAAAGGATGGAAAAGATTAACACTTAGGCTAAGAGGTTAATAAAAACTAGAGGAGAATATTGTAATGACTTCATTCATAGGGCAGAAATGTATTTGAACATTTTGTAATATATATAAAACATTTATAAATATCAACTAATGTATATTTAATGAGCATGGCAAGGATTATACTACCTAATATATAAACATTATATTTCATAATTATGATCTGCTCACTGAGCAACATTTCACAGATGAAAGGTCAAGGCTGAAAAAACAATTTTTAGAAGCATAATCCTCAAATGTATCTTTTATAGCTTTTTTAGCATACCAAATTACTGCATTTTCTCCTGTACACCTGAATTCTCTAATTTTACAAAAAGAAAATACATTATCATCCTTTATCTTTCCGAAAGAAGACATTTACTATGTAGCACCTAAAGACTGAGGAGTCTGACAGGACTGATAGGGTATTTCAGAGGATATTATTTACATAACGAAAAAATCAAAAGTATAACACTATGGAATTATTGGAGAAACTAAGGCGTGTTCAGTTTAACTAAAGAGAAAGGTGCTTGAGTAGGGGTGGGAATGAGGCTAGAGAAGACAAGGACTTCTTTACAATGGACATTCTGTATCAGATTTTATTCAGAAGTTAGTGGGGATTCACAACTGGAATGATTGTATTTGCATAACAAAAGCTCTGTTTAGCAGCTAAGAAATAATGATTCAGTGAGGTGTGATTACATCTGGAGATAAGGTAGTAATTTTAGATTTTTTTCCCAGGTATTCTAATAATGGTTTGGACTAAAACTATGAAAGAAGATGAGTTGAGGACATATGAAATGAAGAGACAGAAGCAGCATGATAGAATAGACATTGGCATTCCCCAGTGTTGAAAGAGGTTTCTGTCATGCCTGGTCCTATAGCCATTCAGTCCCAAAGAAACATGCAGAGGCCTAAATTAACTATAAACTGCTGGGCCTATTAGCTCAGGCTTCTTATTAACTAACTCTTACATCTTAAATTGACTCATATTTTTGGTCTGTGTTGGCCACGTGGTTTGGTACCTTTTATCAATGAGACATTCTCATCTTGCTTCCTCTGCATCTGGGTGACGACTGCAGAATTTCTTCTTCCCAGAATTCTC
This sequence comes from Microtus oregoni, assembly GCF_018167655.1. Taxonomy (NCBI): domain Eukaryota; kingdom Metazoa; phylum Chordata; class Mammalia; order Rodentia; family Cricetidae; genus Microtus; species Microtus oregoni. The sequence goes on from NW_024544721.1 coordinate 3,198,952, forward strand.
TTATTCTGGTGTCCCCACCTGTACTTCTTGCCTGACCACTGGCCAATCCATGTTTTACTAAATCAATATAAGTGCCAAATCTTTACAGGGTACAAGACCATTGTCTCAAAGTACTTCGCTTTTTTTCTTTTCAAAATAAGAACTCAGAATCTAATCTCCTTTGTTTATCTTTTTTCCTGACCATTATCCATAACAACTTGTAACCAATACCCCAAATAAAGACAAACATACATAACCCATTTTGGGGGAATGTAGGTGTAGTTTTCTAGGATATTTCCTGATGACTGGGGACACTGATAATCTTATTGGGACCTAAAGAAAATTTAGGATTATGGTCAAGTCATGAGTGGGATATTCTGTGAGGCTTGATCATCTCAACCAGCAGTCTTGAGGCTGTTCTGGATGTAAAACTCAGAGGAAACTGCAACAGAGGTGCTCTGAAATGTTGGACAATCTCGGCCATCTATTCTTTTGGAGATTTTTCAGGGGGTCTTCCTTGATCAAATCTGATTTTTCTTAACCTAGAATGAATCAGCAGTCTCCCATTTCCTGTGGAAACAAAAGCCAAACCTCTTCTCCAAAGTAACATATCTTCTGACTTAAATATTGAAGTCAGGCAATTTTCAATATATATATAATCCAGCAGCACTTATAATCAAATATCTTTTAGCAGCTGTTGCTCCTTCCTCATCCATCAAACAATTCAAAGAGAACATAATGACATACAGTATCCAGATTCTCTGTGTATTTTCCATCTTTATGTGGCTTTATTTTAAACTCTATTTCTTTTATTTTCATTTTTAATTGGTTTTTTTAATTGAGAAAAGGAAAAAAAACAAGTTTCTGCCTCCTCCCAGCCTCCCATTTCCCTCCCCCTCCTCCCACCCTTCTCCCCCTCCTCCCACCCTTCTCCCCCTCACCGCACTCCTCTTCCCCTCCCTCTCCAGTCCAAAGAGCAGTCAGGGTTCCCTGCCCTGTGGTAAGTCCTAGGTCCTCCCCTCTCTGTCCATATCTAGGAAGGTGAACATCCAAACTGGCTAGGCTCCCACAAAGCCAGCACACATTGAGTAGGATCAAAACCCCGTGCCACTGTACTTGGCTTCTCATCAGCCCTCATTGTTCGCCATGTTCAGAGAGTCCGGTTTTATCCCATGCTTTTTCAGTCACAGTCCAGCTGGCCTTGGTGAGCTCCCAATAGATCAGCTCCACTGTCTCAGTGGGTGGGTGCACCCCTCGTGGTTCCAACTTCTTTGCTCATGTTCTCCCTCCTTCTGCTCTTCATTGGGACCTTGGGAGCTCAGTCCAGAGCTCCAGTGTGGGTCTCTGTCTCTATCTCCATCCATCACCAGATGAAGGTTCTATGGTGATATGAAAGATATTCGTCAGTATTGCTATAGGATAGGGCCAGTTCAGGTTCGCTATCCTCAGCTGCCCAAGGAACTAAGTGGGGACATCTCCTTGGGCTCCTGGGAGCCACTCTAGGATCAAGTCTCTTGCCAGCCCTAAGGTGGCTCCCTTAACTAAGAATTGTGCTTCCGTGCTCCCCTATCCAACCTTCCTTTATCCCAATCATCCTTTTTCCCCAAGTTTCCCCCATCCTCCCCTTCTCCCTTTTCTCTCCCCATCTCCCCTTACCCCCATCCCACCCCAACCCCAAGATCCCAATTTTCTCCCCGGCCATTTTGTCAGCAGCACAGATATTAAGGGCAACATTGAATAAATGGGACCTACTAAAACTGAGAAGCTTCTGTAAAGCAAAGGACACTGTCACTAAGACAAAAAGGCAACCTACTGACTGGGAAAAGATCTTCACCAACCCCGCAACAGACAAAGGTCTGATCTCCAAAATATATAGAGAACTCAGGAAACTAGACTTTAAAATGCTAATTAACCCAATTAAAAAATGGGGCACTGAACTGAACAGAGAATTCTCAGCAGAGGAAGTTCAAATGGCCAAAAGACACTTAAGGTCATGCTCAACCTCCTTAGCAATCAGGGAAATGCAAATCAAAACAACTTTGAGATATTATCTTACACCTGTCAGAATGGCTAAAATAAAAAAACTCCAATGATAGCCTTTGCTGGAGAGGCTGTGGAGGAAGGGGTACCCTCATCCATTGCTGATGGGAATGCAATCTTGTGCAACCACTTTGGAAATCGGTGTTTCGGTTTCTCAGGAAATTCGGGATCAACCTACCCCTGGACCCAGCAATACCACTCCTGGGAATATACCCTAGAGATGCCCTATCATATGACAAGAGCATTTGTTCAACTATGTTCATAGCAGCATTATTTGTAATAGCCAGAACCTGGAAACAACCTAGATGCCCTTCAATGGAAGAATGGATGAAGAAAGTGTGGAATATATACACATTAGAGTACTACGCTGCGGTAAAAAACAATGACTTCTCGAATTTTCATGCAAATGGATGGAAATAGAAAACACTATACTGAGTGAGGTAACCTAGATCCAAAAAGATGAACATGGGATGTACTCACTCATAATTGGTTTCTAGCCATAAATAAGGGTCATGGAGTCTACAATTGATGAACCTAAAGAAGCTAAGTAAGAAGGTGAACCCAAGGAAAAACATATAGTTATTCTCTCGGCTATGGGAAGTAGACAAAATGGCCGGGGAGAAAATTGGGTTTTTTTTTGAGACAGGTTTTCTCTATGTATCTTTGGCTGTCCTGGAGCTCACTCTGCAGACCAGGCTGTCCTTGAACTCACAGAGACCCACCTGCCTCTGCCTTCCAAGTGTTGGGATTAAAGGTGTGTGCCACCACACCCAACCATTCTCTTTCTTTTCTTAAAGGACTTTATCCTTTTTCTTTTCTCTCCCAAGCCTACATATATTTTAAATACACTGTAAACTGTTTAGAGTTTGTTTTTCTTCTGAATCTATCTTTATTGTATATCTCTCTTTTTCCGATCACATGAGTATTTAATTTGCTAAGTGACATGGCTAGGATTCAAGCCACGATTTTGACAACTGGATCCACCCATTTGCTTACCTTTTTGAGAGTCTAGCTTCATGGCTGAGGTACTGTCTGGAGTCATGTCTATTGCCACAACTCCAGAGGTTCAAGGTCCCTGCCAGGACCAAGTAGCATGCTGTCAGCTATTTAAAAACACTATTTAAGTGTTGGCTGTTGGTGTCTCTTGAAAGAGCTGCTAGGTTTTTGCAGATAAAGCTGAGTCAGGAAGCCTCTCTTAAATGAGATGTACTTACCTCTAGCAAACAGAGTCCCCCTGAGAAAATGCTGCTATCAAGAAGCCATGCTTAACTCTGTTCTTTTGTGTCTAGAACTACTTGCCAAGTTCTCTCTGGTTTTATGTGGATGTCTTTGCCCCACATTAGTGCCATTATTTGACAGAGACTGTTCGTTTATTTCCCAACCACCCAGACCTGAATAATAGCACAGAAACTGTATTAATTACAACACTGTTTGGCCAATAGCGTAGGCACATTTTTAGCTAACTCTTGCATCTTAAATTAACCCATTTCTATCATAATTATATTAGAGGTTTCCTTAGTTATGATAGAAGATAAAATAGGTATAAATTTTGTAATTGTAATTCTTGCTTGATACCTGTTTTGTTATATGTAATTTTACTATGTTAAAGTTAAAACCTTCCTTTTTATTTAGAAAGAAAAGGGGAGATGATGTGGGATTTCCCTCTGTATGCTTTATTACCATTGTTTATTAAAGAAGCTGTTTCAACCAATGGCTTAGTAGAGTAAAGCCAGGCAGGAAATCTGAACAGAGATATAAAGAGAAGAGTCAAGCTGCAAAAGAAGAAATACATGAGCTGCCTTCCAGAACCTTACAGGTAGGCCGCAACCTCATGGTGATTCACAGATTAACAGAAATGGGTTAATTTGAGATGTAAGAATTAGATAGAAATATGCATTAGTTATTAGACAAACAGTGTTGTAATTGATAAAGTTTCTGTGTGATCATTCAGGTCTGGGAAGCCAATAAATGAATGAACAACCTCTGCTTATACCCCAGAAATCATTTTAATTTTAGCAATATGATTTTCTGGCTGTAGTGCTATCCAGCTTCCCGGGCCTACAGCTATGTGATTCAGTACCTAGTGTGAGTGATTAATGAGATTACACTATTTTACTATGTATATTAATATGTACTCAGATCTATATAGGACATGGTAGTTGGTTATATATGTGTTGAGAGAAAAATATGTTTTAAATTTACTCTTATAAAAGTCCATCAGATAAAATCACCAGTTGCTGCCAAAGCTCCTAAAGATTTGAAGTGGTTTGTCTATAAGAGAATATGAAATCCTATTTGTACATTTATATTTGGGCATATGATCTAAAACAGGAATACTGTAACTATAGGCAGAGAAGGAGAGGAAAAAAAATAAATGAGATTCAACAGATAGGATTTGAGGTAGAGTTTACTGCTAGAACACTTAACTAGTCCTCATAAGGTAATAAATTCGATCCCCATTTCCACAAAAGAAATCAAAGGAATCTTCTGAAAGTAAGTAGTTACTCTTCATAGATCTGAACTGAATTATAATAAAAGGTTTTGAATATACAAATGACATCATAAAAATATAAAAAATACTGTGTGATAAATCAAAAGTTTCTACAGCTGAATTGGCCTACAGAGTCTATTGAGTTCATCACCAACACTGTTAACATAAACTAAGCAATGCTGCTCAAAGTTTATTTTATGGTTCATTCAACTCATTATCCTTCTGGGCAGAGACACTTTGAAAAGCATGGTGGTGATTTTCACTGAAACATTTCTCCAGACACTCATAGATCATTTGTGAAATGCTTATATATCAATTAACTAAAAATTGTTGAAAGCACCACTCGAGCTGATTTGGCCTTTATATTATGTCCAGCATGTAATATTTAAGTGACTTTTAGATGTTCGTCTTACTAATTTCAGTCTGTCATACAGGACTTATAATTTTCTTTGCACTTGCTTGTGACCCTTATAACATTTTGGCTATTTAATGTACATTTTTAATTTTTGTCAGTTTTAAATACATATATAATGTATTGTGATTGCACTCAGCCATAATGTGCTTTGAATCAAACTCAGTTCAACCCATTTTGTTATATTTAAGCATATAATATTCATTGCAAACATCTGATAGCCATTGTTTCTCAAGTTTTCCATATGTGAGTATCTATAATCATTAAATGATAAAGGTACTATCATATTCCCATTTTATAGAAAGGAAAAGTAAAACTTAAAACCTAAGCAGCACAGCCTGTGAGTGGCAATGTCTGTGTTCCAATACAGGCAGTGGCAGTCAGACCCCAGAGACCTTACCTAAGCACCTCATTATTTTGACTAATCGTTTTTGCAGCTCAGAAACTGTTGCTATATTGAGCATTACATGGCACTGCTCTATTCAGGTGTAATTATGTCTCCCTTAACAATATTTATTTCTCTCATTTTGCCTCTGATAAAATCCTCATCCAGGCAGTTATTTTTGTTTTGACAATTGCCTTAAGATGCATAGGTTTTCATTTGTCCTAATTTTGTTTAAGTTTCTTATTATGAATATACACCCAGGGCAATGACAAGGATTGCATTATAAAAGGGGGGAGAGTAAATAAGTAAATAAATAAGACTGCACTTCTTGCATCTTGAGGGACTAAGAGATGTGATAAAGCAAAACTCTGTTAAAAATTCATACTAGTAGCTTGTGTTGTATATTATGCATAGAGACTAAACTTTTTAGTGTCTTGGCAAAGCCCTGGGGCAGCAGAGAGGTACCTGAGAGCAAGGAAAGTGCATTTGAAATGGTAATGAGAAGTGAGCCCCATGACAAAGTGCTAGTCACCGAAATATTTCTCTGAGACAAACATATATTTAGAGAGGGCAGAGAGTCATTGACTGCTGCCAGATGACCTATTTTAAGGCTTCGTTTTTTTCCCCTGAGTATACTCAGATGACTTCACAGAGGGTACAATTTTAATAATGCAGAAGATTCCCGTCTATTTGGAGTTTGACGCTAGCACGTTCACTTCTTAGTTCTCAGGATACCAACATTATTGAGTGTCATTGTTTTAAAACATCAGTTGGACCTGCATGAAAGCCTTCTCAAAGTTTAGAGTACTTGTTTTCAATCAAATTCCAACAATTTCCTCCATCATCTTTTAATAAAGTAGAAATTTGCTTTTCCTCTAGACTGTAGAGTGAACAGCACATAAAATTACTCGTGTGACATATTTCTGTTGTTTCAAAATTTGTTAAAATCTCAGTCTTCTGTTTCCTGGTAAAATAATGCAAAATAATAATGCAAAAGAAGTACTTCCAAATTTTCAAGAGTCATTGACTACCATTTCTCACCACACAAACATTATAAAATTCTTAGATTTTTTTCTTCATTATATGAATACCTGAAACCTTCTCCCATATGGGAACAAATTTGGACATACACGAACATCAGTCTTTAGCACTGCAGAAAATAAAGTATTCTCCCTACAACCATGTAGGATCACAGCTTCTCACAGCCTGATAGTCCCATTTATTTCTTGGCTTTCCAAGTATCTCACTTGCCCAAAGTCAACCCTTTTATGGTTTTCGGCTTTAAAATTTGTGCTGATGGGGAAAAAAAAGTGAGACTGCTTTATCCCTGCCATTGTCATGATTAACAATACTCTCCTTGAGTGGACTCCTTCCCTCCCCATCAGGCTTCCCAAAGTTATTTTCCAAATTCTCTTCATGCCTCTCAGCCATCATTGTGTTATCAGAAAAATTGGGCTCCATAAAGAAATGGGGAAACTCACTCTGTCTAATTCTGTATCATATTTTATAAGCCAGTTTCTGAAACAGACTACTTACACAAAGTTCCTTCAACTACCACTGCTAGAACTCATAAAGGTAAGGAGTCAGAGCCAGGCAGAGAATTGCTGGGAGGTAAGATCATTCTCAGTTCCAAAGTTCTGGCTCTAGACATTACCACTATTATTTTCCTTAAAATGTATAATAAAAAAATCCTACTTCATATTCAAATGACTAATGCAAATAATCTCTTGTAAGTTAATTCATTTCTTACTCAATTTTAGTTTACACTAAACTAGAACTACCTAGCTGCATAGATATCCTAAGCTTCAGATAGTTGTATAATCAACATTTTGGGAAAAATGCTACAGTCCATAGGTTTTGTGTACACTTTGAAGACACAAAACAAATGGTAATTTTATAAAATACTTAAGATAGTGTATGATTGGAGGTGTGATGGATGTAGATTCAGTTCATAATAAATTTTCCCACATATTATAACATAACTAAGTGTCTTTTAAGCCTAAGAACAAGCAATCTGAACTTTGGGTTTACAGAGCCAGAACACTTTCAAAAAACAGTAAGCTCATCCCAACCAAATTCATATTTTGTTCTCTTTTTGAAATCTCTCATCTACTAGCTTTTGCTGACTGACTCCTTTTAAAATAGAGGCTACCAGTCTTGTGTATTATGCCCCTGAGAATGGGAATATGTTGGTTTAAAAAATGTAATATTTAGAGGACACTGAGTATGTCTCATACGTATCTTTCCATCACCCAGCATATGTGTACTCCCAATGCATATTAAGCAATAAGTTCTGACCCTTTTAACCATACAAGGTGATTTCTTGTTTCCAGATGACATGCCCTGTGAATAAACAATGCTTCCTTCATTTTCCGTGACTGTCAAGCTGGCATCTTTCTTCAGCACTAAATTCTCTTTAAGTAGTTGAATGGCTAACAGTTTTAACAGGAAAGTAGTTGAATGGCTAACAGTTTTAACAGGAAATCTTTCAGCACCTCTACCTATTCATTGGTAAGAAAACAACTTTTCTTTCACATATGGCTTGCAGAAAACCATTTCCCAAATAAAAATTTTAAAACATGATATCATATTTAGAGGGAAAGAAATAACCCCAAGAATTATAGCATCAGGTCCATGTTTTCCTTAATGTTGATAACCTTCTTCTGGCTGTTAGCCCAGGGTAGAAAACTATATGGATGCTTTGTTAAATAAATGACAGGGGAGACATTCTTGAAGTCATTTTCCCCAGAAGATCTGTACATATGTGTGTGGGAAGAGTGTGGGTGTAATCCTCAGGACAAAAATTTCCAACCTACTACTTTCATAATAATTCATGAAAAACTTAAGTTCTATTACTTGTTATTATTTCAAGCTCTTGGAATATTTTATAATTCTCAATATTGTTTTCAACAACATATAATATCATTGTGGTTTGAAAACACAAAACAACTTAAAACCATGATGTAATTTGTGGCTCCTTTATTTGTATTTTTTTTTCTTTTGCAGGCAAAGGTCTATTTTGTCTCCCTAAAGAGAGGTGTGGGTATATACAGAATGAGTTCCTTCCTTACCCTTGGTCTCTGTGATAATCATCCTTTACTGTTTTTGTCTATTCAAATATATACAGTTCTAAAAATAACAGCTTATTTGAAAGGGGTCTAATTGGCATGAGCTGCTGTTGCAGTTCTGCTGAAGTCCTGCTGACAAGGTGAAGGTTAGCAAAAAACAAATAAAAGCAACTGATAAATGTCAAAAGTATGTTGTAGTAAAAGCATACTGCTCAGTTAATGTTGATAAGAGGGCAGGTGCAATGTACATCAAAAGCTTTCCTTAGAGAGTTCTTGACTCATAGATTGAAAATCCTCATTGAGAATTAAATTTATGTCTTATTTAGTTGTACCTAAAATCATATAATATACTGTAGTAATACGAGCTGTGGGGCTGCGTCCCCAGCACCCGGCCACCCCCACGGCTAGCTTTACCCAAAATAATTACACGGAAACTGTATTCTTTTAATCACTGGTTGGCCCATTTCTATCTAGCCTCTTCTAGGCTAATTCTCACATATTAATTTAGCCCATTTCTAATCATCTGTGTTGCGCCCCTAGGTGCACTTACTGGGGAGATTCTAGCCTAGTCCATCCTGGGTCGGAGCTTCATGGCGTGTGTCTGCTCTGGAGCGGTGCATGGCGTCTCTCTCAGGCGTCTGCTCCCGAGAGGAGAGCTGTCGAGTCTGAGCTCACTTTTTCTTCCTCCCAGCGTTCTGTTCTGTTTACTCCTCCCACCTATCTTCTAACCAATAAAATGGGCCAAGGCAGTTCCTTTATTAGCCAATGACCTTCCTCCATCATATACTGATAGAGTATATCTCAGGCATTTCAATGTTTAACATATTAAAAAATTATTTAAAAATGTGTTTCAGAAGGATAATATTCCAACATGTCTTTCACCACTATACACATTTATGACTGGAGTATTATAGAAAGTAAGACTAGTGTGAGTTAACTCAAGGCTAAAATTAAAACTTCATTGGAAAATATGCATAAATGGTTGTTAATTAAATCCCGTTTTAAAATTGATTTTAATAGATTCACTTTCAAGTTCTCCTTCATTCCTTTCTGATCACTCAAATTAACCATGACTCCTATTGTTTTATCTTTAGTTTTAATTTGCTATTTTCTTTCTCTCATTTGCCCATTCTACCAATTGGGACACTTCATATTTTGAAAGTACCTTTCCATGGAAGTATGTGAATTTAAAAGGTTAGTCAGCAATGTAATTAACAGTTTACTTCTTTTGTTCATTGTTTTACACTATTTTAAATAAATGATTTTTCTTGAAATGGTGAAATCTGTGAAGAATTAATTCAGAAAAAGGATACTTGAAGTTACATGTAAATTAGTTTTAATATGATAAGGCCATCAACTTCTAAGTTAGCATTGTAAATATGCTCCCCTTGTATTTATAGTCCAAGCTGCTTCCCCGATTGACATTCCTTTCACAACCAGGAAGCATTTTTTATTGACCTTGGCATAAATCCTATAGTCAGGGCTATATATATATACACATATATATATATATATATGCATATATATGTGTATATATATATATATATATATACAATAATGGGAAAGTCGGTTTCTTTGAAGGTCACAGACCTTGGATCTAAGCCAAAGATCTGTTTTATTTAGGTCCCCTGGGCCCAATTTTTATAAAGGATCTCCTCAGATTCACATGTCTTCCAAATGAAGGTATATTCACTCCCTCTCAGGTTCAGTTTAAAAAGCCCCTTTGTTGGGCAATAGTCACAATTCTACAGTGGGAGAACCTGGAAACTTCTCATTGAAAAAGGAAAAATAACCCAGAGGAGTCTGACAAAAATGAATAAATCTACCTATCAATTTTAACAGAGTAACCTTTTCTGACTTCCTTTATTCTTGTAAAAAATCTACACTTCAAAGAGAATGCACAGATTTGTTTTGCTTTGTTCTTAATAGTAATGTATGAGACAACCAAAGGATATGATAGTGAGCAAAATGTATGACTATTATAAATATTGGTTCTATTAATAAAATTTAAGTTATAAAATACCATTACAGGTTAGACTGTTTTGCCTTATTTTTCAGAAAATAATCATTTTGAAAGAGTTCAAAAGCACAAATTAGTAAATTTTGAAGCTACAGAAGCATATGAATATTCAAGGGGCTAAACTATCATTGTACAATTTAGAAGAAAGGATATTAATGGCTTCACATATTTATTCATGTGCTTTTTAATTTTTCAATAATTTAGATCATATTATTTATGCCCTGCTATATCTTGTCATTTACTTAACACATTATCATTTAAGTTATAACAACAGGGAATAATTTTGTTACAATCTTTTTATGTTTCTATCATGGTCTGTAATTTACATAAATGTCCCATACTGATGGATTTGTAAGAATCTTCAATTTTTAGCATTCCATGCAATTCTCAATTAATCATCTCTTAGATAAATCTTTGCCTGTGTCATATGTCCCCATTAGAGCTTTCAGAAATAAAATAACAGGTCAAACAGAAGGAATGTTCTTAAATATCTGTGATATGGTTTCAAATTCATTTCCAGAAAAACACCTATTTCAGCTTAAGGACCATATTCTATGCTTTGCATTCTGTACAATATAAGGAAACCCCTCCTCCCCTCTTTACAAACAGAATTACTAAACATTGATAATGTGAAGACATATTTTGCCTTTTAATTTTGTACCTTTCTTTCATTGGGTATGCCCTACTTTCTTGCTTCCTCTGTATTTGGCTTGCTGGCCCTGGTGTCTCCTTTTCTTTCTTCCCCAAGCCTCCCATTCCCCTCCTACTTACTCTCCCTGCCCAGAAGTTCTTCCTATACTTCCTCCCTCACTACTGACCATTCAGCTTTTTATTAAGCCAATCAGATGCCTTCGGTAGGCAAAGTAAAATTGCAACCCATCTTCACATAATAAAACAAATACAACACATCTTTGCATAGTTAAACAAATTTTCTGCAACACTTGGAAATCAAGTACATCAAACATTTTATTGGACTTTCCCCTAATATAGGTATATGAAAGAGAGGTTCCCTATACTTACCTGTTTGGGCCTTTTTCCATTGAATTGTTACTAGACACAATTAATATTATATTTCCCTTTGTGGCTATCCATGAAATGCATCATAAGGTGTCTGAAGTCAATATAGTATCTATTAGAAAGAAAGATGCTTACAGATATGGAGCACCGTAGGCCCATGACATCCTCATTCTTACCTTTAAGCAAGCAGCTAAGGTAAATACTCAGAAATTTTCTTCAAATTTCTTTTGGAAAGATTTGACAAAAATCACCACTTTCTCATGAAATATTTTATCAACTAATTGGTAAATGCATTTCTAAACTTTGCACAAGTAGGCATAAATGAAAAAGTACAGAGGTATGTAAAGAAATACAGAAGGGAAGGCAATGATGTTGATTTGACTCAATAAATCATGGAATAACCATATACTACAACACAGTTGAGCATTAGAAGATGGATAGGAGAGGAGCTTGGTCCTGCTTCTACTTGATATGCCCAACTTTGTTGACTCCCTATGGGAGACCTTACACTTTCTGAGGAGTAAGTGGATGGTTCGGTGGGGGAAAGGTGTGGTGAGCAGGAGGAAGGATGGAAGGGTGAACTATGATTGGTATATAAAATGAAAAATGAATTATAAAATGAAAAAAATCTTTTTAATTGATTTTTATTGAGCTCTATATTTTTCTCTGCTCCCCTCCCTGCAAAAAAAAAAAACTTTTAAAAATAAGAAAGAAAAAACAAAAGGAAGATACATAGATGACATTTCTATGTTAAGTGGGAAATATGTTACAGTAAAGCAGCATCTATGTGAATATAATTTCTTTTAAAATGTATGTTTTAAATCAACAAGAAGCATGACCACTATACTACCTTCTATGGCTAACTATAATTTTGACTCTTTTAAATTTATTCTATGGATTTATCTGTATAAAGATAGTATTTTGAGATTTTTCTATCCTTTCTACATACACTGGCAAGATCAATGCATCTCTCATCCCTCACCTGATAATTTTCTATTTTCAGGAGATGTAGATTAACATGGAGAACCACAACTTGCCAAAGTTCAGAAAATAAGGGACTCAGAATGCTCAGCCTTAAAAGGAAACTGTACACTGCATTGCCCTCTCCCACAACTCAGGGATCATTATGGAGGAGGTGATAGAAAAGAGTGTGAGAAGCCGGGCGGTGGTGGCGCACGCCTTTAATCCCAGCACTCGGGAGGCAGAGGCAGGCGGATCTCTGTGAGTTCGAGACCAGCCTGGTCTGCAAGAGCTAGTTCCAGGACAGGCTCCAAAACCACAGAGAAACCCTGTCTCGAAAAACCAAAAAAAAAAAAAAAAAAGAAAGAAAAGAAAAGAGTGTGAGAACCAGAGGAAGTCAGTGATTACAGTAAAACATCTTCTGGAAACAATAGCAGCATCACAGATGCACATGTAAACCCACAGTGATTTCCGAACCATACACAAAAGCAGGGCAAGCCCCCATTATACCAAATCCCAGCATGGAGAGGGGAGTTATACACTGAATCTCACCCCTAGCTGTAGAGGTAATGACAATTGTTAGCTGCAGGGAAATGGGGAGATAGCTGTCTCTAAGAATGTAACCCCTGGTAAGGTGACCTCACGTCAGTGGAAGACCATACATCTAAGAATACAGTGGTCAAATTGGCCTTGAATTGTTTTACAAAAGCAAAACAAAATTGAGTTGGTAGGTAACAGAGGAAGAATTCTCTTGGAAGAATTAGAGGAGGGGTGGTTATATATCACTAAAACACTATACGCAACTAAAAACTCTCAAAGCACCAAATTTTTGATATATTTGTGTGGAAAACTCTGATATCAAATATTGATTGCCCACGTGATGGATCCTAGAATCATAAAATGAATGAATGAATGAAATTTATGCCCTGGCGATACTGAAGCATGCATGGGCAGCCTATATATGGTGATTCTGTTGAACTTGAACTTGTCTACATTGGGTTTCATGGTCTAAGTTGATGGTCTCTTCCTCAAGAGGGTACCAGATCACATTACAGATAGCTGTGAACTGCCATGTGGTTGCTGGGAACTGAACTCAGAACCTTGGAAGAGCAGGCATTTAATCCCAGCAATCAAGAGGCATAGGCAGGTGAATCTCTGTGAGTTTGAGGCCTGGCCTACAGAGTGAATTCCAGGACAGCCTTAGCTGTAACAGATAAAACCCAATCTCTGAAAACAAAACCAACCAACTAAAAATAAAGCAAAAGAAAACAAACAAACAAACAAAGACACTGAAAAGTTCAACAACCTACCTACCATCAACTAGGAGACAAACCTCCAGGCAAGTCTATTAAGGCAATTTAGCTTTAGATAAGATTAACTGAAATGGAAATAAACCTACCTTAAACATGGGAAGCAAATTCCACAATTTGATGCCCTTAATTGAATAAACAAGACAAAGTGAACTGAGCACCAAGGTTCATCATTCTCTACCTCTTGGTTGTCAATACAATGTGAATAGCTGCTGTGACTTCCACTGTTATGATGTTCTATAATTGAAATGTAAAACAAGAAACCCATTTTTAAAATTGGTTTGGCAGGTATTCTGGCACAGCAATGAGGAAATTTACTAATATGGAATACTACATTACTTTTAGAAATTTAAAATATTTTCAAAAGATGGGGGAAAATCACTTTATAAGAATAAAATATTTGCCTACTTCTTCTTAAGGCTACAGATAAAAAAAATATCTCTAAGTGTCTAAATTGTTTTCTCTTAAGTTTCTACTTTGATTAGCACAAGTAATTAAGTTGAATTAATGGATGATGATACAAAGACGAAAAACATTTCATAGATCACTGTGCCCCAACCTTTCTATCTTTTATTGATTTATATTGACAGGAAAATTATCTCAGCCAAAGGTCTTATGTGCAAATTTATAAGGAGATCTATTTTAAATAGTATCTTAGAGGTCACCATTATTTGAAACATTTTTTCATGCTGATTGCTCATCTAAGCATTTTCTTTAAAAATTTCAGGCAAATAGCCATGTTTACCAAGTACTAATGTTCTTTATTCTAAAATACAGATTATAGATCTATACCACATTGTAGAATTGTGCTAAGATTACCAAGTACTAATGCTCTTTATTCTAAAATACAGATTATAGATCTATACCACATTGTAGAATTGTGGTGAGATTACCAAGTACTAATGCCCTTTATTCTAAAATACAGATTATAGATCTATACCACATTGTAGAATTGTAAATTCTTTTAGGTTAACTGCCATCTATTACTTGCTTGCATCTTCTTTTGTGCTATGGCATTTTAGAAATAGAAGGCAGCAAAGAGTGGAAGACAGCAGATTGTAGGTAATGGCTACTGCAAGTTCAATTTGTTACATCAATCTTGAGACCTAGACTTTTCAGTCTCTGTTGCCCATGACAAATGTGTACTTGCTCCAGGCTTCTATGGTTACAGCAGCAGATTATGGACAAACAGCATGAAGCTCAAATGTTTCAGTCCTTCATTCAGTCAAAATACACTTTAGGAGAGAGATCTTACATTGGAACTGTAGAAAGTACACAGGAGAATAAGATATGAACTCACACTCATGAAGTTTGCTCTAGCAAAGACATAAGACATACACAAACAGAACTCTGAAAGGATTGCAAGTCTCGTAAGGAAGAGGCAAACAAGGCAAAACCTGATAGATATTGGAAGGCATATCAGAAAGTGTTATATGGGAAATTATATGTCAGTTATAAACTAAAGTATGAACATGAATGTATGCCATGAGCACATGTTATGAAAACATCTTTAAACAGTCATAAGTATATACATATTATCTCCATTTATTATGTTGTAAAAAGTCTTGTCAACTGTAAAAACATGATCGAAAAGAGATTATTGCACTATCGCATAATAGTCTGTAGAAGGTGAACAAACACATCCACTGCATACAGTCCGTGACTGTGTAGGGGCATGGATTTATCTCTTTCATATTATTTCATCAACACTTAAGTGATGAGTGTGTTTTCCTATACATAAACCACGAATCAGGAATGTGAAATCTGCAAGAGCAGTCATATTGCTGTAACTCTGTGAATATGGCATAATAGAGGAATACACTTCTCTGGGTAGTTAATAGTCTCTCCCCCAGTTTACATTGCTATTATCATTACACAGTATATTATCACCATGCCATAGGTATATCCTAGTAATCTGAGATGAAAATTCACCATTTTAAACCATAAACTTTCTATTGCACGAGTGGATTTAAGTCAATGTACTCTTGTTTAAGTTTTTGAGACAGTCTTTTGTTGCCAGGCTATTCTATAACTCACAAAGTAACTGTGACTCACCTTGAATTCTTGATTCTTCACCCTCAACCTTCCAAATACTGAGATTATAAGTATGTGCTATTGTGCCCAATGAAAGAGAGTACTGTTACCATTCTCAAAAATAACAAAACTATTCCCAAGGCCCACATCAATGAATATCTACATAAAGTTCCTTAGTTAAGAGAAGCTATCTAATATTTGTCCTTAGCTATTCCAGACTGTGAAGAGATAGCTCATAAAAGAATGAGTAGGCAGAGCAGTCAGCTCCTGAACTGACGTCTCCATATCTTTGAAAACAGAATGACAAAGGAAGGCCAGTTGGAATATTTTCATTTCATATTTCAAAGGCCTATGGACAAAAAAACCCATGAAAACTGCCTATTTCAAAATACCCAGTTTTCAATTGCTCTTCATTTTCCTAAACAATCTGAACGGTGTGTTTTGATAGGGGGGTCTTTCAGGCTGACTCACACTTGCCATACTCTGCCTCTGGAACTACAGACCTGTGTACCATCAAATGTTATGACATCAATGCAAAAGATTTGCACCAATTAGAAATTTTCAATATTGTGCAGAAATCTCTATCGTAATAAAATTTTCCTTCTGTATTGTATTGGAATAATGATTTCTTTGTGGCTCACACATGGACAGACAAAGCCTCTCTCCTGTGAATGTTGAATTACATTGCTAATGCAGAACAGCAGTTAGTGATACCGTGAAATAACTGCTATGTAAGTTCTACCTCTTATTTAAACATTTTTCACAATGAGATGTGGTAACAGCCTAACCTACCTATTCTGTACATTCATAAAAATCTCAGACCATTATCATTTTAGATATATTAGACATTCAGAGAACAACATCCTGAGAGAACTATAAAATAAGTTCTAATCTTATCACATCATAAGTAGTCCTAATACTGATAAAAGATACATGTAGCCTTTGTAGTATGTTCTGAGATAGTGAGTTCTTGAAATGCAGATCCCCCTCTCTCTCTCTTTCATCCCTGCCCCCTTTTACCTCCATTCTTCTCTCTATAATATAGAGTTATGCCTAGACCATAGGCATCTATAACCATGAAAAAAAAACATTAAAAAATACGCAATCTTAGGAAGCAGTGTTCTGAGCTCTTTATATATGTTATCACATTTACTCATCCTATGCATCTGTGAGAAAAGCAGGCTAAACAAAGTAATGCTTTCAATAATATACATAATAAGAAAAATAGTTATCTCATTAATTGGTTTCTAATTAATAGAAAATTTTATTTCAGTTTCTTTTTATTTTAAACTTTGTTTGTATGGATGGCTTTTAAACCCAGAGCCTTGCCACATGCCAGGTAAGGACTCTACCATTAAGTTACATTGGTGGCCCTAATTTAACCTTTTCAAACTACATTTTAAAAATTAAATAAAAACATCACAGGCTTCCCTGACCATTAAGAGAACCCATAGGACGTTATTAATCTTTGTCATACATTAGATAAAATGTACAAATAATTCTGTAACATTCTCTAGAATTTTTTCTTTGTTCTTTCTTCGGGGAATAAATGGAGTTATATTGTTGTAGTCTTAGGGCATGTAATCTTATTTTCCCCTTCCAATTCTTCCATTTGCTTGTAGATAGTCCATAGAGTGACAATAAGGCAATTACAGAGGATAAAAGGACATCAGAGGCTTCTTTCTTTAAATTGCTGTGTGCTTTGTGCAAGTTTCTTCAAATCTTGGAACTTTTGGTTAGTTTTAGCACCTCTTTCCTTAAAAGAGACTAAAAGCAGAATAAGCTTTCTTTTGGCAATTGAATAAGGTAGTTAATGTAAAGTTTCTCTCAAATAGTGCTACAGTTGTAAAAAATTTTACAATGTACATGGTCTTAGTTATTTTTTATTGCTATAACCAAACACCCTGACCAAAGAAACTTACGGAAAGAATTTAATGGGGGCTTACAGTTTCAGAGAGGGAATCCATGAACATCATGGCAGGGAACATGGCAGCGAGCAAGGAGGCAAGAAGGTAGGCATAGCACTGGATAAGCAGCAGAGAGCTTACATGCTGAGACATAACCATGGGTAAGAGAGAGAAAGAGGAAACAGGTAATGGTATGGGCTTTGGAAACTCAAAGCCCACTCTCAGTGACACATCTCCTCCAACAAGGCCACCCCCCCAGTCATTCCCTAACAATTCTACCAATTAGGAACCAGCATATATGAGCCCATGAAGGCCATTCTAATTAAAAGGCCCACATGTACTCTTAAAGTAACTGAAATATATAACTTGTCTCTGAAATACAGGAAATATAATCCATAGGTGAGAGCAGTTCTTTAAAATTTCTCAGATTTTATAAAAGATGTTTAAATATAACTAGAAAGTATTTTGTTCTTCTTATAACCAATGATAATGATAAACACTAATAAAAAGTAACTTAATTGTTTTTAGTTTAAGACCAAATGAGCCATTTTATACATTTTTCTGTAGTTAAATGTCTTCATTCTAAAACAATTGATGAATTGTGATTGTAAATATGGAGCTGAGATTCATCCCCGTGATCTGTAGATTAAAAGCAAATTTAGGTAAGTAAACAATAAGATTTCTTATATATTTTTCAGTTTTCCTTACTGTTATTGTATCCCCTCCCTCCCTTTATTCTATATTGACATACATCCACCTCCCTAGCTGAAGCATCCCCTGTTTTTCCCGTTTTCCCCTTCAAATTGCCGTACCCTGCTATTCCTCTCTCTATTACTCATCCCCCTCTCCCACAGTGGCCCCTTCACTTTCCTGATTTCTGTGGTTATTTGGGGTTAATACTCATATCTGAAGATTTGGAGTTAGAAGCCTTAGATGAAAGAGAACATGCAATGTTTGGATTTCTGAGTCTGGGTCACACCACACTTACAATCTTTTCTATTCTCTTCCATTTGATGAGAATTTCATGATTTCATTGTCGTTACCACTACACAGTATATCATAGTGTATATGAACAATAATTTATCCATTTGTCACTTAAAAAGACATTTAAGACATTTCTATATGCTGGATATTGTGAATAGACCTCCAATGGACATGACTGAACAGGTATGTGTGGAATACAATATTGCATCCTGTGCGCATAAACCAAGGCGTGATATAACTGTTTCTTAGAGTAGATTTACTTTGAGATTTTTGTGGGTTCTCCACATTGATTTCCAGAGAAGCCTGATTGGTTTGCAATACCACTAGCATTGAATGAGGGTTCCACTTTCCTCACATTCTCTTCAGCATTCTTTCTAGGTTGTTTTGTTGATTTTTCCTATTCTGGCTGGGATAAAATGAATGAGTATCTACACCCACAAAGTCTCATCAACATGGCTGCCTAAACAAAACCTGAACACAGATGACAGCAATAGTCATGCTAACATGGAAGTGGTAAATCCCATAGGGTCTCAACACTTGACAAAGAACTGCAGGAAAGTAAGGAATGCTTAAAGCAGGAGAAATGAATAGTCTTTGGGATAAGAGCCCCACAATTGCTTATCCAATATCAAGTGGTGATCTTTGAAATAATATGTATGCAATTAACATAATACTAATAGACAGTGAAGGTTGTATTTACATATTTAGGAACAGATCAACAGTTAAAGGAAATAAAAAACAGGATCAGAGGGAACATGGAATGGAAAGAGCAAAAGGGAAAGGAGGAGTGATATAACTATATTTTAATTTTAAAATCTTTTTAAAGCAAATTTATACATGAAGATAGTAGAAAGCATAAAATACTCCAGAGAGACCAGACTTTTTGCCTTTATTAGCTTTTGTGAATACCTAAATACAGTTATATGCAAATTAACATTCATTCTTCTATATTCCAAGAGCAAGTGCTTTTAGAGACATTCCATTATTCCATCTGTTGAACGATTGTATATTTGGAAAATGGTGTGCACAGAAATGCAAAACATATCCATACACATTTATACTTTTTAATATGAACTATAACTATATTTCATAGGAAGTGATCTGCCTATGAAGACCTTGTATATAGTTTATCTCTATTATTTAGATTTTTGTATATGTGAATATGTCCATGTGAATGTGAATAAGAGTATGTTCACTAGCATGAGGAAGCCAGAACTAGATTCCTAGATTGTTCTTCCTGTCCATTTTGTAGCCAAAGTCTCCCATTTAAACTCAAGCTTGGAGCTACATGTTCACACCATCATGTTCGGCATTCAATTTTTTCTACGTAGGTGCTGAAGATCAAACTGAGGGTTTTATGCTTGAGTGGCAGATCTTCGCTGACTGAGCCATCTTCCCAGCTCTGATCTAGAATTCTTACAATCTGAGGGCAACCTTGTCAGAAGTAGTATTTCTGTGTATTATATCAACATCTATTTGATCATCTCCCCTCTTTACATTATTGCTGACACAAGAACTTCCTACACACAATAACTGATTTTACCTTTATGACAGCTGATTCATGATGGTGATTATTCTTGAAAACATTTACAAATAGAACAACTTTAAAATATTTGATGGGAAACAAAATGTATTGTGGTCTTTCTGAAAACTTTAAATCTAATTCTTTTTCACCAACGTTTTTACAATATGAGAAGATACTTTTCTTCATTTTCAAATGAGCTTAACCTCAAAATAAACTGAGCATTCACAATGCCTTAAATCAGTTTTATTTCCCTGAATACAGTGTTTATATAAGATTTTCTTTGTGCACATAAAGTACTTTTTTAATTAACAAAATTATTTTACTATTGAAAATTATACCTAAAATCCTGATGGTGTTTTAAAGAAAGAATCTATTTAGTTTCTGCCCATAACTTTCTTGGCAACTATTTCAAAGGACAATAGTCATTTAAAATTTAATATCTAGAATTTTGGAAAGTCCCAATTAGAACATTATCTTTCGCAGTATAATGAAATCAGTGTTGGAATAAAAGCGCCCAGCTTTCACAGAGCTGTTTAGGTTTCAGGAAAGATTATTCAACTCCTTAGTTCATGATACCAAACAGAATATTTTCATTATGAATTTTGAAGAAGACTTTCACCGTTTTGTTCCATAATACATTTGCAGTCAGTCTACAGGATATGATGAGATGGATGACACCGAGCACACTCTTTCTTCTATGCATATTGGCTTCATGAAATGTACAAATAAGCATCTTTAAAACCCTGAGCTCACTCTGACAGACCGAATGTATTGATGTAGTAGCCTGCCAGACATCTACAACCATGCATGGCTTCAAGAAGTCCTCATTAGGAAATAATGAGGGAACAGTCATAAATACATTCAATTGATCATGCATTACTACTGATGCCTGCATTTACTTTCAGTACTGGTTAGGGCTACTTTAGACATTTAATTAATAGTTTGGAACACTTGCTGATGGAAACATTGAGTATATACCATCAAGACAGAAATAATTTATTTCCTTGCTTGATTTAGTGAAAATGTTAAATTCTTTTAAAGCTTGTTTACCACAGTCCTGCCACTGGAAGTTAGTTTCAGTTTCAGCTCATGCCCGTAGGATTTAGTTAAATAAGGCAGGTTCAAAATTGGAATTATTCCTGATGATCATTGCCAATCAGACCTTTCTTCTTCTCCACCCTTAATCACAGCTCTTTATGTTGCTTTCCTGTGTCATTTGGAGTCTAAACAGAAAAGGTATAATAGGAATTAAAGCGAAGATGCTTAACATTGGATTATGGAAGGACAGAGCAGCTGAACATGGAAGATGATAGCCCCCTGGCTAAAGCAAGAGCAGGAAACCACTGCTGTTTCTTCTATGGAGAAGGAAAAGGGCCGAATCCACTGACATGGTAACTTAAGACTGAGGGAAGGACAGGGGAGGATAAATGTGAATGGTGGGTCTAAAGACAAACCCCAAATGGGTGCAGTTGTTGTGGCAGTTTAGAAGGAAAATGAACGGAGAGAGAGAGAGAGAAAGAGAGAGAGAGAGAGAGAGAGAGAGAGAGAGAGAGAGAGAGAGAGAGAGAGAGAGAGAGCACAAGAACAGAGGAGACACAAAGCCATTGGTAAAATATAGATCAAAGTTTAACCACAAAACAATATGCATAACTGACATTCAGCTCATCTGAAAATGAGAAAATGATGAGAGAGTATTTACTGTCCACATTTCTGTTGGTACCCTGGTCTGAGATCCCATCAGAATTGTCCCCAAATCTCTTGATATAGCATTCTGGGATTCTCTGGTTTGTTTTTCCACTCTTTTCCAAATATCTCCCACAAAATATTTCTAAAAGTTTTTGAACTATGTCTTCAGGTAATTACAATAATTATTGGCTCTATTTCTGTTATACCAAGTTTTTGGAATTCCTTTGAAAAATATCTGTGAGGAGCAGTTTAAAGGAAGAAAATCATAGCTTGGATCATGCTTTCTGATGTCTTGTACTACTGCTCTGGGCCTGTAATGATGCTGAACATCCTGGAACAAGGCATTTGCTGGAACAAAGCGACTCAAGTGTGGAGAAAAGAGAGCAAAGAGATTGAAATTGAACCTCAGTGCCTTTTTCCCCAAAGACTTGCTTCTAGCCAAGCCCTCTCTCTTAACCTGTCTATCACCTCCCAATAATACCATCAATTTCTACAACTATCCTGTGCTAATATCAATGACTTCAGAGCCCCCATGAGCCTATCAGTTCTCTATGGACCCATTTCTGAGCAATGCATAGAGCCCAGAAAAAGTTTTTAACACATAACATTTTTTTTAGGGAGAGTACTCTAGGACCTAAATACAATAAGGTTAAAATTGCGCATGGAGATGGGGCTTTTGAGGCCCCACCCCTTAGCTGAAGAACTATTTGCTGTCGTTAGCAGCTGGAAGAAGAGTCTGTTTTCTTCAGGCCACGGGTAGGATTCCTATGGCCCAGTAGATGAACCTAAACCTGTGCACATATGCAAAGTACTGACTGGACTCAGTGGGGTAAAACTAAATAAATTCCAGGATTCTCCCTAGCCCCTGACCCTGTACTGACAGCTGGGTAATCTGCATAGGACCGAACTAGGCCCTCTGAATGTGGGTGACAATTCTGTGGCTTGGGCACTCTGTGGGCCCACAGGTAGTGGCATGACGATTTATCCCCAGTGCGTGAACAGGCCTTTTGGAGCTCATTACCTTGCTCAGCCTTAATATAAGGTGGGGTCTTTGTCCTATCTCAACTTGATATGCCAGACTTTGTTGACTTTCCATGGGAAAGTGGGGGGCAACTGGAGGAGGAGGGGGAGGGGGAACAAAGGTTGGTATGTAAAATGAAAAAAAAACTGTTAATTAAAAAAAACTAAGTAAATAGAAAGGTCTTTAAAAAGAATCAGTATTTTGTGTATTTATTTGGTGGAGCATACACGCACACACACATGCACATGCGGATGTCAGAAGACAACTTGTGGGACTCACTTCTCTCCTCTATCATATGTGCCTGTGTGCTGTTACTCAGGTCTCAGACTTGGCAGCAGGCTCCATTACTGGCTGATCCATCATGCCAGCCTCTAAGCAAAAAGGTCATAAAGGCCATTATGTTCAACTGATGCTGAGTTACCAAATTCTTAAATATATGTTTCTAGTAACCCAGTGCCACTATAGCAGTTAGCAACTATTCACCATAACAAAATATCTGTTAATACACTTATAAAGAAAATAGTTTTAACTGCCATTTCCAGAGGCTCCATCCTCTCATTGATTGGCACTGTTTGCTTTGGACCCTTGACATGACACAAATAAGGATAGCAATGCCTTGCAGAGAGAAGCTGCTCACTTTGTAGTTGATTCAGTTTCTTAATATCCCCTTCATGGGCATACCCAGTGAACCAAAGCCCCCCCAAAAGACCCCATTACTTAAATGTTTCGCCACCTCCTAATAAAGTCCTTCTGGAAATTTACAAGGTTTACACATGGACTTTACACATGGTTTCAGGAGGTGGTGGGCATTTAAGATTCAAACACTTGTAGCTTCTTGATGAACACTACTGTAAGTCTAATTCATTTAGTATTTTTAAAAGCATGAAGGTTTTTATGTGTACCCCACTATTCAATTTAAGTGTTAGAAGTAAAATTTATTCTAAAGTAGTTGTACATTATTAATTTTGATAAATCTTGACAGGGACTGACAAACAATGCCAGATTAACTTCCTCAAAAGCTGGGCCGATTCTGTTTAACACTATAAATGTGTGAGAGAGTTCTCTTGCCTCAAAATGTGCAAATACAGTATATTTGTGAGCATGATGTTATTGAGTTCATATGTAGATGCTCTGCCTAGGGATGGAGATACCTATCCCTTCAAGAGATAGTATTCTGGCTCCGTTGTGGGAGTTGTCATTTCCTCACCATATGTCACTGACCCCATTCTTTGCTTACCTCCTTTTACTCTATCAGTCTCTGAAAAGCTAATACGTCCATTTTGCCTGGTAACTTGTTTAACTTAAATTTCTGCCCTTTTTATCCCTTTCAAAAAATATCCCCTGATTGGAAATATCACCTGTCACTTTCTTTATGTTCATTTGATGCTACTTGGAACATCTTCTCAACATATTCAATACTGCAGTAATATCAGCACAGGACACTTTAACGAAAGTCTTCTCATTGGTTATATCATTCTCTCGTTATCTTTTTTCCATTCTTTTTACTATTATTTATTTATTTATTAAAAATTTCCACCTTCTCCCCTCTTCCCATTTCCCTCCCCCTATTCCCTCCCCCTCCCTCTCCAGTCCTAAGAGCAGTCAGGGTTCCCTGCCCTGTGGGAAGACCAAGGTCTTCCCCCCTCCATCCAGGTCTAGGGAGGTGAGCATCCAAACAGACTAGGCTCCCACAAAGCCAGCACATTGCTTAGGATCAAAACCCCGTGCCATTGTCCTTGGCTTCTCAGCAGCCCTCATTGTCCGCCATATTCAGAGAGTCCTGTTTGATCACATGCTCCATCAGTCCCAGTCCAGCTGGTCTTGGTGAGCTCCCATTAGATCAGTCCCACCATCTCGGTGGGTGGACGCACCCTTCGCAGTCCTGACTTCCTTGATCATGTTCTCCCTCCTTATGCTCTTCATTTGGACCTTGGGAACTCAGTTCAGTGCTCCAATGTGGGTCTCTGTCTCTATCTCTATCCATCGCTGGATGAAGGTTCTATGATGATATGCAAGATATTCATCAGTGCGGCTATGGGATAAGGCCAGTTCAGGCACCCTCTCCTCTGCTGCCCAAGGAACAAGCTGGAGACATCTCCTTGGACACCTGGGAACCCCTCTAGAGTCAAGTCGCTTGCCAAGCCTAAGATGGTGCCCTTAATTAAGATATCTACTTCCCTGCTCCCATATCCACCCTTCCTCCATCTCAACCATCCCACTCTCCCAAGCTCTCCCCAATCCTCCCCTTCTCCCTTCTCTCTCCCCATCTCCCCTTACCCTACCCCACCCCCACCCCCATGCACCCAACTTTTGCTTGCCCTCCTTCAGGCTAGAATGTAGCTGATATAGAAAATCACATGTTGGCATATCAGTGGTCTATGTCTATGTGGCTTCGAATAAGTTAAATGAGATAAACTAAGTATCATGTTTCCTGGCACATAGTGGTTGCCAGCCTTCTTTTCTCTCATCTTCCCTTTACAGGGTTTTCTATAGATTTTCCTGACCATAAGCTCTCTCCTCTCTTTTGAATTAATCCCTCCTTTGATATCTCTGAATGCAGTTATTAGCATTTTGCCTCCTTACTTTGACTATAAACATTTTTATGTGAAGAGTGATCCTTGAGCACCCTTTGTCTACCTCAGAAAAGTGTTTGCTATTTAATGCTGAGAAGACTGGGAAATATCATATTCATAATGGTTGATTTGTATGTGTTTTTAAATAAAATAGCAATATCAAATTCCTTATATCAACTGGTAAAATATAATTCTATGAACAAGTATAATTCAAGACTAGTTCTCTCTTTTTTCACCTTCCATTAATAACAGCTATTAGATGGGAGATAATGATATGCCAAAATCTTTCAAGAATCACTTTGTGACTCAAAAAATCTTTGTTATTGGAAATCACTTTTCAATACCTCTTAATTGGTTTTGGGCTTGTAGGGGGAAATCCAATCAAAACTATACTGATTCAAAATATCATAGGATAGAGGAAGCAGGAAATTACCATATTTAATTATAGATTTTGAATGACTTCAAAGGAAACTCTGATTTTTCAAGGGATTAAGGCAGGAACTGGTCTCTTATTACAAGAGACTACTTGGGCTTCTATTTAGCTGGGTTCTGGCACATTCATTGACAGGAATAATTTAATGATTGTGAATAATCACCGAGTGTAGGAAATAAGGTCCTCTTTGAGTCATAAAGCCTTTAAACATGAATAATATTATGCATTTGTTTGAGAATGGTGCAACGTGTGAACTAATTTCACATTGTCCTACCAATTATGAATGTGTTATTTCTGGCAAGCAGGTCTCTTTAAAATTGCATATGCTTAGTTGCTTGCCAGGGAGGTAAGAGAAAAACATTGTCAGTCTCTTTATACCCAGCTGGGGCCAGGTGTTGATCATTAACATGTAAATAGTGCAATTACTGCCAATTAAGTTTTTTTAAAAACATTAAAATTTGTGGGAACATGGTAATATCATCTATAAAATTTAAAAAATATCTATATCTTAGTGCTTTAGTTTCCTATACAGCATGCGGTGTAACTTGTACTCTTAATTACACATGGTTTCAAGTTGCTTTTCTTTACAGAATGCCACATGTATGGTTTGAATGGAAAATGAAAGTATGTTGCTAGAATTATGTTCACAGACAAATTGTATTACAACTACTATTACCTGTCAAATTGTAGTTATTTTTCTTCCATAAATGCTTATTGAATTTGTTATATGTGAAGAACCATGTTCAGGTTAAGTTATAAATTATGTTAAGGTCTTTTCTAACCCCATGGAGCCCAGGAAGTCTGAATCCCACCATTAAATACACAACCAGCATAGAAATAAGTACACAAACTGATC
Organism: Microtus oregoni; assembly: GCF_018167655.1. NCBI lineage: Eukaryota > Metazoa > Chordata > Mammalia > Rodentia > Cricetidae > Microtus > Microtus oregoni. The sequence continues at coordinate 3,225,653 of NW_024544721.1, forward strand.
GACAGTGTTATAGGAATTCTTATATGAAATGACTTAAAAACCAGAGTGATGAGGGTGGATACAATTTGTTTTGGGAGATCTTGAGTGTTCTCTATGAATAAGCAGTGAAACCTAAGGGAAGAACTGATTATATTCAGGTGAAGAAACGGGCAAGACCAGGAAGAGACGACAGCTGGAAACAAGAAAAAGTGAAATGTCATTAAGAAATAGAAAAATAGAAATACTTTCCTATCACCAAGATCTTAGTCTGGCCTCTCCTTAACTCCCAGTCCTTGTGATCTCTATCTAAAGAATTAAAAAAAGAAGCCACACACATACAGACACACATACACACAGAGAGACACACACAGACATACACACATACACACACAGACACAGACACACACACACATACACACATACATACACACAGACACACACATACGCACACAGAGACACCCACATACACACATACATAGACACAGACACACACATACACACACACAGACACACACACATAAACACATGCATACACACAGACACACGCAGACACACACATACACATACACACACACACACAGAGTTCCGTGTTTGCTCCAGTGTAAAGCAGGAACACTCTCAAAGAATGAGAGTGAACAATGACTAAAGAGACTGCTATAGAAGGCACATACTCAAGGGGAAAGAATGGACAATGGGCTCAGAGACCAATGTGCAGACTTCCATTGAAAATTGGCTTTATGCTATTTTTAAAGTTGTCTGAAAGAGACAACTTCCCTGGGGGACATTTTGATGTCCAGATGACTGACAAACCCTACTTGTATGGACTCTTACAGAAAGGTGTAAAGAAAGGCATGTCCTTGTTCTTTATCAGAAAGTCTCTTGTTAGATAATGATCTTGTGTGGTTCTGGACTCCTGGACCCAGGTTTAGATAGTTATCAATTAATAACCTTCCAGGCAGTTTAGGATACCATATCTCCTCCCAGGACCAGAGATGTGCCTTAGATCCCATTCTTCTGATGAGGCTTTTGTTTTACAAACTGTTTACTCTGATGGAGGGGTTTTACCTTAAAGCCTTCTGATCTTGCTAATACTTAACAAGCAGTTTCACATATGTACTTCAAGGTAGTGGTTTCCTGTAAGGGATAAGAACAGCAACAACAACAGAAAAATGAACCCTGTTATCTATCAGTATAAATTCATTTTATTCACAACAATTTCTCCATTCACAAATAACTTGTGCATGACAATCCCTCTTTATTTTCACCCACACTGGGGATACAATACTTTGTTTGTAGGGTAATTGGACCACTTAGACTCATAATTTTGTATCTCACTTTATTGGATACTCATATTTCTTTATTAAAAACAATGAAATCATTCTATTCTGCATCAAACACTAGCTAGTTCTGTTGGGATGTTTTATGAACACTTAGCTTTTCTGTTGGGATGTTTTATGAACACTTAGCTTTTCGGAGTAAAGTTGGTCACATCACTGTCTTGTAAATTACAGCTTAGGAACTCCTGGGATTTACATAGGAATTTCTCGACTTCCTGTCCTTAAGCCCTCCTACCTTATCAAGGTAATATATCTGAATTAGCAACTTGTCGAAATAGCCAGTGAATAAAAAGTCAAAGGTTAAAGGAACCCAGAAATGGTCACTGGCAGGTTCAAGGAACCTTCATAATATGAGAATACACTAGAATAAATCAGTCCTTATCCACATATGGAGCTGGTGAGAGAAATCCAGATCTACCGAACCAATTCAGTCACATTAACCTTAATGTCAGTTCAATAAGTATTTGATTGAGTACCATATGTAGTACACCATGAGCTACAAAACGTAGCTGAAACTTGATTGTTGAAAGAGTTTAATGTCCCCTTTGGACAATAAAACAAATACAGGTCTTACACATTTCTGAGTGAATCTAACAATGAAAATCAATTCAGAAGCCAGTATGTAGACAATAGGAAATGACTGTTTCAATTCAGAGATGAATTGAGTCAAATTAGGCAAATGTTGTTTATTCATATGACAATCTCACAGAACAGTAATGAGCAGAAATAGAAGTAGTCATTGAAATCAACTGTTTGAAATGTCATTATGAAATTCAATTATTATGCCTATATCACTCATAAGTCATGAAAATGTTTCTTTCATGAAAAAGTCCATTTTTAATCATAAATACCAAAGTTTCTTATATGTAAACTTTACAGTTGAGATTTAAATAATTAATGTTTATTTGACACTCCAGGAAATAAAGATTGATAAGCTTTGTCGACATTATCACCATTCTGTAGACCATACTATTTATATTAGAGAGGAAAATTAGGTTTTTCTCAGTGACTACAATATTCTTAAAATCTAATGCCTGTTTCTGGTCTCGTGGTTGGTGTGCTTGCTTTGAATCTTTTCTTTTTTTTAAAGGAAACAGAGCAATCGTCCTGGATTTTAAAACTGAGATGTCCAGGCTTTATAAATTGACCTGGAGAGAGAAGTGCATCAGGCAAAGGCAGTAGGGTCGATTAGCCATTCCAAAATAGTGACCCCTGGTGGAAAAATCAATATAGTGCATATCATCCTGTGCTGCCAACTAAAAAAAAACGTGTGCTACCACAATTTGTGACCAGGACCTGCGGCACTAAATAAGCACAGACATACTTCAAATTAATATTTAATCTGAGATGAAAAGCACTTAAAGGAGTTAGGGACATGAGTTACCCAGAAGAAATTACTTTCTTCTCACACCAAGCAATTACAGCATTGCAAAGATAACAAAAATAAGATTGTCATAGTCTCCTTGGACTTCAATGGGAAGTCTGGAGGTGAAGTGCCTCTTTTTTTTTTTCTTGTAAGAAGATAAATAATTCTCTTGGACTATGACTAGCTAAGTCCTTGAAGGTGGATGAGAGTGACTTTTAGTTGGCATCATTAGAGTGTTATTAGGATGAAATAGAACCAAGAAACCATTATTAATCTTTACAAAGAAAATGCCTACATTATAATTTTTGAATTCTTTCTGTGAGGTCATCTTTAGAATCACATTTCAAGAGCAAACTTGAGTCTAGAGCTATTGTATTCAGGCCTTCCATTTTAAACTTGGTCATATGGCCTGAGAGAAATTTTAACATCATGTTACCGAATTAGTACACAGAAACTACCACCTCAAATGAGAAAAGAAAAGAAAAATACAGTACCACCTATTTAAACTCTGAGAGCATTTTTTTTCTCATTATCTATAAAGGAAATGACTAAACCATCTAAAATGGGAGAAGACTTAAAGTAAAGGCATTTTATGATAATGGTAGGTATTGTGTAGGCTGATGTACCATAAAAATGTCACACAAAAATTGTTTTACTGTAGCTATTTTTAAAGAATGGGTTAGTCATATATGTTGTGGCAATTAGAAGTTTCTCCAGCTTTTAGGTTGATGAGATAAAAAAAAATCATAAGCTAATGAAACTAATCTTTGTTCATGCATCTGTATATATTTAATGAGTACCTACTTTATGCCAAACACTAGAGGTAATACTGAAGGGAAGTCAAGGCAACAGGAATTCGAAGCAACTGGTGAGACATCTGTGAACAGGAAACAGGAATGAATGCATGAATGCTACCCACTTCCCTTTATCCCTCTATATACTTTAAGATCCTTACTCAGGAAAGTGTTATTACTCACAGTGAGTAAGTCTTCCCACCCCCAATTAATCAAATCCCATAAACATGCCCAAAGTCTCATCTCTTGGGTCATCTTAGACTCTTTCTGGTTTATAATACTAACTGATAAAATGTTGTGGAGGCACGATGTTTAAATTTTTTCCTATGCCTGGAATGAGTTTTTTCAAAACTGAGAAATGAACCCTCACATTGTGTGTGCTAGGCAAGCATTTTAGCACTTGACTACATACTGACACTTTCTGTTGTTGTGTTAGTCCATTTTTACTCTTTGTTTTGAGACAGAATATTATTAAATTACCAAGGCTTATCTTGATTGAAATTTTTAAACTCCTTCCTAACCTTACCAGTTCCGAGTTACTGGAATTCAATGATTATACCACCCAGTGTACGTTTTTTGAAATTTAACTTTTGGATTTTCACACAATAGTTGTGGAGATTTATGAGATAATTTGTGCTATTTACTTTTATGTTCAAAATATATACTAATCAAATGAGGCATTCTCCTTGCTATTTCTAGTTTTTATTATTTTTGTTTTGTTTTTAAAATCACACATTTTACTTATCCACTCATATACACTCCTAGCACATATGTTGATCTCTCTTGATAAATACTGCAACTAACCTTGAAAATGAAGAGTGTATCATTGGTTTACTAATTTCATCTCATTGGCCATGTATTCAAAAGTGTGATTTGTGAAACAATTAATCTCATTTATCTGTTGTTGTTGCTGTTGCTGATTTGGGGGCTCTTATAAACATCATTGCCTATATTTATATCTTGAAGCATTTTCTTTATGTTTCTTTATGCTTATTCTAGTCACTTCATGGTTTGAAGTCTAACATTTACATCATCCATCCATTTTTATATATGTGAATATAGAGCATTGCTTATTAAACTGTTCCTTCTCTGATGTATGTTTTTTTGTTTCTTTCTTGAGAATTAGTTAACTATAAATATGTTTTCATTTCTAGTGTCTCTTGTGCTCCATGGGTCAATGTCAGTTTTCATAGCACTCCCATGCTGCCTTTCATACTATAGTGCTCTAATTTGTCTTGATATCAGATGTTGGGATATTTCCAACTTTGTGCTGACTTTAATCTTAATATTTCTGTGGTTTTTGGTGTATTTTGCAATTGCTTTGGTAATTAGATGAAGAATGTCATTGCTACTTTAATGGGGACTAACTCATATCCATAAATTGCTTTAGGCATTAGTATATATATATATATATAATTATTTAATTAGTTAATGTATATAGGATAGGTATTTTGACTGCATGTATGTCTGTGTACCATGTGTATAACTAGTGCCCATGGAGGCCAGAAAAGAGTACCAGATCCTATGGAACTAGCGTTATAGATGATTGTGGGCCACCATGTTGCTCTTGGGAAATAACCCTGAGTTCTCTACAAGAGCAGCCAGTACACTTAACCACAGAGCAATCTCTCCAGCCTTCAATAGATAGTTTAATTTTAATAATATTAATTATTATAGTTCATGAATATTGGAATTTTTCAATAAGTCTGTTTTGCATTTATTTCATCAGAATTGTATAAGTTTCATTGTAAAGGTCATTTATTCCCTGGCTTATGGGCTTGATATCATGGCTTTCTGCTGAACAAGTATATTACTAATATATAAAAATGCTGAAAGTTTTTTTAATGTTTTTTAATCTTTCATATTTTCTGAATTTGTTTAACACTTCTAATAGTCTTTTGATGTAGTATTTATCTTTTTCTATACATAAAAAATGGGAATAATTTGATTTCTTCCTTTTCTATTTTCATGCCTTCCATCACTCTCTGTGGCCTAATTACTGCATAAGAATGCCAAACACGGTGTTGAGAGTGCATGGGGAGAATGGATGGCCTTGCCTTCTTCCAGATTTTAGATGAAAAGCATTCAGGTTTACCCCATTCCGTACATGATGTCAAACATGGGTTGTCATAAATTGTCTTGAACATGTTGTACTTAATTTGTACAGAGATTTGATTATTAAAGGGTGTTTATGAAATTTTGAAGAATTCTTTTCTATACCTACTGAGATTATCATGTATTTTTTTTAAATTATTCTTTCATACTTGAATGCAGTTTCCCCTCCCTCCATTCCTTCCAGTCCCTGTCCTCACCTTTCCTCTTCTCCAGATCTACTCCTCTTCCATTTCCCTTCAGAAAAGAATAGGCTTTCCAGAGATATGATATGATTTTGACCCTTTAGTCTATTTATGTGATTTATTGATTTTAGTATGCTCACGTATCTTTTTTGACCTGAAATAAATCTTATGTGAACATGTTAAAGAATGTCCTGAATATTCTATTTTTGTTCCTTTGTGAGACAGGGTTTCCTGTAGCCCAGGCTAGCCTTAAACTATGTAGCTAAAATGACCTTATATTTCTGATCCTCTTGCCTCCATCTCTCAAGTTTTGGAATTATAAGTATGGGCCTCTATCCCTAGCTCTGAATGATATTTTGGATGTGCTACTAGGTTTGATATTAAGGTTTTGCTGAAAATATTCACATCTTCCTCCCTCATTCTCCACACTCTCTCATTTGAATCCAGTGCTTGCTATTATGGGTGGTCTGAGTAACCAGCTCCAGGAATTATTGGTTGACCACTGTACCCAATGGTAATTTACCTGGTTTTCAGAGATCTGAACTCTGATACTTATATTTTCTAATTGTGTCCTTTTCTGATTTGAGTATTCAGTAATACTGACCTCACAGACTGTGTTAAAAATGTATTCTTCATCTTAATTTTTTGTAGTTTGAGAACTGATGTTAATTCTCCTATGATAGCTTGGTAGAATTTAGCAGTGAAGTCTTCTAGTCTTAGGGTTTTATGATCAGGAGTCACTTTATTTATAACTGATCCAGTCTCCATGCCCATTTTTGTTCTGTTGAAATTTTCTAGACCTTCATGGTTCATTTGTGAGATTATGTGTGCTCTGACCAGTACTTTTCTTATAGACTTTCTAAAATTTGATTTATAGTTTCACAACTATCATTTCATTCTCTGAATTGTAATGCCTCCCTTTTCATCTTAGATTTCCTGCATTGAGGTCTTCAATCTTTTTGTGGTTAATCTTGAAATTGTTTGTTTTTAACTTGTTTTAAGAATATCCACGGTTCATTTCTTTGGGTTTTAGTTTCTATTTCATTTACTTCTGTCTCCATGTATATTATTTCTTTCACTAATTTTGGATTTTATTTGTTACTACTTTTGCAGTTTTTGAGCTACTATTATATGAGTCAGATTATTTATTTGAAAGCATTTTGTGATTGCTTATTGCTATAAACTTCTCTCAGTACTTCTGTGCTTACTTTTATAATGCTGTATATCTATTTTCAAATGTTTTGAGAAGATTTTAACTTTATTTTTTTAGGGTTTTTTGTTACTATTTGTTCAAGAACATTTTGTTAGTTTCAAAAAGCTTCTGCAATTTCAAAAGATCCTTTTTTGTATAATTTCTAGTGTTTTTCCTTGTGGTCATCTCATGCATTTTATATATATATATAAAATTTGTTCTTGAATTAATATATGATTCATCCTAGAGACCATATATTGCACAGTCTTGCTCATGCTTCATGTTCTAAGGAGATGAATGTATATTCTGAAGGTTTTGGTAAAATATTCTGATAAAATATTATATGTATGATGAGAATAATCTTTGTTCCATAGTGCTCAAGAGCAAAGGTATTTAAGACTAGAACAATGGACAGTCAATACAATATGCTTCTTCTTCCTTCCAATCATTTGTAGTCCCTTGATATATAATTTTTCAATTTCATTTGTACTATATTCTAGGATGCTAATCTGAATAAACTTACTGAACAGTAGCCATTTGGGTTTTTGGTTTTGATCTTTTTGTGTGTGTAGGGCTAGACCAAACTTTGTGATATCTATGGTCTTCAATTTTGACAGAAAATAATTTTTGGAACCTTCTTATGCTGCTTTTTATTATATAGGAAAAAGATTAAAAGGCTAATATTGGAATTAAGCAGTACAGGAAACAAGCTATTGCAGTTATATGTGTAAGTCATGAAAGGGGAAAGAGAGAGAATTGGATAGAGACAAGATATGTTTCAGGAGACATTCAATAGAATTTGATGATGGATCTAATGTAGGTAATGAAGAAAAGGAAAAACTCCATATTTCTACTGAGCCAACTGAATACCTCATTGCACCCCCCATTGTGTTTACAAGAGGAAAAAAATGCATGGTGAAAATAGTGGAATTAAGAGTTATGCTTTATGACCCACTGAGTTTACCTAGGAAAATTTGTGTGACCATGGATGGGTTTGGAACTAACCACTGGAGCTTAGTGGACTCACAAGTGGATATATACTCCCACTTTCTAATAATCTTTCAGTAGCCTGTAACTCAGCAAGGAAAAACGTTTCCATGAACTCTCCCCATCTATAAAAGACATGCCAGTCTTGTGCAGGCTCTATGCAGGTAGCTGCAACTGATTGGAGTTCAAGATTGCAGTGACTTCACCATGTCCAGAGGTATTTGAAGAGTGAGGGTGTAGTTTATCATGGTTAAAAGGCAAAAGGAATTACAATGCCTTTTATACAAGTATGAAAAATGTCAGAGTACAAATATAATTAATAAAAACCTATGTTTTATGCTGAATGTTTGTCATCTACTACTTTGACTACTGTATATTGAATTCCAGCTGGATATGTGAACCTATGCACAAGTGATAATCTTCAAGAAACTGAAAAGAACCAGAAAACAACAGCATGTAGGGTAATCATGGATCTTGACATTCCCAAGAAAGTTATTTCTTTGGTTTCAGGCATTGTTGGTTCTTTTCAAAATGTCTATCTCTATGATGTTCCATCATTATCAGATGCTGTCTCCTGAGAGTCCGCTGAAAGAATGTGCCAGAGAATAAGTCATCATTGCCGGGATAAAGTGGGACTTGCAAAGCATGTGTGGATTATACATGTCTAATTAAGAAAGCAGAATTAGGAATAGAGATTGCTTAATGGTTAAGAGCAACAACTGCTCTTGCAAAGGACCCAAGTTAGGTTTCCAGTACCCACGTGGCAGCTCACAACCATCCATAACTCCAATCCAAGTGAATCTGATACTCTTTTCTGACCTGTATCAATCCTGTATGTGGAATGCATACACACATGGAAGAAAAACACTCACATACATAAAATAAATTTTCTTGCAAAAGAAGAAGAAAGCAGACGCAAAATCGAAAGGGACCACTTGGGAGAAAAAACTAATGACAAGGAAACAAAACAAATAGGGAGAAATGTAGTATGAAAGAAAATAAGTCAGTTGGAAATTTTGCAGAGAACCAGGCCTATTAGTGTATTTACCTATAGATTTTTTTCAGAGCATACTTTCATTAATAATAATTGCTTAACAATCATCTATATGAATGAATCAGAACTTTAAATATATAAAATAAACTAAGTCATTTGATTGTTTGCAGAAAGCTATGAAATGTTTGTTGTAAGTCAATTTCTGTTGGTGTAGAAACAGGCACACAGAAGTTCAGCAATTCATAAATTAGTCAAGTTATTATATGGTGTATTTTGATTTTGGCTTGAGCAATCATTTTCCAGTATCTTTCTTAGTTCAGTCCTACAATCTTGTCTTAAACATTCTCTACATATATTAATGGGATGTAATGTAACATGTGATTGTAAGTCCATTATTATATTCTAACAAGTAGGGTTTTGCCACTGGTACTATAGTAATGTTACTACTCATTGTTTTTGTTTTTTTTTTCTATAAGCTCCATATGTTTTGTGGTTTGTAGAATGATTACAGGGGTAGATCTATAATATTAACACAACTGCTTCCACTCAATATATTCTTTTATTTTCTTCCATTTAATTTTATTTTTTTTTTGTTTCTATGACTTTGTCCTTTGAAAATTGTTTCAGGAACACTATTTACCATTCATTACAGAAACCGCTGCCCTCTTCTAAGCCTATGATATTGACCATAACTTATTGATGAGATTTTCCATTTCAAAGCCTTCATCTATATTTTCTCCCATGAGGAAAATGCTATAAAATTATTTTCTTGCATGGCATATTAAGCGTCAGAAACTTGTATCTAACTGCTACAATACAATTCCAACAGGTGTTCTGTGTTCAGAGCCAATCTACACCACAGAGAAAAATCAAGTATGTTAGTTAATTGAGTAATCCATATACTTTATTTCTTAGTGATATGGTTTTGAATTAGATTAGCCATACATTAAAAACAATGCTTAGGAACTAGCCTATTTTCTTACAAGCCAGAAGTGTGTTGCTATGACGGAATTAAGGATATCTTTAATTGTCTGGAATTGGTGAAACAAAGCAAAATTATCTCTTATGAATAATGACTGGTTATTTTGTAACCACAAAATACTTAAAATCTTTTAAAATTTTACACTAAAAAATTCTTTTTAAATGACTAATTTGAAAGTGTTTTGCCTGTTTGAAATGACTTTCTTTTTAAGATATCAAGAGAAGTATTTTTATTTTCATGACTTGGTCCCATCTGTCATTGTGCATATGGGCTTGCCCTTTTCCTTTCGCAAATGGTCTATTTCCCTCCCTCTTAGCAAATATGTTCAAAATCTTCATAGCAAATAAGGAAAAATATTTTCTCTTATTATTTGGCTGAGAAGTGGCCTAAACTTATGACTCTAAAGATTTCATTACTGGAAATGCCTGTCTTTTCAGGACGTATAAGTATATACTTGCAAAATAAAACCAAACATTTTCTTTACTTCCATTATGAACAATATTTCAATTTAAGTTGGTATTAAGAGTATTAATTCCTATTTCACTGGTATATTTTCTAATGTTCTACCCAAATAAAAGACAAAAATTCAGGTTCCAGGAATTGAATATGGAATTCCTCACATATAATTTACACTCAACATTTGACATAAAAACAGAATGCAAATTATGCCACAGGGAAATGCTTCAGGGAAGATTTTTGAAAAAGGAATGTAGAGAAGACAGGGATAATGATGGAAATGTGGTTACTTGAGTTATTGAAATAATTCAGATTGGTAAGTTTCTAGTGTACTCCTAGGTTCCAGCTGATATAATTCAGTCCCCCTCAAAGATAGGTCGGGTGTTCCCCAGACAGAGGAAATATTGGGCTATCAGAAAGAAATAAAACCCTTTCCTTGATACATCCTTCATATTGAGCTTCATATCTCCCTGAAGGTTTTCTATCAGCTCCGAAACCGAAATCATGAGACAACTACTCCCGTATATGCAAACCATTAAAATAGGATCAAAATAATAACTCTTCTTATCATCAGCTTCAAGCAAAAATGTGTCAGTCACGTCATTCTTTTAATGGAGAAAATTAATATATCCCACCAGACCACATGATATGAAATGCTGTGAAGTGACCGCATGCGGGAAAGGCGGGAAATCCACTTTGATCTACATTTTTGATGTTTGATAATTGTGCTTATTATCAGGTCCTCTCTGCTCTTTTACTATGACAAGAGATCCATTATCAGCGACAGCATGAGTGTGAGTATGGGGCCTGATTTGAAAAACTGCTTAAGATGAGATAATGGAAAGAAGGTTTTTTTTTTTTTTGCCTGTTAATATTAACAGAGTAGAAGAAAATTAAATTTCATCATACAATGCCTCGCTGGGATTATTTCTCTTTCATATATAGTCTTGTCTAATACTTTGTGTATTTCTTTTTTTAAAAAAATTGAACCATAGTGAAATATTTTGTGCATCAAGGCTTTTGCTTTGAGGTTTTCAGTACATGATCAAGCATCGAGTGAAGAGATAAACAAATAATGGCCACAAAGAATAAGGCAGGTCATGTTGTATCCTTCCGCACCTTCAGAAATGATTATAATTAGAATGCATAGTCATATGTTGATAAACTAAGGTGAGAATCAGAATGCTAACTCACATTTAATGAGAGGAAACATACACAAGTCCACACATATATGAAATCTTTGGCAAATTCATTAACTGGGATTTTTCGGTATTTAGAATAAAACAGGTTACCTAGATGCAAGCCATTATGGCAAGTAATATGTGCTAATGTAGCTGAACTTTTCTGCTTGCCTAAATTTTACAACAAAGACCGATGCTAATTGAGAATTTTAATGTAGTTCTGCATACATTAACAAATTAATATCCTTACAGTGGATACCTAAATAATATGGCTGATTAACTTATTCACTTATGCTTTATTTCTGTTATGGGCATTGCTTGTGGTTTGGTTAAACACACACACATATACAAATAATCAATTCATGAAAAGCTTTTAGCTCAAATTAAATCTTTTCTTATGTTTGTTTATGCATTTCAGTTATTTACTGAGGGACATAGAAAAATAAATTTACCTGGACTCAACCAAGTTCCTTGTGTTCCATTCAATTCAAAAGCAATAATGTTTGACTCTCCTCTTTCCCACTGACTTTTCTTTTTTCTCAGATAAGTGCTCACTGCAAGGTTGCTGGAGAACTGATATTCTTCAAAGCTTTAGAGAATATGGTAGGGTATTTCGAATTGGTTTATGAAGTAGCTTTGTTTTAAAGCTGTTTAACTATTTTACAATCTACACTGAGTTTGGGGAACTTTGACTGACCCAGAGACTTCACTCATTTTCTCCTTCTTCCACTGGTATCTTTCTTTCCCACACAAGCCTATTCCAATGTCTCTTTTTTTCTTACCCACTGATTTACTTAAAATCACTCATAAGCATGAGCAGCAGGTTATTTATAAGAATGTAGGCAACATATCAATTGTCACATCACTGAGAAAACTTCCAGGTAGTCTCTAAGTACTCTTTAACTGCCCAGACCCTCAGTGAGAATTGGGGTTTAATCAGCCCCTCCCCCATGTTTGATAAAATGATGAAAGCCCAAGTCTTGTGGAGATAGCCACAAGCAGTCTTGGAAGAAAAAGAAAGGACTCTGAAATAGCTTGTCTTGTCTAAAAGCACCCACTGATTTTAATGCAAAATTAGTAACTTGTTAAACTACAGCAATTAGCCACTGCAGCACCAAGCCTCCATTGATCTATTGATCTTTTCAGACTTTCAATTCTGCTTAATAATATCTTAACATTCCTATTAATTCCTCTTAATCTTTCATATCAAGAATTTTGTTTTTCAGAAATGTTCAATTTGTGCATAGTACTAGCTTAAGAATTTTACAAATGTTTGAGAAAATAATAATTTAAACGCTGAATTATTTGTAACTCATTCAGGTTTACTTTTAGTTTTTTGCTATTCTATAAACATATGTTGGTATGGGTATGTATTTGGAGGCATAGTATAGAAAAAATAGACTGTCTTGTAAAACAGCTTACTGTAATTTCTGTTTGTGTATGTGTGTATGTGGTGTTTTAGCTAAAATACAATGTGACAAAACATGTAGTTAATTACACTAGCTAGAGCACATGTCTAATGACACTGTGGCAGAAGTAAATTCTCATCCACCCATTTGAATTCCTTTGCAAATATCAACTCATTATCAGGACCAAACAGGGTTAAGGTAGAGCATATAGAAGACAGTTTTCTTCTTGTCTCAAAATAAATGCATAGTTAAGCATTATGCTTTAAATTGAAAATTATTGTACTGTCTATTCTTCTTCTTCCTTTAGAAGTGTTCAAGTATATTTATGCATGTGTATTTTGTAACTTTGGCCTGTTATATCCTTAAGAAAATGCAAGACTTGTATATAGTTGATAGCTAAAACAAATATATTAACCTTAAATAGGTATTATAAGATATTCCAAATATTCATTGACCATTCAAATCAAGTAAGTACTGTTGAGCAAGTTTTGTTATTTACCTTTAGTCTGAAATACTGCCATCTGAGATATTTACCACAAAGAACAACAAAACAGACTCACTGTCTAAAAGTCTGGTTGGGAACTCTGTCTCTGGAAAGAGACTATTCTGTGTTTTACTAAAGTATTGCCCTGTCTTATCTGATACTTCATTATGTTTTATTAGACCATAAAGGGTTCATTGATTGCAAAAGGTCTACCTTATCTTGAACTCATCAATTTATAATATGAAATTCAGTTTCTCTGTAAGCAACATAACCTTAAACTTTGAAATTCTAATTATGCTTAGATATTTTTTTATTTTTTTATTGAAAAAAATTTCCGCCTCCTCCCAGCCTCCCATTTCCCTCTCCCTCCCCCACTCCTTTTCCTCTCCCCCCACTCCTCTCCCCCTCCCTCTTCAGTCCAAAGATCAATCAGGGTTCCCTGCCCTGTAGGAAGTCCAAGGTCCTCCCCCCTCCATCCAGGTCTAGGAAGGTGAGCATCCAGACTGGTTAGGCTCCCACAAAGCCAGTACATGCAGTAGGATCAAAACCCAGTGCCATTGTCCTTGGCTTCTCATCAGCCCTCATTGTCCGCCATATTCAGAGAGTCCGGTTTTATCCCATGCTTTTTCAGACCCAGTCCAGCTGGCCTTGGTGAGCTCTAAATAAATCAGCCCCACTGTTGCAGTGGGTGGGTGCACCCCTCGTGGTTTTTAAGACTTAAAATAACTTGTAAAAACTTATAGGTGAACCACATATGCTAGAAATTGTGACAAAAAGAAAATGTTATGTATGTCATTAACACATAAAATATGGATAAATATTCTATTTTGTCGTATACTACCATAAAATGTACACAAATGTAGAGAGCTAAAATTTTCTAACGTTGACAAAGGTTCTCACACACTACATTTTCAATCACTTAAAGTCAATGGAAAAGTAAGCAAATGTAAAGATGTTTTAAAGTATAAATATAAAATTGTCCATAATATATGGCTTACTGCTGTAATAATTCCATAGCTGCTTACCATTGCTTTGCTTTGTGCAAAAGTATTGTAATTACCCATTTAAAATAAAGTATCAATCTTCCCCCATGTGAGCTGTTTGTATCACCAATAAATGTTTTATCTTAGTGTAAAGTGATCTCTTGGGTTTCCCATCTACTTTAACTATATATAGTACCTATAACATACAAAATCTGCCTTGACTGTCTGCTTATATTATTGGGAAGCTACATGGGAAATCAAAAGATAAATGGCAGTCTCCTTTCCAAGGATTGATATGAGTACAAAGGTGCTAGTTGGGAGATTGAATTCTGGTAACCTGATACGAGGTATGCCCGGCCCTATGTCAGATACATTAGTTCTTTAGTCAAGGGAATTCCTTTAACTAGACAAACTGAGAAACCACAATAATGGTAACGGTGTTTTTTTTTTCTGGCTCCTCTTTTCTGTGAACAATATTTTTATGATAGAGCATTCTTTCTTAAAACGTTCAGAACTATTAGAAAACCAATTTAATCATGTCTGGCTGATTTTTTTCCCTAAAATATTTCATTAAAAATATTATGTAGACTAGGTCCCTAATACAGACATTTATTGTTTTTTCCTTATTTTATTCTGAATCAATGACCTTTACTTTTAAAATATTGTTTGAGAATTTGACCTGTAAGTACTGTATTTACATCATTTCAGCCCCTCCATTTCCTGTCCTCCAACTCCTCCCACGACCTTTACTTTGTGTCTGAAAGAGTGTTTATTTTCAGTTTCGTATTGCTTCTAAAACTTAGCTTTCAAACTATTACCCTATCCCAAACCTTCAAAATAGGCCAAAGACTGTAAATATAGATTGAGACATAAACAAGACTCTCCTGATGGTAAGTTCCCGAAAACATAGGGAACCAAATATATTCTAAAGGTCTAGCAGGAGGCTGGAGAGATGTTTCAACAGTGAAAATACTGTACTGCACTTACAAAGACAGGTTCATTTCCTAGCACACATAAGACAGCTCAAAATCTGCCTCTAGGGGATCTAGCACCTTCTGCTGCTCTCTGTGTGTACTGCACTCATATGCCAAAACATGCACAGAACTAAAGAGAAAAAAATAAAATAAAAAGAACTAAAGAACTGGAAAGAACTCAGTAATTCCCACAGTCTCAATTATTTTATGTATTTCGTTGTATATGTTTGTATATTTACCCCTACAGATAAGCTGTTTGATTCTCACTTTGTGTGACCAGAAAGAGACACACTTCTGATTTTCCATGGGTATGCCACTTCATTTTAAAACATGACTCAGTCTGACTATGCCTTGATCCTGATTCTCAAATCCAAAGATAGATCATTTTATTAGTAATGTTTGAGTCAAGAAGATAATGTCATGATATTTGAGTCTCCAAATAGGAAAAGAATAATCACAGAAGCTTTACCTTTGTGAATGGCAGGGAATGGTCAGGAAAAAAAGAAAGGAGACTTAGTTATACTTCCCGATGTGGGATACCCTTGATTTGAATCTCATTGATTTGCTTTTCATTAATTTTTATTGAGCTCTACATTTTTCTCTGCTCCCCTCCCTTCCTCCCCTCCCCTTCAACTCTCTCCCAAGGTCCCCATGCTCCCAATTTACTCTTGTCTTTTTCTACTTCCCCTGTAGATTAGATCCATGTATGTCCCTCTTAGGGTCCGAAGTGTTGTCTAGGTTCTCTGGGGTTGTGAATTATAGGATGGGTTTCTCTGCTTTGTGTCTAAAAGCCACTTATGAGTGAGTACATATGGTATTTGTCTTTCTGGGTCTGGGTTACCTCACTCAATATGATGTTTTCTAGAGCCATCCATTTGTCTGCAAATTTCAAGATGCCATTATTCTTTTTCTGCTGTGTAGTATTCCATTGTGTAAATGGACCACATTTTCCTTATCCATTCTTCAGTTGAGGGGCATTTAGGTTGTTTCCAGGTTCTGGCTATGACAAATAATGCTGCCGTGAACATAGTTGAGCACATGTCCTTGTGGTACAATTTAACATCTGTTTAAAAACAAATATATGGACAGCTAAACTATGTTTAATTCCATGATGTTACAATATGTATGACAGGATAAGCTCTCCATTGGAGAATTAGCAAAATTGTGGTAGGAATTATATAAATTTCTTCATGAATGCTGAAAATAATATAAAACAAAGAAAACTTGATTCTAGGATGACAATACAAGCATGAACATTGACATGAATATTTTGTCTTTTTGCTAATATCAACTAGTACATTGAGATTGATGCATAAGACATTGCTAATACCGATGTGAAAGATTGAATGAGGCTAAAACGAGTCACGTTTAGCTTGTACATAGTCTTATGTATGCCACTTTAAGGAAATTGCTTAGAATATGATAGTCAGTGGGCAAAGAATTTCAACTGTAGCATCAGCATGATGGGTTAGTTACAACTCTACATTCTCTTACCGAATAACCTAAAATAGAGGCTCAAAATAGTAGTTTATCTTTCATTCATCTAAATACCACTTAAAAGTTTTTGATTAGAGAGCAGTTCTCTGGGGATTCATGCAGGGCCCACACTTCTTTCCATCCTTCCCTCTTCACTGCCTTCAATATGAGGCATGAGATGTTAACATGTTTGCATCAAAACAGGTGAAGGGAAAGAAGCAAAGGAAACCATGAATGGATGTTTTATTAAGCCCAGAAGTAGTACTAAATTCTTCTACTTTTTGGCATCAGACATATACCTTCATCTTTCCATGTAAAAAAATAGTGGGCCCTGGATGAGTCTCATAGAATACAAGGAAAACAGATTAGGGAAGAGCTGTGTAGTCTCTGCCATGGCTTGTCAGATTTAGTTGCTAGAAAGTACATTCTAGTTATAGTGTCGACAATAAAGTAGACAGGATGATGCTAAAAGTAGAATAAATTATTGATAAAATTTTAACAGTTTCACTGAGCGATAATGAAGTCTTGATGTATAAGGTCTTTGGGTGATAATGCAAAGATAATAATAATAATTATAAATAATAATAAATATTAAGCAATAGAATATGGTGACTGCATTTAGAGATGGAAACGTGTCCAAAATGGACAATATATTGATAATTTGCCTATAGTAGTTTTCCAAGTCTATAGGCTAATAATGCTCTAGTGTTTAAAAATTACAGGTCTTTATTGGAAACTACAGAGCTGAGAATGTACCTCATTACACTGAATTGCTTGCCTAGCAAGGAAAACACCCTGAGTTTGCTCTCTTTCACACAAAAAAGGAGGGGTAAGAAGAAAGTGAAAAGAAGAGAGACAAAGAGGGTGGCAAAGGGCAGAAGCAAAGTAAAGAGGGAGGGAGAAAGAGGAGGGAATATGGCATAAATAATATATTTACCTTCAAAATTTTTGTTGTAAGAGAAAATAGATATATATGGGAGAGCTTTAGTGCACAGGATTCATGTGCGTGCACTTGCGAGTGTGTGTGTGTGTGTGTGTGTGTGTATGTGTGTGTGTGTGTGTGTGAGAGAGAGAGAGAGAGAGAGAGAGAGAGAGAGAGAGAGAGAGAGAGAGAGAGAGAAAATACAAATTAAAAGGAAGCAAATAAAAATATGAGAGAATTTCTATATTAAAAAGAGCAGGGATGTACCAGCACTAATATACTTGAACCACAAAGCACATAATTCCTCTGCTTCTTCCTGTTTTCTATTGTTTTGAAATGTCAGGATGAGTTAGGCTAGGTATTAAATTCAATAGAAAAAAAACACATTTTAAAATAAGAGAAACAAAGAATGATGGAAATAAATAAAAGAAAGGCAAGAAAAAAATTACTTTTAAAGTTCAACAGTTACTAAACAATTCATTTTTAATGTGCTATTAATTTTCTGCTTTTCCAATGAGTTGGAATAATGAAAATATAAAATAAAGCATTTTATATGTGAAAATTGGTTTAAATAATAAAACATATCTATGAAGAAAAATACAAATATAAGGCAACACACACTGAATCCTGAATGATAAACAGATTTAGGAGAGAGACAGTTATCAGGACTATGCAGAGACTATTGGAGCCTAAGCTGGAGTTTGTGTTTTATTCCTTCATTTGACAAATATATATCAATATTATAGACTATGGTAAATAACTAATACCTGGCCCACAAAAATGTTCAACTATAATTTTAAAATTTAGTTTTATTTATTTCATGAGGGAAATAAAATACCCATTACTTTTGAGAATCTTATTGGGAATAAGTTAAATAGTCAAGTAGGCTCTCATAAAGGGAAACGAATCATGAGATGTTATAAGAGAGTGGTCTGGTAAAGTGGGGACAGAGCAAAAGTTGTTCGGAAGTCACAAAGCAAGGGATATTGACAACAGGGAGACCTATCAGATTGGCATGGCATAAGAATACAAGTGCCCACATATCTAAATGTGAAAGGTGATACCTTAAAAGTTCTTCCCAAAGGAGAGGCAAAGAGTAAGAGATGGTAAGAGGGAAGAGAAGAGCTAAGGTCATGCTGGTACTTGGACTTACATGTATAATAGTACTTTTCCGTTTAAAGCTCTTTAAAGATGCTCCAAAAATATCCATTCCTTGTACGCCTTCTCACAGTTCTTGGTACTGTGTCTAGTTTACTTGTCTCCAGCTTCAGACATCTACCTAATTAACAGAGGTGGTAAAAAATAATGATTTTTCCATCACTGTTTGAAGGCTCTGCTTGTCCCTGCTGATGACCTCACTTTGCAATGCCCCAAGGCTACAGAGTCATTTGCAGATGGGTGTGGTTGCTTTAAGCCACAGTTGCAAAACACCCCTGTTATAAGCCATCTGAATTGTGTTCAAAGTGAGATGCTTAACTGAAATAATAGTATCTGCAAATGCCATCTTGAATTCAAAATCAGAGGAGGCAACAAATAAATTAGTATGTGCTGAGAATCCCCAACTGTTTGAATTTCTCTTACTGTAGCAGAACTATATTTCTTAGATGCTAACAACCATATTTTCTTAGGAAAATTTACTGTTTGATGTATATAAGTACACATTGGTCCTTGGAGGCTAGTAATTTTAACCTGAAACATTTCAGAACGAGATAATAAGTTAACAAATGAGGGCTTGGGCAAGGAGTGTGAAAATACAATTTTATTGGCACAATTTTACCTCACCTCCTCTGTATATTTATGTACGAAGTAAGTATCTATTATAATGCAGACCTTGTTGGAGAATTTTCCATGAGCTCAATTCTGCATCCACACTAGTCAGGATAACACTCTTTAAAAATGAAAGATAATCTAGAACTTCTTTTGACCCTTCTTGCTAATAATTATCTTACATCGAAATAAAAGCTGGGCAGGATGGCTATTTGAGGTCAGCCAAAGTTAGGTTCATTTTGCAAGTTTGTTACTTCCTAGCCCTTTCGTCAGGTGGCTCCATGGCACAATGAACTTCAAATAGTGTAGCCTTAAACCAGCCACTGAACTCTGTGCCTCGATATTGTCCTCTATAAAGTAGGAGTGGTATCAGCTACCCCTCTGCAGTATATCTGTGAGAATCAAAAGTTATATTGTGAATGTTATCAAGTGTGAGAAATTTAAAGATGTGGAACTCATATTACCAATAGGGTTTGGTTCTCCCAAGTTTAGTAAGTTACTTCCAGTTGGAACAGTGTTATATATATATATATATATATATATATATATATATATATATATATATATATATATATTCCTGCTCACATTCCTCAGAAGTTACATTCATTCCAGGTCCCTTACTGGAGGCATGAAGCCTTAGATTTTAGTAAACCCTAAATAGATATATGGTGGGTTCTCAGATATACATTCATCTGTAATTAATATATTAATTAGGCACCATAAATCCAGTATCCTTGTACATTCTGATCAATATTATTTTGTCAAGGAAGGGTTACTTGAATACAAACACTCTGATACTAAGACAGCTGATCTGAAGACAGAAATGGCTACTATTAGTGTGAATATGTAGTGCAGCTATGTCAGACAAAGGTGTGATTTACATGCCAGACATGATAGCATGAGATTCTTCTCATGTTACTCAGAATGGTGCACAATTTAAAATTGTACAAACTCTTTATTTCAAGAAGTTGCTCTTTAGTATTTTCAGACCTCTGCTGATCATCAGGCTGAAAACATGTAAAATAGAAACAAACACAAAGGAGGTAAGTGTTTCAAAATTTCCAGTATTTTCACCATACTAGTATGTTGGACTTCAAGGCACGTAAGAGAGTAAAACTTACAATTATATACCTACGCCTCTGGCCCCATTATATTCCCTAAAACCTAAACATAAAAGGTAATAAGAGAACCGTTCCCTCAATGACACCCATTTTGAAGTATTAGGAAAGCTGCGACTATGATTAAATTAGGCACGCCTTACATAGTTTCTTCTATATCCTTAAATGACTCAAATGTGTATTCTATAATAAGTGCAATTTTAATAAAAGCACGACAGAGGTAGGGAGTGCAGCTCAGAGATAGAACATCTGCCTGGTATGTTCAGCACTCTAGTTACAATCCTTAATACTGCCAAACAAAAGCTTTGCAGTAGAGACACATGAAAAAAAAAAATGTGTGTAATGAGTACTGACCTACAATTTACAAAAGAAACATGAAAAATGGATTTTCTTTGAGCAATATAAACTTTTTATGGTTTCTTCAATTTCCAGCAGTTTTCCTAAGGAAATGAGCTACAACCTGTGCTTACAATTGTTGAATGATAAGTTGTTCTCAAAATACTTCATGGCAATCCATCAGAAAATTACTATAAAATACTGGTGGTTAGAATAAGACCACGTGCAGTCATTTTCCAGAAATTTATTTTAATCTGTCAGCTTTCAGCCTCTGATATGTATGGGACACTTACATACAGGTTGCAAACTCCATCCATTACATCAGAACCCTGCAACTGTTCATAGTTTTAAATGGAGATGACTTGCCTGGGTAATTATAATTGGCAGCTATTTAAATATATAATTGTTTCTTAAAAGGTCGTACACATACACAGGAACATGCGTTTCAAGAAAAGCGGTAAATCAATTAGAGATTCAAGAATTTCATGGGTTTTATTTCTATAGAGATAGATAAGGTAGCAGAAATTCAGCTCTCAATAAAATTAAAATCAGTTTAGATGCTATTTATTAATTTAAATGCAAAATTTATAAATGATCTTCCTCAAGCTGAATTGACCTACTCTTCCTGGCACATGGAACTTCTCCTACCATTTTTCTGACCTAGAATTTATTGGAAATATAATGCATCTCCCTGATTCCTAAGCTGAAGCAATTTAGAATGCTAAAAATAAAGCAATATAATGTTCATTTATTTCAGTCTTCAAAAGCAAATTTTGTTTTCAAAGTTCTACTTAAATAAACATTTAGTAAAATAATCCTGGTAGTAAGCTGTGTGTTATGAAATTTCCTGGATCATGAAAATCGGTCAATTCCAGGATAAATGAATGAAATGTTGGCTATATGACCCACACAAAATAAAGATTTTATTATCCACATGAAAATTGTGCTAGCCCATGTTACTCAAATTATTCTTACATGGAAAATTAAGCATTATATAGTTTGTGTGAATGACTTTCATGAATATAGAGAATGCAACTTCATGTTTCATTCTTAATATTCTTGTATAGAAAGATATTGGGAAGTAAATAGAGTATTTCCCCTATGCTGTGTTCATACATCAAGGGAATATAATAAAGAAAACTTGAATAAATACTGAATTTAAATTAAATGAAACAAAATAAGGTACCCTTTTATCAGAGATGTTAAAAGTTGCGTAGTGATTTTTGCAAAATTCTTCAGTCAAAAAGCCAATGATATGGTGAGCATCAACATTTTTACTAAGATAACTTTCCCAAAAATCATTTTAGGATTGTAAGTACCAGTGATTGCCAGAGAAAAGAGTCCCAACCTTGAAACTGAAAATATGTAATGACTTTAAATAGAACCAGAATTTACAGAAAGTACCAATAATTGAATTTTTTTTAAAGGGAAAAGAACAGCAGGGAATGAGGACATAAGAGAGAAGTGGAGGGAAACTTTAGTAAGGAATAAATTTTATATGAAAATAAAAACAAACGAACCAAATAAACAAAACCCCAACTAACCCTGATGTCTGATCTCCAGCCATCCCATAAAGGGAGCTATTGTGATAGAATTTGAAGCAAGTGAGAAAGTTTTGATTTGCTAAAGCTCGTTGCCCATGCGACTGAAAGAAAAAGGATTAAGAGGAGTGATTTATTCACACTGGTTAAAAAAAAAAAAAACACTGTTTTTCATCTTTGCACAGGCTATTGAATAGCTTTTATAAATAACGACATCTTGAAATTTGCAGGCAAATGGATGGAGCTAGAAACCATTATTTTGAGTGAGGTAACCTAGACACAGAAAGACAATTATCACATGTACTCACTCATAGGTGGTTTTTAAACATAAAGCAAAGAAAATCAGCCTACAAATCACAATCCCAGAGAACCTAGACAACAATGAGGACACTAAGAGAGGCTTACATAGATCTACTCTACATGGAAATAGAAAAAGACAAGATCTCCTGAGTAAAATGGGACCATGGGCACCTTGGGGGAGGGTTAAAGGGGGAAGGGGAGAGGCAGGGAGGGGAACAGAGAAACATGTAAACTCAATAAAAAACAATAAAAAAATAAATAAAAAGAAAATGTATTGTCATTGTAGTTACAGCCTCATTGTAAGTAGTTGGTCTGTACTACCCTGTTGTTTTATGGTTTTTATATTCACTTTTGGTCTGTGTCATTTCACATCATGACCATCAAAAAAAAAAGATCGAAGGTAAGATAAAATGATAAATATTGGAAGGGGTCATCATAGAAAGATAATGGAGAGGAGAAGAAAGCAAGAACCTTCAGAACACAGTGTAGAATTTGTTACATGTGGAAAAGGAGAAAGACTGAGTAAAACCAATCCAAACTGCAAAACAGGTCAGTAGAGAGTGCTACAATAAAACTTATCTGTATTAATACCCTAACCATGGTCAGTCATTGGATTGAAATAACGTCTACGAAGTGAGAATTCAACATGGGAATAATTGCTGGCTTCAGAAGGTTAAGAACCAAGCTCCTGTCTATGATGCCATTGGAACTGAATGGTATCTTTTTCTACCGATCTTAGCCATGCTAATAGATGTAAGATGAAATCTTAAAATAATTTTGATTTCTGTTTCTTTGATGGCTCAGGGTATTAAACATTTCTTAAAGTGTTCCTCACATTTGAGATTCCTTTATTGTTAATTCTCTGTTTAGATCTGTACCCCCATTTTAAATTGGATTATTTTGGTTTTTGATATTTAATTTCCTGAGTTATTTATATATTCTGAAGATCAGCCTCCTATCGGATGTGGGGTTGGGAAAGATATTTTTCCCATTATGTAGGCTGCTGCTTTTTCCTATTGATGGTGTCCTTTGTGTTATAGAAGTTTTCAGTTTCATGAGATCTCATTTTTAACCTATTGATCTTAGTGCCTTCTCTTTATGCGTTCTGCTCAGAATGTTGTCTCCTGTGTCAATATGTTCAAGACTGTTCCCTACTTTCTCTTCTATCAGGTTTAGTGTATCTTTTTCTCTTTTTTTGATTAATTTATTTTAAAAAAATCTTTTCTCATTTTACATGCCAAATTTACTTCCCACTTCCTCCCTCCCCTGCTTCCCACCCAACATCCACTTCTCAGAGAAGGTAAGGCTTCCCATGAGGAGTCAACAAAGTCTAGCATTTTGCTTTGAGGCAGGGCCAAGGCCCTATAACTAGGCTGAGCAAGGTATCCCTTCAAAGAAAATGGGTTCCAAAAAGGCAAAACAAGCAGTAGGGGAAAATCCTCATCTTACCTCCAGTGGTGCACAGTCTGCCCGAGCCATACAACTGCCAGCCACACTCAGAAGGCCTATGTTGGTTCCCTCGTGGTCAGGCTGGAGTTGGGTATCCCAATAATGTGTCTTTTATGTTGAGGTGTTCGATGCACATGTGTAGTAATATGAGCGGCGGGACTGCATCCCCAGCACCCCGGCAGCCTAGCTAGCTTATGCTCCGAAATAACAACACACAAACTGTATTCATTTAAACACTGTTTGGCCCTTTAGCTCTAGCCCTTACAAGCTAATTCTCACATCCCCATCAACCCATCTCTAATAATCTGTGAGCACCGGTCTTACCGGAAAAGGTTCAGCATGTCTAACCTGGTGGCTTGCTTTATCGTGTGAGTCTGCCCGGGAGAGCAGAGCATGGTGTCTCCCTGAGGCATCTGCTCCCGAGAGGAGAGCTGTGGAGTCTCTGAGCTCACTTCCTTTTCCTCCCAGTATTCTGTTCTGTTTACTCCACCCACCTATGGTCTAAGCTATGAGCCCAAGCAGTTTGTTTATTACTTAGCCAATGAAATCAACAGATTGATATATGACACTCCCACATCACTTCCCCTTTTTCTGTTTAAACAAAAAAAGGAAGGCTTTAACTTTAACATAGCATAATTACATATAACAAAACAGTTATCATGTAAAAATTACAATAATCTTTATCATAACTAAGGAAAACTATAACTATAACTAACTATTCTTTAACTCCATCAAAGACTCCAGAAAGATACAATATTACCTAAGCAAACAAAAAGTAAGCAGCTTTTAAAACTCTAGAAATGACAGAGACATCTCGCTGCCTGTACAGTCACCCAAAGTTTCTCTGTACCGTTAGGGCATCCATCTTCGGCCTACAGGCCCATAGTATCCAGCAGATATTTCCATGAAGCAAGAAATTTCAAAGTCAGTTTAGTCACTATCTGCTTGTCCTGAAGAATGTCTTGCAGACTCTTTCATGAATCAGGAACCCCGAAAGACCATCTCACCTTTAGGCAAGTTCAGCAGTCCTCTCTCAGCGGGTTCTTTGTGTCCAGTTCATGCAACAGTCCAGGCAAGAGCAGTTTCTTGCCCAAATGGCTATCAAACTCCATAAGGATCCTCCTCGATGTCCATCTTCTTCTTGAAGTAGATTGGTGCTGCCAGGAGCAGAGTGTCTCATTGTCATGAAAAACCCTAAGTTATTAAAACATTTAAAATGCCATATTCTATAATCTTTGAAAGATATGAAGAATGCCAATCTAAAGTATATCTATGCACATCTAGAAAATATTAACTAACATGACTACAAACTTGACTATTATGATTATCTATTAACAACCTATATACATTACATTTTTAAGTGAACTACACAATCACAATACCTTAATCAATATCAGAAATACATATACATATAAGAAAATTGACCTTAAATCTCTTTCAATGAAGCAAAATCTATACTAATACAAATTATTCATATCTATATCATATCCCCCTTTAAATGTTAAAGAACGTTTATAAACCATATTTGGGAACATGGGAGCAGTTTTTTCTCTCCAAACTGCTTCCTGCTGAATGGGGGCATCGTTAATTAGGTCTTTCATAGTATAACCTGTGTGCTAGTTTCATCTCAGTTGGCAGTTGAGCGAAGCAATTTTTTCAAGGCGTGCACAGGAACCATTTAGGAGTACGTGGTCTATCATACCACATTGGGATGGAAACAATCTACAGACTCTCACCCTCTGTGAAAACAAAATAAGAAACTCCTTTCCAAAGTATCATAGCCTTAGATCCAAATTCAAAATATCTATGTTGGATTAGTTCAGCAGCATTTATAAATAAATATCTTTTAGCAGCTCTTGCTCCTTCCTCAGCATTCAAATAATTCAAAGAGAGCATAATAGCATACAGTATCAAGATTCTCTGTGTATTTTCCATCTTTGTTCGTTTTATTTAAACCTCTATTTTGTTTATTTTTACTTTTAACTGCTTTTTGAGTTAGGTTCTCTGTATCGTTGACCTGAAGTAACTCTGTAGACCAGGCTGTCCTTGAACTCTCAGAGATCTGCCTGTCTCTGCCTCCCAGGCATTGGGATTAAAGGCCTGTGCTACCACACCTTGAAGTCACAGAGGTCAATCTCCCTCTGCCTACCAAGTGTTGGGATTAAAGGTGTGTACCACACACAACAACTCTCTTCCTTTTTTTTTTTGTTTGTTACTTTAAGAACTTCAACTTTTAGTCTGAATATATATTTTAACACACTTTAAACCATTCAGAAATTTTCTCTGTCTTTGAATCTCTCTTTACTGTATATCTCTCTTTTTCTGACCACATGAGTCTTTAATTTACCAAGCAATCTCAGTAGGACTAAAGCCGTGGCTTTGACGGCTGGCTCCAGCCCATTCCTTAGCTTTCCAGCCTCATGGCTGAGGTACTGGCTGTAGCCATGTTTACTGCCACAAGTCGATGGCATTTCAAGGTCCCTGCCAGCAAGCGAGCTTCAGCAGCCTGTGCTTGCAAACCACACGAACCGCCTGCGTAAAAGAGTGAGAGTTTCCCCAAGTTCCCCCCATTCTCCCCTTCTCCCTTTACTCTCCCCATCTCCCCTTACCACCATCCCACCCCACCCCCAAGATCTCAATTTTCTCCCCGGCCATTTTGTCTACTTCCCATAGCCAATAGGACAACTATATGTTTTTCCTTTGGTTCACCTTCTTACTTAGCTTCTTTGGGATCACCAATTGTAGACTCCGTGATCCTTGTTTATGGCTAGAAACCAATTATGAGTGAGTACATCCCATATTCATCTTTTTGGGTCTGGGTTACCTCACTCAGGATAGTGTTTTCTATTTCCATCCATTTGCATGCAAAATTTGAGAAGTCATTGTTTTTTACCGCAGCGTAGTACTCTAGTGTGTATATATTCCATACTTTCTTCATCCATTCTTCCTTTGAAGGGCATCTAGGTTGTTTCCAGGTTCTGGCTATTACAAATAATACTGCTATGAACATAGTTGAACAAATGTTCTTGTCATATGATCGGGCATCTCTTGGGTATATTCCCAGGAGTGGTATTGCTGGGTCCAGGGGTAGGTTGATCCCGAATTTCCTGAGAAACCGAAACACCGATTTCCAAAGTGGTTGCACAAGATTGCATTCCCACCAGCAATGGATGAGGGTACCCCTTCCTCCACAGCCTCTCCAGCAAAGGCTATCATTGGAGTTTTTTATTTTAGCCATTCTGACAGGTGTAAGATGATATCTCAAAGTTGTTTTGATTTGCATTTCCCTGATTGCTAAGGAGGTTGAGCATGACCTTAAGTGTCTTTTGGCCATTGGGATAAAGGAAGGTTGGATAGGGGAGCATGGAAGCACAATTCTTAGTTAAGGGAGCCACCTTAGAGTTGGCAAGAGACTTGAACCTAGAGTGGCTCCCAGATGCCCAAGCCAAGGTCCCCAGTTAGTTCCTTGGGCAGCTGAGGATAGGGAACCTGAAATGACCCTATCCTATAGCAATACTGATGAACATTTTGCATATCATCATAGAACCTTCATCTGGTGATGGATGGAGATAGAGACAGAGACCCATTCTGGAGCACTGGACTGAGCTCCCAAGGTCCCAATGAGGAGCAGATGGAGGGAGAACATGAGCAAAGAAGTCGGGACCACGAGGGGTGCACCCACCCACTGACACAGTGGAGCTGATCTATTGGGAGCTCACCAAGGCCAGCTGGACTGTGACTGAAAAAGCATGGGATAAAACTGGACTCTCTGAGCATGGCGAACAATGAGGGCTGATGAGAAGCCAAGGACAATGGCACGGGGTTTTGAACCTACGTAATGTGCTGGCTTTGTGGGAGCCTAGCCAGTTTGGATGTTCACCTTCCTAGAAATGGATGGAGAGGGGAGGACCTAGGACTTACCACAGGGCAGGGAACCCTGACTGCTCTTTGGACTGGAGAGGGATGGGGAGAGGAGTGGGGGGATGGGGAGAAGGGTGGGAGGAGGGGGAGAAGGGTGGGAGGAGGGGGAGGGAAATGGGAGCCTGGGAGGAGGTTGAAACTTGTTTTTTTTTTCTCCTTTTCTCAATAAAAAAATGGAAAAAAAAAGAGTCAGAGTTTGCCCTGGCAGGACAGCCCAGAAAGCTGGCATTTTTAAACGGCGCAGCTTTTTTCCTGCTACGGCTGAAAACCGAAAAGCATGCGTTCAGCTTTTCGTCAACACCATTTAAGTGTTTCGTGGCAGGACCTCTTAATGAGCTGCAGGGTTTTGCAGCTAAAGCTGACTCAGGAAGCCTCTATTAAATTGCAGCTACCAAGAAAACATGCTCTTCTCTTTCCCAAGCTTTCTCAGGCTTTCAGTGGATTCAGTTGTCCACACGTCTGGGCGCCAATCTGTAGTAATATAAGCGGCAGGGCTGCATCCCCAGCACCCCGGCAGCCTGGCTAGCTTATGCTCCGAAATAACAACACACAAACTATATTCATTTAAACACTGCTTGGCCCTTTAGCTCTAGCCCTTACAAGCTAATTCTCACATCCCGATCAACCCATCTCTAATAATCTGTGAGCACCAGTTTTACCGGGAAAGGTTCAGCATGTCTAACCTGGTGGCTTGCTTTATCGTGTGAGTCTGCCCGGGAGAGCAGAGCATGGTGTCTCCCTGAGGCATCTGCTCCCGAGAGGAGAGCTGTGGAGTCTCTGAGCTCACTTCCTCTTCCTCCCAGTATTCTGTTCTGTTTACTCCACCCACCTATGTTCTAAGCTATGAGCCCAAGCAGTTTGTTTATTACTTAGCCAATGAAATCAACAGATTGATATGTGACACTCCCACATCACACATGGACTTGAGTTTTGTGCAGGGTGTAAGATATGGATCTATTTTCATTCTTCTACATGAGACGTCCAGTTTTACCAGCACCTTGCGGAAGATACTTTCTTTTATCTAGTTTGTATTTCTGGCTACATCATCAAAAATCAGGTGTCCATTGGTGTGTAGATTTATGTCTGGGTCCTCAATTCTAGTCCATTAATCAACATGTCTGTCTTTATATTAATACCATATGGTTTTCATTAATATACCTCTGTAGTATAACTTGAAATTAGGGATGCTAAGACCCCCAGCAATTCTTCTATTGTAGAGAATTGTTTACACTGTATGGGTTTTTTTTTTCTTTTTTCCATATAAAGTTGAGAATTGTCCTTTCAAGAGCTGTAAAGAATCTTGTTAAAATTTTGATGGGGATAGATTTAACTCTGTAAATTCCTTTTGGTAGGATGGTCATTTTTACTATATTAATCTTATTGATACTTGAGAACAGGAGATATTTCCATCTTCTGATATTGTCTTGTCTTCAGTTTCGTTCTTCAAAGACTTGAAGTTTTATCATACAAGTCTTTCAGTAACTTGATTAGAATTACCCCAAGATGTTTTGTATATTATTTGAGACTATTGTAAAGGGTTTTGCAGCTCTTATTTCTTTCTCAGAATATTTAAAGGAGGGCTTCTGATTTTTTTAATTAATTTTGTGTCCAGATTCGAAGAGCACATCAAGAAAGTCATTCACCATGATCAAATAGGCTTTCTCCCAGAGATGCAGGTATCATTCAACATACAAAAATCAATAAATGTAGTCCACCACATCAATAAACTGAAAGTAAACAAGGCAGTGACAAAAAATATTGTTTGCTGTGAACTTGGCTTTGTCTGAAAATAATTAAAAATATTCCTGAGTATTTATAACCATGGATATGTTAAGGACAGATGTAGGACTGAATTTGTCCTATGTGTATATTTTAACTACTGTCAATATGAGAGATTAATATGAAAGTAGCAGGACATCCTGGCTGAGACAAATGCAAGTGAGATCACCATCCACAGTTGAAAATTAGATGAGAAAATCCACTTCAAATAAAAGATGAAAATGTTCATCTCACTAAATGCCAAAAGCCTTCAACAAAACCCAACACTTTCATGATAAACGTCCTGGAGAGATTAGGGATACAAAAGACATTCCTAGACATAATAAAGACAATGTGCATCAAGCCTACAGCCAGCATCAAATTTAATGAAGAAAAACTCAAAATAATTCCTCTAAAAATAGAAACATGACAAGGCTGTCCACTTTCTCCATATCTATTTAATATAGTACATGAAGTTTAAGATAGGGCACTAAGATAACTGATGGAAAAGTACAAACACACACACACACACACACACACATATATATATATATATATATATGACCCTAAAAATTCTACTAGAAAACTCCATTGCATTTTATATGATACTGTATTATTTTTAGAATTCTATTAATTATTTTAATACAGTGTTATGTTCTTATGTTTTCCATTATTTCTCTTATTTTAAATATATTTAGTTTATAAATTCCAAAGAAATACATTATCTGAAATTCTAGGAATTTGTTTTGTAGCTCTTTTCATCTTTTATTTGAAGTGGATTTTCTCATCTAATTTTCAACTGTGGATGGTGATCTCACTTGCATTTGTCACAGCCAGGATATCCTGCTACTTTCATATTAATCTCTCATATTGATAGTAGTTAAAATATATGCATAGGACAAATTCAGTCCTACATCTGCCCTCAATATATCCATGGTTATAAATACTCAGGAATATTTTTAATTATTTTCAGACAAAGCCAAGTTCACAGCAAAAAAATCTTTTTTTGTCACTGCCTTGTGCAAAAGAGAATAGCTTCTTCTAGAGTACCCTTTTGAGTGTAGCATAATAAGGGTGCATATACCTGGACTTCTTATACCCCCACTGCAATTGCCAGCCTTTTAAAGACTAGATATTTATTCTCATGACTCTTAAAACTCATGTCTTTCACTTATTCTTAACCAGAGAGTTATAGTTTAGACCAAAGATTATACAATTCTAGTTTACAATTCCTACCATTGTGGGTTTGGCTATTTAGCCTATTGGGTTTTGGTTTTGTCTTTTCATTTCTTATGCCACTATTCTCCACTTCAAATAAAAGATGAAAAGAGCTAGAAAATGAATCCCTTTGTTATTAACCCAGCTTTTTTTAGGTGTTTTGGAGTATGGTATTAAAGTTTGATATTGTGGAGTTCTTTCTATTGTTGTGCTTTGTTTGGGTTTTTCGCTTTCTGATATTACATTATTGACAGAACTGAAATGCCTAATTTCTTTATACAACTTCTACGTAGCTTGATTAAAAAAAAAAAACAAACTTTACCTTTATAACATAAAAAATCATGATGTTAGCATAAATCCCGATGCATCTAACTTAAGAGAAAATAACATTGCTTTCAGATCAACCAGAAGAGGTCACAGACATTCAAGGTAGGGATACTAGAAAATGATTGAGCAAGCTTACTATGATTTCACTGGAAGAGGAGCAAAGATCATGTTTGAGAGTGCACTAGAAAGGCATATTTCTCTAGTTTTAGTGTGGGTCATTGCTTGTTTCAAGGAAATTGCTCTAAATGCTCCCTGTTTTCTATCATCTACTAAAAACAGCAAGGACATAATCCCATGGTGACCTGCTTGGATAGTGGTGTATGTTGTAAAGTTTTATTTCATCAATAAAGACTTACTTTTCTTAAGAAGGTTTGTGTTCCTGAGTCCTGTAAAAACTGGATATAAGAAGCCAACTGTGAGCTTATTACCACAGGTATAAGGTCCCATCTTTTGACAAATACCATGAAAACCTGGGTCAAAATCATTCATGACAGATGTTAAAGCTCATTTTAATAGAAATAATAAAGAATTGCATATCTCATTTTATAATAAGCCCCTTTATAATCAGGTTTTTTTTTTTTTTTTTTTTTTTTTTTTTAGATTTCGAGACAGGGTTTCTCTGTGGTTTTGGAGCCTGTCCTGGAACTAGCTCTTGTAGACCAGGCTGGTCTCGAACTCACAAAGATCCGCCTGCCTCTGCCTCCCAAGTGCTGGGATTACCCTTAATCAGTTTTATTATGAAAATTTCCTTGTAATATTCCTTTAGCCTTCCTATTAAGCTAATTTTGAAGTATTATCTACCGATTATACATTCAAAATTGGAGATTGGGTTTGTAAATCTTTACCACATTTTAGAGGGCACATAAGTGATAGATTTTTAGGTAATTTAACATAACGAAGTCTCACATTTTAAAACATATCATCAGTTTAGTGGGGGTAAAATGAAAAGTGCTCTGAATTATCACCTGGAAATGGCGCTATGAAGAATGTAAGGAGTTCAGTTTACCTTTTTTTTTTTGAAGAATCAACTATTAACAGAAATCAATAATGATGCGATTTTTGTAATTATTGTGTATCTTTAAATCAGTGAGCTAAACGCCTCTGTAGAACATTAGTATAGTACTGCCATTTATGAATTACACTTGAAAGTAACTGTAAAATATATACTAAAGATTATTTGCACTCAGTAATTAATAAGATTTGCTCCTTCCAAATTAACCTGAAATCAATAGGATATTAAAATATTTTTATTGATTTTGTGAAGCATAAATTCTTTCTGCGTTGATGGAAAGCACAATTTCCTTTCCTTAAGCTATTTTTTTTGCGAAATGGTTCCTTTTTTCTGATTCGCATATTAGTATTTCTTCTTTAGTTACACTTGCAATTCAAACAGTTCATGTCTTTTCTCCATTAAAGCAATTCCACCCCCTGCTCATTGTGACTGTGTGGTCAGAGACAAGAGAGGAGTAGATAATATCCAATCTGGACAACATTCCCACATATAATTGAAGGTACTCGCTGCGTTCTAAACTGACATTTAAGGATTGCTCTGGACTAATTTATCCTTCCCTCTTCAGCCTGCATATTTCTTCTGTGCATAATTCCTTCTTGAAGTTAATGGGAATTTGGTATGTGACATGAGTACATGTTTCATGAAATGGGAATCTGGGATCCATCATTTAATATAGAATCTGCTTTTCCCCTTAATTGGTCTGTCTTCCTAATGTCCTTCATTATACTGTAGCAGCGTAGGCAGGCTTTCCATTCTAATGTGAAATGGAACTGTTTTAAAATGCAGGTTATATATGGGTTACCATGAACAGAAAGCAGGTGCATGATCTATTGGACTGATGATGGATTTTGAAATCTTATACTTTCGAATAGAAAATAAAAGTAAAAAATTCTACGGGCCTGCTGCACTGTAAACATTCTAAGAATAACATACAATATCACTTGCCTATACTAGTGAACTCTGGGAAACACCTTACTTAGGCAATTGAGATCTGAAAGAAAGTGGTTTTGCTTTGTTTTTTCTTATTGTTTCTGAGTGCTATGCATACTGTGCCTAGCTTTCAGCTTGTTGTTATTAATATCAATATTTCTATTTTGCAAATAAGAATGTCCATTATATGTAGGGTGAAATTATATTCGTATCTAAACCATTTTCAAGGAGTTGTTGATAATGTCACAACACATTGAATAAATAAGCTATAGTGTCATTGCAAGACACTGCTATACAGATTAAAAGAATAAAATGACAAGAAAGATGTCTGTGTACTTATTTAGAAGGATCTCAAGATACACAAATTGAAAAAATTGAGGCTGCAAAATGTATATGTGATTATATATATATATTATATATAATTTTTGATTATATATATATTCAAAAATTTTTTAAAGAGCACATGAATTTAAGAGAGAAGATTAGGAATACATGGAAGAATTTAGAGGGGGGAATGTGGAAGGGAAATGATATAATTATAATCTCAAAAATTAGGGAAACGCTTTAACAAAAAAATAATCTTATGTTGGCAGTTGCATGAAAATTGACTGGAATTACTAGTAGTAGGAAAAGAGCAAATAGAGTTAATTCCCTAGAAGGGAAAGAATTGAATGGATAGAAAGAAAAAACAAAAATTAAGCTCAGCCGTATGTGCCTTTCTACCTACATTGTGTTTGAAACTCATTGACTTAATACACAGGGATTATTTACTTACTGAGATTTCCTAATCAAGATTTTTTTCACACTTTCATTAGTTAGATATATGAGACCTTGTATAAGGCACCATACCTGTCTGGACTTTAATAGTTGTAACTTAAGAAAATTAGAATAAGTGGTTTCAAAAGCACTCTTTATTCTTGCACATTGTGAGTTAGAAAATATGTTAGAGTATAAGTATGTTATATATAGAATAGTAAATATAGAAAAATGCTTTAAGGAATAAGATTATGGGTGATTGACAATAATAATTTTGCTCCATATAGGATTTATATGTTTTCTTATTTTATTCCCTGAAATTATAGTTAAAATAAGTTTTCTCAACCAGGCCGAAAGATAGATATTAGGCATGCCTTGGATATAATTTGCCTTTTGAAAACCCAATCTCACCACCATGTTAAAAAGAATTCCTATCTTTTAACCTTGGGCTAAAACTTTCAACAATTATGTGCTGGAATATTCTAAGTATAGTAACAGCAGATGAACTCAAAGCATTGACTTTTAACTGCTAATCAGCATTTTGATAAGCTTTTGAGTCTTTATTAAATATGTGTTGGTGTTTGATATCCATTCTGTTTAGGCTTCAATTATTTAATTACAGGTCTTGATATGAAACTAATCATGCACATATCCACACGAAGCTTGCATACTGACAGGATAAAATCATTAAACAGTCGTTACTGTAAACTGACGTTGGCCTCAAATTTTTGCAGTTAACGGGGGAGTTGATGCTTGATGAACAATCCAATTAAAATTGGCAACAAAAGACCTAAAATGTCAGCCAAATTGCTTTTTAATAGTCAATGCAGCCGTCACAAAACATAAACATTAAAGTCCCCATAGAAGCATAAAGCTTCATGGTGCAACAATTCTAGAAAATGAATAATAATTACAGCATCTTGAGGATTCTTTTAATAGATGTTCACTCATTAAAATTATTTTGTTGGTTAGAATCATATGACAAAGTTTGTTTCTCTAAATATTTCCTTATATTTGTTACAATGATGGTTTAGTTTAGAGAGGTGTGGTTTCTATTATTAACCAAAGAAATAATTTCCAAAAGGTTATAAATCCTTCAAATAAAGTTTTGACAAAAGGGAATACAAAAACTATACATCATGATATGCTACACCTTAAAATAACAATAATAAATCACCTACTGCACTGACTTTTCTCCTTTTATTGAAATTTTTCCTCATAAAATATATACTGATTATAGTTTCCCAACCCTCTACAACCTCCCTGTTCCTTCCCACATCCCCTCCCACCAAACAGGCTTCCAAAAACTAATAATAACATAAAATATAACAAAATAAAACACATTGAAAAAACAACAAATGGAAGGAAAAGTTCCTAGAAAAGGCACAAGAATCAGATATAGATGCAGAGACCCACTCATTCATACACTAAAGACTCCTCTACAAACAGGAAACCCGAAGCCATTATATATACACAAAGGACCTATAGGTTTAAAAGTAAATAAATAAAAATAAATGTAAAAATACAAAATACAAAAGATATTTTTTTTAAAAAAAGAAGAAAACAAAAGTCCCTGACACAATATTATGAGACAAGGAACCTCCCAAGATACCACTGAGAATTTTTTATTGACCATCTGTTGCTGGGCCTGTATTCTGCCCTGAAGAGTAGTTTGTTTTCCCAGTGAGACTTCCATAGAGAAAACGAAATTTTCATTTACAAGGGCTTGTCAATTGGGGATAACTTCTCGGTTAGGTCCATGTGTCCATTTCTTTCAGCTCAAGGACCCTGTGTGGTGCAGATCCATCTGCACTCTGTGCATTCTGCCTTGGACTATGTGAGTTCATATCTGTACTGATCACATTGATTTAGTAGGCCTTGTTTTCCTAGTGTCCTCCATCCCGTCTGGCTCTTATACTCTTTCTGTCTCCTCTTCTGTAGGGTTCCCTGAGCCTTGAGTGGAGGGATTTGATGGAGACACCCCATTTTAGGGTTGAGAGTTCTAGCGTCTCACTCTCTGCATATTGTCTGACTGTGGAACTCTGAATTTGTACTGACTTAAGACAACTTTATTAGATATATCATAGACATGTATCATTTAATTATAAGATATATAAAACTGAAAAAATAAAAGACCAGTTATGATTGTGGTCAGCAGTCTCTAAGTAGTGATTAACAGTCAGACTTTTCGGTCTCTTGGTGAGCAATTTCAAATAATAAGAGAATTCATCAAATAGATATCTACTACTATGTAGCAGTTTTCTTTTTTGTTGATGATGCAAATTTAAATATTCTAGTATATTTTTTCACCTTTGGTTAAGATATTTTGCACATGAAGATCAAAATACTAGATTTTTAGGAAAGGCTTTTTTATGCTCTGTGAATAATCCAACTTCTCCATCATTACTGGCATGTAGTCCAACAGGTAGAGAAAGAAATTGCGGGTTTTTTATTTCTGTAACTTGGCCACAGCAAATAACACATCAAACAGTTACTAAAGAAAATGTCTTTAAAATCAGGATTTAAAAATATATGCATTTATCTTCTCAATAAATTATTGATAAATATATATAATATACCAATAGACTATTGACCAGTCTGATAATAAAAAAGTAATTTTCGTATGTGATTCCTTACTTTTTTAAAGATTTATTTATTATATATATAAAGTTCTGCCTGTACACATAACTGCAGGCCAGAAGAAGGCACGAGATCACATTACAGATGGTTATGAGCCACCATGTGGTTGCTGGGAATTGAACTCAGTATCTTTGGAAAATCAGGCAGTGTTCTTAACCACTGAGCAATCTCTCCAGCCCTCCAAACTTACATTTACTTTAAGTTTACCTAAGAAAGATAGGTCACAAGAGCATCAAAGCAAAAGCAATATAGATAGGACAATGGAGATGTGTAAGTGCAAGTCTTTGGTGTAATGGAAGCTGTCGGGGACTATATGCTCTACCAATGATTTTGAACTGTTTCTCATAGAAAATGAACTTCTATATTATTCATCATAGTTAATAAAATGATAATCAATTAATTAATTTTGATTATTGGAAACACAGATAATAAATAAGCTTCTGATGAATTTTAGAAATAGCACTTTTTATTTTGATCAGAATCTAATAGGTCAATCCAAGTATATTTTATGTACAAACAATGTTTTTAACATTGTCCTTAATATATTTAATTAATAAAATATTTTATAGCATGTTTTCTTTATAAAGTACAACTAGCACATTTTCATGTAGAAATAGCTAAACACTATCACAACCATTTTTAAATCTTCATTTTTAAGTTAAAATATTCAGATACAACTCCTAAAAGTATTCAACCACCTCTCATCAAGGAAACTTCTATTTACAACAGGCAAAGCCACTATAGAAAATGAAATCTAATGAAATTACAGTTGGTGAGTCCAATACCAATTTATGTATCTACAATAAAACATCCTCAGTGAAGGCTCAGGGAACACTGAAGAAGAGGTGATGGAAAGACTATAAGAAGATCAGAGAGTTTGGTATGAGACTGTGTCTCCTAGTAGTTTCGAAAGCTACACCCATAAAGTCTCAGCAATTGATCACCCAAACATGAACTGAACAAGAATAACTACTCCAATGTACATACCAAAATGAAAAGAAAAAAGTCCATGAGTTTTTACCTTACACAAAAAACTATAGGAACCTAAGTAATACTGGGAGTGGGAGAAATAGTCTTCTCCAGGAAAGAACATAGCAATTAGGTATCCAATACCAAATGTTTACTTTGCAATATACCAATATGTGTATTATTCAATACTAGTATGTATATTTTCAGAACTGAAAATATTTCAGTACAAGTAACATTATTCAGAATTACCAGGTTATCTTCATGTCACAACCATTAAAAAAAGGCCATGGATTTGAAAGGTGGCAAGTAGAGGAACTTGAGAGGAAAGATAAAGGAAAATGATGTAATTATAACTTCAAAAAAATAGGAAAAATAAAAAAATATTCAAAGAAAATCTCAACATAATTAATAAATTAATGCTTAACTAAGGATAAGCAAAGCATACCATATTCATTATCCATAATTACTTTCAAGTTAAAACCAATAGCATAGGAATTTTACCATGATACACAACTTTTGAATAAATTAGTTATATGAATAGGTTGTATATCAATGTTTTTCCATTAATTTGTCTCACTGTATTCCACATTTAAAAACAGATTTTTTGAGGCCAGCCTGGTCTACAAAGGGAGTTCCAGGACAGGCTCCAAAGCTACAGAGAAACCCTGTCTCGAAAAAACCAAAAACAAAAAACAGATTTTAAATCATACTCTATAAAACTGAAATCAAAGTTTCATGGAACAATTAATTTCTTTACTGACTGTGATTAAATATATTCTATTCTTTTTATTTTTAAAAATATTGGTTTCATAGCTCATCAATTGATCATAATTGAACTCCTGGAAACAACATTAAAAATAGAAAGGCTGGGGGCAAAGAGTAGATTCAAAATCAAAAGAATACTGGTTTAGAAGCTGAGCAACTAGGCTGTTGCGTGGTGGCACAGATCTTTAATATCCATACTTGGGAGGCAGAGGCAGGCATATCTCTGTGAGTTCAAGGCCAGTTTGGTCTACAAGATGAATTCTAAGACAGCAAAGGCTATGTAAAGAGACTCTGTCTCAAAATCCTCAGTGGGGAAAGAAAGAATTTGGACCTTTTTCTGCTTTCTTTTTGCAATTTATCTCTGTGACCTTGGTAAAGTCAGTTAACTTCTTGGGTTTTTATATATAAAATGGAATGGTGCCCTCCATGTCTATCTCACAGACTCCTGTCATAGGGAACAAAGGAGATAATATATTTCAAAGTGCTTTGCAAACCATAAAACACTATGTAAGTGTAAGGAGGTGATAGCCATAAAATGAGACTACACTTTATAGTTATGTATTTTGTGTGACTTTGGTGAACCTTTTAATCCTTCAAATTCATTCATGAAAAATAATTTCCTTGAGGGTATCTAGTCACACCAGATATATATGAAAATAAGTTTGACAAAGTGCTTCCCATTCTGAATAAAAGACATCAGTGACATCAATTAAAGTACAGTTTACATTTTCAGCCTCCTAGAAAAGTCTGATACAGATCACCACACTTTAAAACGACACTTACTAATATAATGGGAAGAATGTGCACGGCTTTAGATATATAATTTGCTTATATGACACATCCTTTTTGATACATGGCACTGCTGCTAAAGTTAGCCTTTGGCAAAAATATGTCATAAACACGTTTGCAGAGCTCTAATAGAAAGAAATCCATAACAGTGAAGAGGAAGGCTGGCAAGCTATTTATTTGAAAAAGCAATGTTTAGTAAAACATCGTTATGGAGCACCTGTGTTCAGTTCTAGCCTTGTTAAATAATTGAGCTTAACTTCCATGACTTGGGGGAGAAGTTGTCCGGTTTTCTCCATCGGAAGTTTGTTGAGTACTGACTGTGTGCCTTCCCCAAAGCTTTATCCTCCGTTAGCAAAATTAAAACAGGCAAAAATAAAAACATAGCCACAGAGCTTGAGGGATGGCTGAGCAGGTAAAGATGCAGACTGCCAAACCATGTGACCTGAGTTCAAGTTCTGTAATTAACATTGTTAATTGAACTGCCTCCCACAAGTTGTTTTCTGACCTCCATACACATGCAGTAGTACCCACATGTATGCACAAACATGCTACATAAATAAAAGGTTTAATAAAAGAAGCTACATTAGAATTCACAGACACATAGTCTTACTCAAACTTTCTCAAGTGATGAGAATTTAATATAAGTGTTCAGCTGTCCTTGAACTCACTATGTAGACCAGGCTGTCCTCAAACTCACAGGGTTCCACCTGCCTCTGCCTCCCTGAGTGCTTGGATAAAAGGCATGTGCCAAGATTTCAAAAACTTTTTACTGAAAAAGACAGGATTGATCTTCGGACATGAGGAATACATATAAGGTGAAGGTGTAGAGATAGAAATAACCAATGGTCTATTGAATGGTAAGCAATGGAGTTTGCCAGGAAAAGAAGTGCAGAGGCTTGGAATAGAATTATGAATAAAATTCTATCTTTTTAATTTTTAAAGCTTTATTCAATGTAATTTTTCTGATTGCACTTTAAAATAAATTTGACATTTTCTAATAAAAACCATTTATTTTCAGCAAAGCATTCTTCAAAAAATGTATTCTATTGACCTTTGCTTCAATTTAGTTGAAGAAACTAGAGCCCAGCTTTCACCCAGCCATCAAGCTTATCTAGCGAGGCATGGCATTAGGTCATACATGGATTAATAGCATAAGACGCTCCCTACCCTTAAGATTTGCTACTTATTTGGAGGACAAAAAGAGGCACATGTATAAAAGGTTCAGAAATAAGCACTTGGAAACAATTGTCACCAGGTACTGTCTTGCATAACACCAAAGTGCTGTACACCATTACTTCAACACAGTAACCCCCATTAGATTTCTTTGATTCTTATTTTTCCCATGTTTTTGTGTTCCTTATACTGCACAGCTGCAAAGACACCTAATTGGTTATGAAATTGAAATGTCAAGACGAAGATTTACGTCTCTATCAATTGTACAACCCATCCCTATCCTTGCCCATGTTCATTTCCCATGTTCCTCTTTCCAGGAGCACAGAACAGTTTCCCATGAAAATATATTGTCTATAAAGAATACTTATGCCTTTATAGAAGTCAGGAATGTGAACATAAAAATATTGGATTACCTTTGATAAAGTCACATTAATTACTAAATAATTGCTGGGCCAAAACTTAGTCAAGCCTTGCAAATAATAGTTATATGTTGTCATACATACCGGCAAAAACTTACTAGTTTGTACAAATTATCCTGGAAATGGAGGTTCCTAAGGTGACAGTTACAATGGTATTCAACAAGATCTCAATCTGCTTTGGGGTACAAAATAGTATCACCTTAATACTTTTGAATATCCTCCAGAAAGAGACAGATGCACATCTAAGAAGACTATCTCAATTTAATCGCAGACCAGGGATACATTGCCAAATGAATTGAGTACTGGATTAGATGACTCATTTACTAGAATAGCACTGATCATACATATAAATGGGTCTAAAAATGAGGAACTACCTTCACATGAAACCTATATTAATATTTATAAAATGAGTATTTACAAATTAATTATATGACCGTAGGGGTAACAACACAAAGGCTTCTGGAAAGACAAAAGCCTCTATATCTCATGCCTTCACATTGACATCAAGCTTTTGTACAGATGTGCTTTCATTTGTGCATGTTTATAATAGAATTTAGTATTTGATGTAACCTAATATCCCAGTTATCTCACTGTAGTCATTCATTACCTCTGGCTCTTTTGTTTTCTTTCGTTTTTTTTCGAGACAGTATTTGTCTGTAGCTTTGGAGCCTGTTCTGGAACTAGCTCTTGTAGACCAAGCTGGGCTCGAACCCTCAGATACAGCTGCCTCTCCCAACCAAGTGCTGGGGTTAAAGGCATGAGCCACCACCGCCAGGCCGTACCTCTGGCTTTTATTCTTTCTTCCCCTTCTTCCATGGTTTTCCCTGAGCCTTGGGGAAAGGAGTGATATAGATGTCACGTTTGGGGCTGAAATCCCCCAGTCCCATATTCTCTGCACTAGTTGAGTGTCTCTGTATTAATAACTACCTAAAGCAAAAAGAAGCTTCTGGACATGAGAGAACTGTCATACAAATGAATCACAGTAGCTGGGTCTCTATGCACGAAATCTATGTAATAACAAGCCAGCCAAAAATC
This sequence comes from Microtus oregoni, assembly GCF_018167655.1. NCBI lineage: Eukaryota > Metazoa > Chordata > Mammalia > Rodentia > Cricetidae > Microtus > Microtus oregoni. The sequence goes on from NW_024544721.1 coordinate 3,267,689, forward strand.
TCAGTATGGAAGGGGGTGGAGTTCACTCTAAAATCCTGTTCCTAGCTGGGACACCATTGGCAGTTGATGGGTGCTGGGAGAGAAAGTCAGTTCTTCAGAAACGTGGCCACTGTTATGCTGCATGTGCCCCAGTAGACAGCCCCACACTCAGGCACACATTGGCAGTATGTAGGGGAGACAGTTGATTAAAGAAAATATCTCATGCAGTTGGGAAGGAATGGTTGTGGGGAGACATACGCTGGAGTATGAGGGTAAATTTAATAATGTTCTTTTTCAGAACATAATTAAATTCTAAATGGTTCAAAAGTAAAAATGAGCATATAATTTTCTTTTAAACATTTTTTTCCAGGAACCTTGGGTTAAGAATGCTTACAGTGAAGGCAAACAATATGCTTTTAGTTCAAACAATGCATTATAGTACATTCACAGCAGGAAACATTTCACAACAGCAGACAATAATTTGAAGGTAATGAAATTGGCAACTGAAAAATAGTGCTGAAACTAAGGTCATGTTGAATGCTCAGTTGTTTATATGACTTCTCTTAGGGCTGTTTGAGAGATGTGACATTCACTTTTAACATTATGACTTGAGTATATAATAAACCCAACAATAGCCAGTTTAAAAGTTCGTGTTTGGATAATTAAATAGCCAGTTTGGAGTCAGAAAATTATTAAATCATCTGTCATTTTTGTTCTCTGTCTTTATCCCTTTACTTCTGCTTCTCTTTTTTAATATCCACATGTCATTCCTTCCTCAAGCCACCAAGTTACTTTGTTCCTTTACAAGAGGTCCATTTCCCTTCTCTATATATCATTAAACTTTTCGGTAAAACCTTGTGGGCTTTCTTTTGGAACTCTGACACTGTTTGCTAGGCCATGCTCTTTCAGTCGCCCGTGTTCTCATATATACGCTTACCTTTTTTTCATGATACTTGTCTGACCTCCTTTTTGATGACCACTCACTGTTCCTTGTGATGATTGCTCAGATAGAAACAGCTATTAGGTAAAATGGAAGAATATACTTAATAACAGATATATTTGTATAATTTTAGTATAAAATTAATAAAGAAAGCATAAATGCATCTTGCTCTTCTAGCTCCAACATTTGCTGTATTCTCTGAAAGGCATGCTGATAACTACGTTTTATAATGGTAGAAAGCCATTAAAGTTGGAGTAAAGGAAGGCATGCTCCTCTCAAATGCCTCTATTAGTTAACCACGTGAACTTGGAAGAATAATATAAGTTTCCCATGCCTCATTTTTCCTCATCTTGTATTTAAATGTATTTATTTATTACACCCACAACTTTATAATACCAATAACTTACCATGTCTTATAATGAGAATGATGATGGGATGATAAATAAATGGAATGATATTTGCACCTCTCTCTGTCAGAGAACTGAAAGTAATTAAATGCTGTAGAAACCATTTACTAAGAATGTCTGAGATCCGATCTGTTCTAGATTAATTATATCCGAATTTAGATATCTTAATTTCAAGTGTACATAACAATTTTTAAAGGCATGTTAGCTCATAAATTATCCTACATAGTGTGGGATGCAAAGTACAGTAAGAAGTAAGTTTTAAAAAATTTCCTGTGCCCAACTATTATGCATAATGTAAAATTAAGTTATTCATAAAATAAACACATTTTAAAAAACTGTCATGAAAGTATACATCTTATGTTAGTATGCTGTCCTGATTAGTTGCTGCTATACACTCAGCTATGCTCCCCCCACCCAAATTGTTATGTTGAAGTCCTAGCTAGAAAGAAAACATGATCCTGCTACTCTAAATACCAATATGACTGTATTTGGAGATAGGGTTTAGGGGAATAATTAGGTCTAGATAATGCCAATATATTTCACCCTCATGGGAGAATAATGCACTTATGAGAAGAGACTCACTCTTCCTTCAACATAGGAGGACATGACAAGAGGCCTGCCATCTGCAAGCTAAGAATAAACCCCTCACGAAAAACCAATGATGTCCGCATGTTGAAGTTTAAACTTCAGTCTCCAAACTGTGAGAATATAATGTTCTATTATTCAAGCCATGCAGTATATGGTATTTTGTTATAGTAATGTGAACTGAGATTATCTATCTATCTATCCATCTATCAATCTATTTTATTTAAATATCTAGTTCTATACCCGCTCCCTGTATTTTGGATATTTAGTAAAATTATGATTTTTAATTTTATTGTCACTTAACAACTGCTCTAATTATTTACAAACTAGTGCTTGATTATATTTCCACTATACAAATTAAAGAATAGAACACATATTATTTGTATGCAATTTAATACATTAAAACTTTTAATGTCCACTAAAGCTAATAATAATTAAGAATACCACAATGCATGTGTTCACCATCAAATCCCTGTTTATAACCATGTAATCATCATTTATAGCTCATTTCCTATATGATGTTTGCATTCAGTCAAGGAAAATAAATAATGCTCACTCTCATGCCATCAAAAAATGCCTGGAGTAAAATAAGCATTCCAGCTACTGATGAAACTTTGAATTTTTATTGTAGTAAGATATATGTGCCATAAAATGGGTGATACTGACTAATTATAAGCTTGCAGTAATTTGAGTTGTGCTTATGCTGTTTTGCAACAGATATCTAGAACTTTTCATCTTGTCTATACATGTTTATCAAACCCGTTTTCTAATCCACCAGTTCCAGAACTAACAAATTCTTTTATTACAAAGTTCCACTACTTTAAATTCTTTATATAACTGCTATTAGTACTATTTGTCTTTCTGAGTCTGCGTTATTTCTCTTGGTAAAATACCTTCCAGTTCTATCTGTGCCGTTACAAATCGTAGAATTTCCCTTATGGTTAAATAAAATCCCATTGTTTCTATATATCACATTCTGTTTAGACCTTTATTTGTGAATGGATAAGTGGGATAACATCATATCTTTGCTACAATGACTATGGGTGTGCAAATATGTTTTGAAAAATCCTGTTTTCAACTACTTTATATAAATTTCCTTAAGTGAGATTGCTGGATCATAAAACAACCATTTTTATTGTTTGGAAACTTTAATATTGTTTTCCATAGCATCTGTACCAGTTTATATTCTAATAGCATTCTTCAATGATTTTTTTTTATTTCCTGAATACTTAGAATGCACCTCTTACTGGGAAAAAGAGACAGTTCACGGTGGTTTTTGTTTACTTTTCCCTGAAGAGCCATATTGAGTACCTTTTCGTATATCTATACTGGTCATCTGTAGAGCTTCTTTGGGAAAATGTCTATTCGACATATTTTATCTATTCCTTTATCAGGTCATTCATTTTAACTATTGACTTGACCCAAGGTTTGAATGAGAATAGCCCCTATTGGCCCATATATTTGAATACTGGGCCTCTAGTTTTTGGAACTGTTTTGAGAAAGCTTAAGGGGTATGACCCTATCAGAGGAGGTATGGTGCTAAGGATGGAAGGGTTTTGAAGTTTCATAAACCCATGCAGACCCGATCTCTGTCTCTGTTTCTGTCTCTCTCTCTCCCCCCGCCCTCAATTTCTGTGTCCAACCTGCAAACCTGTATAGCTACTGTTCCAGTGGAATGTCTATGCTCCTCACTATCATGGTCATGGACTCACTCTAAAGCTGTAAGCAAGGCCACAATGAAACAACTTTTTTATAAGCTTCCTTGGTCATGGTATCTCCTCACAGCAACAGAACAGTGACTAAGACAATTTGTATGCATTCCATATATATTATGCATTAGAATTCCTCATTAAATATGTACCTTGGAAATATTTATCCCATTACATAAGAATTTTCTATGTGTTCAGTGTTTTCCTTTGTCACATGAGATGAACAATAATTTAAAAGTCATTTCAGAAAAAATATTGTTCATATATTTCTACTCAGTTGACTTCTATATAAACTTTTTTTGTGATTTTTAGGATTCTAGAATATATGTGTCCATTATACATTTTAATTTTTTTTCATAAATAGAAATATTGTATAAATTGGTTACATCTACATGTTTTATTTTGAAGAATATAGGTATATATTTACAGCAGATATCAAATTATAACAACATTTTTGCAGAATGTTAATTAAATTTTTAATGGGCAAGGCACATTCAAGGATATATATTTATGGCCACAAAACCTCACTCCATGGCCCAGATAATACCCTTATGTCATTGTATAGAAATAGAAATGCATTATATAACATATTGTTCTTTCTATACATATTTAATATGCTCTCCTTATATTATTAGATACCATGAATGTTTCTATATGTATACATGTCAGTATAATTCTTTCATTTTGGTTTTTATTAGAGTATGATTGGAAAGCATAAAATTAAATATATTTAACATACAAAGCATGACATTTTGTTTAACTTGTTTAATAGTCCTTATGATATTGTATAATATATACATTTTCGTGCATATACTTATTTTAAACTCACCCTAAAGTAACCTAGACTGGACCCAAACTTACTATGTAGGTGAGGATAACCTTGAACTTTTGTTGTTCTTGCATCTACAACCCGAGTGCTGGTGTTGTGGGCACACACAATTAAACAGTTGATACAATGCTGAAGATCAAACCCAAATCTTTATGTATACTAGGCAAACATTGTGTCAGTTGATCTACACCCCCTTTATTCAGACTTTTGAAACCAGATTTAATAACCACAAGACTGTTAGTCATTAGATGTTGGCATACCTATGAAGCATTATGCTATGTGCTTATTTAATATGACCAACTGTTACAGCTCTTTTATTGAGTAACATATGCACTGTTACTATTTGTAGAGTTACTAAGCCCCTCTCCTCATAATTATCAATTGTTTTAACTAAGAAGTGCATTTAGAAGAGAAACATCCCTACATATGATTCATAGCTTAAATAGATCTATTTTATTTTGATGATATTTATTTGAAACTATCTTGGCATTCTCCATATAGCAAAAGATTGACGTCATGAATGGCAATTGCTCCATAAAAAAGAATTTATTTCTCCACATAATATTCCATTAGTAAATATGGTTAGATGCTCACAGAACCATATGCAGAAAAGAGAAATCACAGTTGTAAATGGCCCACTTGTCTTCTTTGAGCCATTATCTTTTATGGTACTTTCTGGATTGACTTCTAATAAATACTGCACTCCAAATAAGTTCAAGTTGCTATGAACTGCATTTATTATACAGGTACTAGTGAGCTTAGGACATTTGCTACAGAAAATCAGAAAAAGAAAAATGAATTATTTTTGTTGAGCAAATTAAATTGTGGTACAAATAAAGTAACCTATTAATAGATTTCAGTTTAAGTTACTCCATGTTGAAATCAGTCAACATTTTATCACCATTGGTTACAATAAAGATGAATGGCAAGTGCAATGTAAACAAAATTAATGTGGTTTCCTTAGAAGCCCAAGAGAGATGGCTGAGTACCAGAAAAAGAAGCCAGTTTAATGCCAATGTACCAAAGGCCTCGAACTAGCTTCTTCTTCCCTGCTCTGAGACTCTTATTTTTAAATATCAAGATATATACAATCCATAATTGTAAAATGTTCTGTCTTCCAAGAGATGATAATTATTTATATCCCCTAGAATAGTGTTCACACTATTAATAATTGCTATTTTTCAAATAGTCTAATTCTATAGCATAATATTTATATGAATAAAAAGTATAATATGAGACTAGAGGAACAATAAAATATTAATAATATGAAGATATAGTAAATGAAGCTACTAGTTTCTCCATTGAAGATAGATAGATAGATAGATAGATAGATAGATAGATAGATAGATAGATAGATAGATAGATAGACAGACACATAAATAGATAGATACATTAATGCTGTGTTTTTAGGCTTTGGTAAAATTTAAGATCTTCGTTGTCATTTTTTTCTCACCTGGGTTACAGAAAGAAGACTGTTTTACACAGTCCCTCAATGATTTGTCTTCCTAAAATAACCATAGCCACAGTGCCCATAATAACGAAGAGTTAGGGACAGCAATTAATAAAAACATCCACTGCCACCAACCCTGAGAACCTGAATTTGATCCCCAGGACGTGGGATTAAATGAAAGAACTGACTGCCAAAGGATGTACTCTAATATACTCCAACCTCTACATGTGCACCATGACATGCATGAGTACGCATGTGAGTGTGCACTCTTTATAGAGACAGAGGAAGGGAACTTTTTTTTTCTTTTACAAGTATATATTTTAACAGACAATAAAATTTGTAGAAGCTGAACCATCAAGAAATGTGAATATATATCAGTCTTCTTTTAAAATTATCAATATACTTTAATTTATATATAACTACATTACTTTAACCCCTTCTTTTCCTCCACCTACCCCTTCCAACTATCCTCTCTCAAATCCCTTTCTATACCTCCGATTCTCAAGCTTATAGCCTATTTTATTTGATTATTATTGTTATATACATATATGTGTGTATGTATGTGTATTATCCATAGATATATAAATACTACCTTCTGAGTCCATTTTCGTTATTTGTGTGTGGTGGTGTCTTGAATGAAAATGATTCCCATAGGGTAATAGGTAGTGGTGCTATTAGGAGCTGTGGTTTTTGTTTTTGTTTTGTTTTTTTAGTAGATGTGAAACTTGTTGGAGGAAGCATGACACACTGGGAGTGGGCCTTGAGGTTTCAAACACTCACACCAGGTCCATTGTCACTCTCTCTTCCTGTTGCCTGCTGATCTAGATGTAAAACTCTCAGCTACTTCTCCAGTACAATGTCTGCCTGTGTGTCGCCATGCTTTCTGCCATGATGATAATGGAATAAACCTCTGAACTATAAGCCAGCCCCAGTTAAATGTTCTCCTTTATGAGAGTTGTTGTCATCATGGTGTCTCTTCACAGCAATAGAAACTCCAGCTAAGACAGTGTATTTATAGTTTCAGGAATAGTCAGTCTGCATTGGATAAACAATAAGAGATTCATCTACAGGAGGGCCTACTTCTCCTTTTCCCAGCAGTCATTAATTATCTGTATTTCTTTGTCTAGGGCTGAGATTCATTGATATTTTCCCATTTCCACATAAACATATCTATTAATATTGATATTGTTCTAGTCTTGTTTATGCAATTTCTAGCATACTGTTTCACCACATGGTTCTTACAATATTTCTGGCCCCTCTTCTGCAATGTTCCTTGAGCCTTATATGCAGGAAGTGTGATGTAGAGGTATCTGCATTATGTCCAGGTTCTTTTTTCAGTTTTCACTGACTTTTTTGTAAGAAAAATGGATTTCAATTCTAAGTGAATAGATTTAAGAATTATGACATTAACTATATAAATAACTAGCTATAGCTAAGTTAGCCACATGTAATAAGTATTATGTTTAACATTTGAAATATAAGCTTGGCTGATGCCTGTGCTTTTTACATGTAACATAAAATATCATCAATATGCCACGTATTAAAATTCTATTTGGATACATGGTGAAGCAAGATTATTACATGATGACAAAACTGCTCAGACATTATTAGCTCATAATATAGCAACTAGTCTTAATGTCAATATGATAAACTCTCTGCTTATGTATCTACTATGAAAACTGTGCCTATGGGTCTTTATACTTCTAAGTCACAGTCATAGTTTGTTACGTGATGTTTTATATGTTCTACTTTTAGATGTTGTGAACATTCTGCCAAACTCCTACCCTCATGGAGTCTCTCTTATACTTTGAGAAAACTCTTTGAAAAGCAGTTCTGCTTGAAGCTTGGTACAGTGACTAAAGCATCAGATAATATTTGTGGAAGTCTTTGAGGGATGTAGATGAAAGGCGCTTCCTAAATACAAAACACTATTCATGGAAATGCTCTCTTCACATTTTTGCTCTAATAGCTAAGTTTTGAGGTATTGTTGAAATGGGTACTTTCAACAAGGATTCATACTCCAAATTAGTAACTATGTGAGATATGGAAGATAAAACATCCAGAGCCCTCAAATGAGAAACATGAAGCACAGCTGGTTATCTGGAGTAAAAGAAGCTGGGAAATTTTTTTAAAAAAGTTTACCAATAAAGGGTATTCAGAGTGCTTAGAGGAAATGTAAAGGATAGACATCAGCAATTCCTATATTTACTCATGACTTCAATAATAGCTTTGTATAACTACTAGAAGAAAGGGAGAAGGTAAAAATTTTAGAAAGAATTTTAACTATAATGGAGCAATTGTTAATAACCAAGTATCTTTTTTTCCCATTTTTTTTTACTGAGAAAAGGAGAAAAAAAAACAAGTTTCCACCTCCTCCCAGCCTCCCATTTCCCTCCCCCTCCTCCCATCCTTCTCCCCCTCCTCCCACCCTTCTCCCCCTCCTCCCATCCTTCTCCCCCTCCTCCCACCCTTCTCCCCCTCCCCCCACTCCTCTCCCCCTCCCTCTCCAGTCCAAAGAGCAGTAAGGGTTCCCTGCCCTGTGGTAAGTCCTAGGTCCTCCCCTCTCCGTTCATTCCTAGGAAGGTGAACATCCAAACTGGCTAGGCTCCCACAAAGCCAGCACATTACGTAGGTTCAAAACCCCATGCCATTGTCCTTGGCTTCTCATCAGCCCTCATTGTTCGCCATGCTCAGAGAGTCCAGTTTTATCCCATGCTTTTTCAGTCACAGTCCAGCTGGCCTTGGTGAGCTCCCAATAGATCAGCTCCACTGTCTCAGTGGGTGGGTGCACCCCTCGTGGTCCCGAATTCTTTGCTCATGGTCTCCCTCCTTCTGCTCCTCATTGGGACCTTGGGAGCTCAGTCCAGTGCTCCAGTGTGGGTCTCTGTCTCTATCTCCATCCATCACCAGATGAAGGTTCTATGATGATATGTAAGATATTCGTCAGTATTGCTATAGGATAGGGTCATTTCAGGTTCCCTATCCTCAGCTGCCCAAGGAACTAACTGGGGACCTAGGCTTGGGCATCTGGGAGCCACTCTAGGTTCAAGTCTCTTGCCAACTCTAAGGTGGCTCCAAGTATCTTGAAACCAAGTATATTTCATGGACTTGGTAGATGGCACCTGAATTTTAGAAATTTTATGGTGTTCAGAAATTCATCACTCATCTAGTGCACATCTTTCCAAGTGTTCTGCAAAGGCACACATTTGATTCTCGCAATTTCACATATGAGAAAACAGAGATTTGAAAGATTTATTTGCTCTTTGCCAAACTCATAGTAAATGGCACAGTTATTATAAAAAGTCACGTTGATCTGATTCTGATGTCTATGACTAACTACAGCATCACTTAGAAATGTCACGGTGTACCCAGTAAGCTCAAGTTATGTAAAGATGGTATCTTTTTATATACATTTTCACTAATCCTTTGAGAATTTAATATATAAAATATTGATCATGTCCACTCCCCTGCCCAAAGTCCTCCTAGATCCACCACTGATTTTGTAACTACCTATCTTTGTATTGTCACTAAAAAAAATCCAGCTCACTTAGCGCTGGCTATATACTCTTGCATGTGTAGTAATGTACTGCAACATTTTCCACATACTAGAGGCACACCTTTAAAGAAAATTAATCACCCCACTCCAGGAAGCTACTAATTATCAACAACTACTCAGCTAGAGGTGGAACTTTATGACAATTTCCCAACTCTGTGTTATGATTTTGTCTGGCTTCCACTTGCTTGGGTCTTGTGCACGTCATCACAATTTCAGGGAGTTTATATTGCAACTGCCAGGAAATATATGTCTGGAAATCACTGTTTCATTATAGCCATCCGTTTCCTCTGGCTATTACAATCTTCTTTAAGTAAGTAATCTTCTCTAAAGTCATAATAAAGAATGTGTGGTATCTGCTTTACCCCAAAGAATAGATACCAATATGCTCATTTCTTCATTCTGCAACAGCATACAAATGTTCTATAACTGATTAGGTTACTTTCTGTTTTCTTTTACTTTCCACAATTAGTGTTAATGGTCATAAGCAATGATGCATGCTACTAAGGTTTTAATCCTGCATTTAAAGATAGATATTAGCTCGATAATGAATTACATTTGAATTTGTTCTCTGTATACCTGTAGGCAACTTGATAATCAGTAGGAGACCATGCTCAGGTTTTGATCAAACTTGCCAATAGAAGCCTTTAATTAGAAACAAATGTGACATACCTGGGTTCTGTATTGTGTTTCCTGATGATCCAAGGTCCTGTAATGCTGCCAAAGTTAGAATTTGAAGAGCAAGAAGTTGAACAATAAGCTTGAGTGACATGACTTCCTGAGAAACAGAATTATGTTTTAGGCTGCAGTTTCCAATCACCAACGAAGATGAGAGTACACATAGTATCAATACCATAATTTTATGTTACTTTATGCTGCTGGAAAACCATATCAAAGTGTGAGTGAAAGCTTGACTTTATAAAGGGCGAGGGAAGTAACATGGGTCCACGTGCACACCTGAATCCTGATTTAATTTCTGCTTTCTACAATGCTTTTTTGACAGTCAAAGAATAAGCAAACACAAAAGCAAAGTTGAATCAAATCCAGGTTGTAATCAGGACCATCCATGAATTTAAATCACTTTGTGGTTTAGGCACGTTTGGACCGTCAGAAAGGAGCTTGGGTACAGCCACTGAGTTAAGACTCTAGAACTCTCTTTTAGTACTTCACAAAATCATTGTGTCTAATGCTGTGTCCCTCTTAGTATGTCATAAATAATAAGCACGAATATTGCCTTGACTATTTTCTGAAATTATATTGAAATGAATATTGAAAATTAACTTGCTCAAGAGATTTTCTTGAATGAAACTTTTATCTATCACAACTATGAAGTCTTTTATTAATTTATAGGAGTACCACTAGTGTCTTTACCAGCATAATATATATTCAAAATGTCTTCAAAACACATTCTCATTTATTCTTATGTTCATGTAATTCGGTTTTTCCCCTTGAGATGAGCTTTTTTTCTTCAGTTTTTCAAAGGTATGTAAACATTCTATTAATCTCAATGGTGGGAAGTGTCCAAGATTGCAACTGGTCAATTCACATTGAATATTACTTTACTATCTTTCCCTAATTTGCTTATTTTGATGAGCATTTTTCACTTGATCCACTAAGAGAAACATCCATATCAGTATGAGTCCTAACTGAGCTATTTTCTTATTACTTCATTAGCTTTCTTTCTGTGAGTGAATTCTCAAAGCAATTGATAGTTTGAAGCTGCATATGGTAAGATATCGCTACAAAAGAATTTATCAGATAACATTTATGTATTCTGGATGATGTGCATCTAGAACATTGTATCTCTTTGGAGAGCCATAAAGATCTAGTCAATTTGGAGGGTGTCTGTGGAGATGAGCAGTAGTATAATTGAAGGGAAGAATTGGATAGTGAAGGAAAAATAAAACAAGTTAAAAATGCATAGCTCACCATAAACCATGCTTATAAGATAAGCTTAGTGATAGAACTTCATAGATCCCCAAGTTGAAATCTCAGAAAATAGCTCTATTTAGTCTCTCACTAAAACTGTTGAAAAGAGGAAATGAAAAGTTGTAATAATGGAAGAATTAATCAAAGGACATTAAAGGTTTAAAAAAAAGCTTTTCAGTTACAAATTATGTCCACACACTTTAAAAACAGCTAGTAAAAAGGGAATAATGCAACCAAATAAGTTATCAGACATCATAAAACACTTTACAACAACAATTGCTATTTTTTTGACAAAAGGAAACTTGGTTGAATACAAATTTTAAATATTTAAAGTTGAACAAATTAATTACTTTTGATCCTTTCTCTTGATCCTCTTTGTGTAGTAGCAGCTTGTGTTTCAACATTCCTCCGTTGCATGGAGGGGGGATGAGGGTTTGGGGTCAGAGTGGGACTTGTAGCTTTTAGGGTCCTATGGATGGGATGGGGTTGTTGGTGCATCCTACCTGTAGGAAATTTGCCTGGTGGCTGGCTAGAGAAGCCAAGGCAGGTTGGGGAGGAGCTGGGGTTTTGCCTTGGTATAGAGGACCTATAACCCTATTGGATATAAATAGAAGTTAGACCTGATAAACATAAAAATGATTCAAAACCAAATCATATATAAGCATAATTCATGATAGGAAATCAGATCTTTATCCTTTATACAGAAGTGTTGCTTTCTTTCTCATAATTCTTTTTTTAACTTAAAAAAAACTGTCTTTTTTGTCTTACATACTGATCCAATCCTACTCTCCTACTCACTCTCCTCCTTCCATTTTCTCCAACTTACCCCCCTTACCCCCATCCACTTCTCAAATTGCTTTGAGGAAAGACCAAGGCCCTCCCTACTATATCTAGACTGAGCAAGGTATCCCTCCAAAGAGAATGAGTTCCAAAAACCCAGTAGAAGCAGTAGGGATAAATATTGGTCCCACTTCCAGTGTAGTGACCCTGGAGGCTGCCCCAGTCATACAAATGTCACCCACATTCTAAGAGCCTAGTTTGATCCTATGCTGTTTTTTCCCTGTCTGGCTGAAGTTGATGTGCTTCCATTAGTTCAAGCAAGCTGTTTCAGTGGGTATCCCCATCATGGTCTTGACCTCTTTTTTCATCTTCTCACTCCTCCCACTCTTTGACTGGACTTTGGGAGCTTAGTCCAGAGCTCCATTTTGGGTCTCTGCCTCTGCTTCTATTAATTGCTAGATGAAGGCTTCATTAAGCCCACTGTGTGTGTAAGATCATCTTATCATTATATGAACATATGGATAAGAAAATCAGCTATTAAAATGGTTTATGAGTTCAGTATTTTGCCTATGTCCCTTCACTAGTCTACCCAACCCTTTCCTTCTCAAGAAGTCAAATTCAAATGTAGCTGAGAATTCCAGTATTAGAGGTGTTTCCTTCAATTTATTCTCATTTATCCTTCTTAAATCCATAAATTATCTCTGAATTTCAGGTCTCTCTTTTAATGAGAAATCACAAAATGCTGGTATAAAATGATTTTTCCAAGAATCAGAATAAAAATAATCTTGCCCATTGGGTGGGGAGTGTAAGTGTATGTGTGTGTGTGTGTGTGTGTGTGTGTGTGTGTGTGTGTCTGTGTCTGTGTCTGTGTCTCTGTGTGTGTATTTCAGTTAATCAGTGAAGCAAATTATTCTTTCAGATCTTGTGGCTCTGATTCTTAATGGGGATAATTGGCTGCATTGGTCTACAAGGTATAGAGAACAGAAACAAGGAACTGGGCTCAGTAAGTTTGTGGGTATGACGGAGACAGCTCTCCGAGACTTTGGTGAATCCACTCATCTTTATTCCAGAGTATAGGAAATATATAGGATTGGAGAGCCTAGGGTCAAACCTTAATTTGCATTAAGTGGCATGGTCTTGTCATAAGGCTTCATATGTGTCAGCAGGCTCCAATATCAAAGCTCCTAGTATAAGTCTTAGTTATTTTTCAGTAGGGGAGGCTTTAGCAGGGATCTGTGCCAAGGGTCCAGCTAAAGATAAATCTGGCTTATAGGCATAGAGGCAGTGTTTCGATAAGATCAGTCCTCCTGGGCCCAGGGACATTTTCCAGATAAAAGCAGGTAGAGAGCAGGAAGTCTCACTGGAGAGGGAGTTCTCTCTTTGTAGAGCTTTGGAAAATGCTTCCAGGCCTTGATAGACTGTGACCTCTGAGAAGCAAGGCCTTCCATTAAGATCTTATGTATATTGTTATAACAGTGCCCTATGTTCCAATTATGCAGAATGGAAGCCTATTCCATGCCTGAATTCCTCTACACAACTCTGCTTACTATTGCTAACAGGTTCCCTTTGTCCCTAAAATTGCATTTAAGGTATAACTGTAGAGTACAGGAATACTTCTCTCACCAAATAGACAAGCATGGATGATTGGGAATGATATTTATAACCAGAATATTTGCTTTCAGCTTTCAAGGAGTTTGTGTAAAAATAAAATCTTCTCTAGGCTTCCCTGGTCTCTGTATTTTGTTAATATTCTCGAAGCTCATCTTTTTGTTATTATAACTTATGTTGTTTTTCTTTCTGCAACTATTAATACACTATGCTCTCATTAATTAACATATTATAGCTTAAAATGTTTTTCTTAAAAGTTTAGAAATGGAGTACAGGGAAAGTAAGATGGAGCCACAGACACACCTGCACCATGAATTCATTTCTTCCCTTTGCAGTATTTATTTGACACTCTGGGGTTAGGCAAAGTAGAACCAAAGTTCTTGATTTGTGCTTTAATGTTCTAAATTCCATTTTAACAAATAACAGTGCAGTAATTTTTATGCATTGCTTTTTGAGCAAATATAAGATGACCATTTATAACAGTGCAATATAAATGAAGCCCTGAAAATGAAAACCATAAAATTCTAGAATATCTGTTATTAATGTATTAAGCGATTCACTGACAAGTAATCCAGGACTTTCCATTAATTGCTTTTCAATAAATAATGATCTTGAGTATTGAAAATAACTTATATACCTACATGTAACTTTAGCTTCAGTGTAAAGTAAATATTAAACATCCAGAGATAATTTTTGCTGTTATTTTATTTTATTGAGTCATTTTTCTCTGTTTCCCTTCCTCTTCCCTCCCCTCCAACCCTCTCCAGTGGTCACCATGCTCTGAATTTACTCAGAAGATCTTGTCTTTTTCTACTTCCCATGTAGATTAGATCCATGTATGTCTCTCTTGGGGTTTTCGTCTAGGCTCTCTGGGATTGTGAATTGTAGGATGATTTTCTTTGCTTTGTGTCTAAAAGCCACTTATGGGTGAGTACATATAATATTTGTCTTTCTGGGTCTGGGTTACCCCCTCAATATGATGTTTTCTAACTCTGTCCATTTGCCTGCAAATTTCAAGATGTCTTGTTTTTTTTTGTTTTTTTTTTAATTTATTTATTTATTAAGGATTTCTGCCTCGTCCCCACAACCGCTTCCCATTTCCCTCCCCCTCCCCCGATCAAGTCCCCCCCCCCCTCATCTGCTCGAAGAGCAATCAGGGTTCCCTGACCTGTGGGAAGCCCAAGGACTGCCCACCTCTATCCAGGTCTCGTAAGGTGAGCATTCAAACTGCCTAGGCTCCCACAAAGCCAGTCTTGTTTTTATGTTGTTTTTTTTTTTTTTCTGTAATGTAGTACTTCGTTGTATAAAGGTACCACATTTTCCTTATCCATTCTTTGGTCAAAAGGGCATTTAAGTTGTTTCCAGGTTCTGGTTATGACAAACAATGCTGCTGTGAACATAGTTGAGCACATGTCCTTGTGGTACAATTGAGCATCCTTTGGGTATATACCCAAAAGTGGTATTGCTGTTTCTTGAGTAAGGTTGCTTTCTAATTTTTTGAGAAATCGACACACTGACATCCAAAGGGGCTGTACCAGTTTGCACTCCCACCTGCAATGCAGGAGTGTTCCCTTTACCCCACAACCTCTCCAGCAGAACTTGTCACCAGTGTTTTTCATCTTGGCCATTCTTACAGGTATAAGATGGAATCCCAGAGATAACTTTTATATTTTCTTTATGGTGTACTTCACTAGCTAAAAGTAGAATCCAAGGGATCAATGTCATCATAAGGTAAAACATGACAATTATCTATGTCATGTTTTATGGTATATACTGGATGATAGAATTTCTGTTAAGAACACTCTACCACTTATTTTAATTGTTATTTTCATATGTTAATATACAAAGACATTTGAGATCCCAAACTATACAATAACTCATGGTTCTTTACAATTCTACTTACATTAAGGATAATTTCTTATGAGAACACATAGTTTGGCTCCAGTGGACATGCTGAAATAGATAAGGGAACCCCAAGAGGCTTCAGCCCTACACAGAGAACTACAGTAAACTGAGGATTGCTGCGAGTTTGAGAAATAGTCTTCTCCAGGAAAAACACGCCAATTGGTTATCCGACACTAAATGGTCAGCCCTGAAAGCATACATACAAGTAACATTTTGTAGACTGGGCAGATTATATTTAGTTATACATATGCAAGTAACAACAGTTAAAATAAAAGGATGGCATGAATTTGAAAGAGAAAAAATAATAGGAAGGCTTGGAAGGAAGAAAGAAATATTACAATAAAAACAAAAGAAAAAGTCTAAAAAGCATATAGAATTGCCAGTTTGGAGAAATGGTGCAAAGGCTCAGCATCCAAGTCTTCTAGCAGTTCCCACAGGGAAAGTAAGAATGGTGGGTGCCCTTTGGCAAGTACAGAAAGTTAAGTGAACAACACTACTCTCACTTCCTGTGTGTTTCTAGAATTTTGTTTTATTCAGATATCAGATGGGTTTTTTGATCTTGGGAAAGATAGCATATTGGCAAAAAAGAATCAATGTTTGTCTAACCCAGTTATGGCAATTTATCCATATATTTGCATTTTCTACTGTTGGTCTGGGATAGTCACATAACAGAGAGCATTCTGATGAAATTTTTAAGAAATATTTTCTTTACAGTAAAAAGAAATGAAAAACAAAACAAAACAAACAAACAAACAAAAAGAGTACTTGTGGCTCTTATGGTCCACATCAGACACCTTTCAATATGAAATGTTTTACCCTGTTCGATATATACACATTTCCACATACACACATGCACGCACACACACATGCACACGTACAAACACATACACACTAAAATAAATCTTTAAATTGTCAAATTAGTCTGAAAATATAAGCAAAGATATAGTCTATATTTTTACTACCAAGAAAATTATGTAATTTCATTGCTTCAGTAATTTAAGCATAGCATTTACTACTAGAGCTCTCTCCTTTCTCTTGTTTGTAAAGTCCTACTTTCCTCCTCTTAATCTGAATTGGAGAGTTGATTGAGCTAGCTAACAAGCCACTAATAGGCAGAAATATTGACTATTATGCTTAAGATTGGGTAATTTCACTATGTAAAGGCAATCCAGTGCACAACACAGCAAAGGCAGGGAAAATTGAACTGTGGGCATGCTGCTTTGTGGAGTTTTCTCTGTTAAGCCTGTCAGACAACAGGAAAGGAGCTGATTGAGACTTAGAAACTAGATTTTCTGGAGGTTGATCTCTTGCTTTGAAGGTAAGCATAAGAAAGCCTAGCGTACAAATACAAGTTTCAACATAATCATTTCAGATGATGGGAGGTATTTCAACACTGACCTTCGCTTCTGGTGGTTTTGACAAAGACCCCCACACAACTAACTAACAAAAATTAGCAATGAATATTATCTTACTTGATTGCTTAATGAAAGGCTCATCCATAGTCTTCAAAGAGATATGCTTTACAATGGTGTCAGAGGGCTGTGGGAGCATGGAGAGTTTGCCAATCCAGAACCGAATTCAACTCATTGTAATTTATTGGTAGCCTATCCCGAGAGATTCTGTGACACCTCTCCTCAATTGTGAACTCTTCTCTTTTTTCCTCCTGTCTCTTTCTGATCTTGTATGCTTCTGCATTATACACATGCCCGTACAAATAAATAAATATTAGCATTTTTGAAAGTATAATACAATTATATTTCTCCCTTCTCTTTTCTCTCTCTGAACGATTCCATACCTGCTCTTTCAAATTTATGGTCTGTTACTTTCTTTAGTTGTTTGTTTACTTTTTTATATTTGTTAAGTTAAAGACTCTTGGACTTCTACTCATCCACTTTGGCATGTCATAGGTCAGCTCTTAAATACATTTTATTTTTCTTCCCCAAATATTGGTTTACTAAACAGGCAAATCTAATTTTATTAAAAACTATAGGTACAACAGGGACTGGAGAGATAATTTGGCAGTTAAGACCTGTTTCAGAGGACCCATGTTTAGTTTCTATTGCCACATGGTTGCTCACAACCATCTGTCACTTCAGTTCCAAAGGATCTGACACTCTCTTCTTTTTGCTGTAGGCACCAGGCACACAAATGGTGCACAGATGTACATCCAGGAGAGATACCAATATACATAAAATAAAAATAATTAACTTCTAAAGAAAAAATTATAGTTGCATTTATATTAAAGAATTATTCTTCCATCTGGGGAAGGGATAAACTATGCTTGTTTACTCTCTTTCCTTCAAAACACCAAATTTTTCATCTTTTCAATCTTTGATCCACTACCAGTAAATTTTTTTTCAAGTTTACTCTATTTATTAGTAAGGACGGAGTAGCAAGCATTTTCATAAAAGGAAAAGATATTGTATATAATACTATTTATGGAAATTTCCTGCCCTTGATTTTGCTAACTTGCTTTCATGTTTTTTGGTAAATCTCTTTCTTTTTTTTTTTTTTAATGCGAAAAGAAGAAAAAAAAACATAAACAAAAAACAAGTTTCCACCTCCTCCCAGCCTCCCATTTCCCTTCCCCTCCTCCCACCCTTCTCCCCCTCCTCCCACCATTCTCCCCCTCCCCCCACTGCTCTCCCCCTCCCTCTCCAGTCCACAGAGCAGTCAGGGTTCCCTGCCCTGTGGTAAGTCCTAGGTCCTCTCCGTCCATATCTAGGAAGGTGAACATCCAAACTGGCTAGGCTCCCACAAAGCCAGCACATTAAGTAGGATCAAAACCCCCTGCCATTGTCCTTGGTGTCTCATCAGCCCTCATTGTTCGCCATGTTCAGAGAGTCCGGTTTTATCCCATGCTTTTTCGGTCACAGTCCAGCTGGCCTTGGTGAGCTCCCCGTAGATCAGCTCCTCTGTCTCAGTGGGTGGATGCATGCCTCGTGGTCCCGAATTCTTTGCTCATGTTCTCCCTCCTTCTGCTCCTCCATGGGACCTTGGGAGCTCAGTCCAGTGCTCCTGTGTGGGTCACTGTCTCGATCTCTATCCATCACCAGATGAAGATTCTATGATGATATACAAGATATTCGTCAGTATTGCTCTAGGATAGGGTCATTTCAGATTCCCAATCCTCAGCTGCCCAAGGAACTAACTGGGAACCTCATCTTGGGCACTAGGGAGCCCCTCTAGGGTCAAGTCGCTTGCCCACCCTAAAGTGGCTCCCTTAACTAAGAATTGTGGTTCCGTGCTCCCCTATCCACCTTTCCTTTATCCCAATTCTCCCGTTTCCCAGGTCCCCCCTCCTTCCCTTCTACCTTTTCTCTCCCCATCTCCCCTTACCCCCATCCCACCCCCCCCAAGATCCCATTTTCTCCCCGGAAATTTGGTCTACTTCCCTTAGCGAAGAGGACAACTATATGTTTTTCCTTCGGTTCACCTTCTTCCTTAGCTTCTTTAGGTTCACCTATTGTAGACTCCGTGGTCCTTATTTATGGCTAGAAACCAATTATGAGTGAGTACATCCCATATTCATCTTTTTGGGTCTGGGACACCTCACTCAGGATAGTGTTTTCTATTTCCATCCATTTGCATGCAAAATTCGAGAAGTCATTGTTTTTTACCGCAGCATAGTACTCTAGCGTGTATATATTCCATACTTTCTTCATCCATTCTTCCATTGAAGGGCATCTAGGTTGTTTCCAGGTTCTGGCTATTACAAATAATACTGCTATGAACATAGTTGAACAAATGCTTTTGTCATTTGATAGAGCATCTCTTGGGTATATTCCCAAGAGTGGTATTGCTGGGTCCAGGGGTAAGTTGATCCCGAATTTCCTGAGAAACCGAAACACTGACTTCCACAGTGGTTGCACAAGATTGCATTCCCACCAGCAATGGATGAGGGTACCCGTTCTTCCACAGCCTCTCCAGCAAAGGTTATCCTTGGTGTTTTTGAGTTTAGCCATTCTGACAGGTGTAAGATGATATCTCAAAGTTGTTTTGATTTGCATTTCCCTGATTGCTAAGGAAGTTGAGCACGACCTTAAGTGTCTTTTGGCCATTTGAACTTCTTCTGTTGAGAATTCTCTGTTCAGTTCAGTGCCCCATTTTTTAATTGGGTTAATTAGCATTTTAAAGTCTAGTTTCTTGAGTTCTCTATATATTTTGGAGATCAGACCTTTGTCTGTTGCGGGGTTGGTGAAGATCTTCTCCCAGTCAGTAGGCTGCCTTTGTGTCTTAGTGACAGTGTCCTTTGCTTTACAGAAGCTTCTCAGTTTAAGTAGGTCCCATTTATTCAATGTTGCCCTTAATGTCTGTGCTTCTGGGGTTATACATAGGAAGCGATCTCCTGTGCCCATCTGTTGTAGGGTATTTCCCACTTTCTCTTCTATCAGGTTCAGTGTGTTCGGGCTGATATTGAGGTCTTTAATCCATTTGGACTTGAGTTTTGTGCACGGAGAGAGATATGGGTCTATTTTCATTCTTCTACAGGTTGACATCCAGTTGTGCCAGCACCATTTGTTGAAGATGCTTTCTTTCTTCCATTGCATACTTTTAGCTCCTTTATCGAAAATGAGGTGTTCATAGGTTTGTGGGATAAAATCCGGGTCTTCTATACGATTCCATTGGTCGACTTCTCTGTTTTTATGCCAGTACCACACTGTTTTCATTACTGTAGCTCTGTAATAGAGTTTGAAGTCAGGGATGGTAATGCCTCCAGAAGATCCTTTATTGTATAGGATTGTTTTGGCTATCCTGGGTTTTTTGTTTTTCCATATAAAGTTGATTATTGTCTTCTCCAGATCTGTGAAGAATTTTGATGGGATCTTGATGGGGATTGCATTGAATCTATAAATTGCCTTTGGTAGAATTGCCATTTTTACTATGTTGATCCTCCCAATCCAAGAGCAAGGGAGGTCCATCCATTTTTTGGTATCCTCTTCAATTTCTTTCTTCAATGCCTTAAAGTTCTTATCAAATAGATCTTTCACTTCCTTGGTTAGATTTACTCCCAGATATTTTATGCTGTTTGTGGCTATCGTGAATGGTGAAGCTTCTCTGATTTCCCTCTCTGCTTCCCTATCCTTTGTGTATAAGAGGGCAACTGATTTTTTGGAGTTGATCTTGTATCCTGCCACATTACTAAAGCTGTTTATCAGCTGTACAAGTTCTTTGGTGGAGTTTTGGGGGTCGCTTATGTACACTATCATATCATCTGCAAATAACGAAAGTTTAACTTCTTCCTTTCCAATTCGAATCCCCTTGATCCCATTATGTTGTCTTATTGCTATTGCTAGAACTTCAAGCACTATATTGAAGAGGTATGGTGAGAGTGGACAGCCTTGCCGTGTTCCTGAGTTAAGCGGGATGGCTTTGAGTTTCTCTCCGTTTAATTTGATGTTAGCTGTCGGCTTGCTGTATATAGCTTTTATTATATTTAGGTATGACCATTGTATCCCTAATCTCTCCAAAACTTTTAACATAAATGGATGTTGAATTTTGTCAAATGCTTTTTCAGCATCTAATGAAATGATCATATGGTTTTTTTCCTTCAGTTTATTTATATGCTGGATTACATTGATAGATTTTCGTATGTTGAACCAGCCCTGCATCTGAGGAATGAAGCCTACTTGATCATAATGGATAATTTTTCGGATGTGTTCTTGGATTCGATTTGCCAGTATTTTGTTGAGGATTTTTGCGTCGATATTCATGAGTGAGATTGGCCTGTAGTTCTCTTTCCTGGTTGAGTCTTTGAGTGGTTTTGGTATCAGAGTAATTGTGGCTTCATAAAAGGAATTTGGTAATGACCCTTCTGATTCTATATTGTGGAATACATTAAGGAGTATAGGTATTAGGTCTTCTTGGAAGTTCTGGTAGAATTCTGCATTGAAACCATCTGGTCCTGGGCTTTTTTTGGTAGGGAGGTTTTTGATAACAGCTTCTAATTCTTCGCGACTTACAGGTCTGTTTAGATTGTTCACCTGGTCCTGGTTTAGTTTTGGTAAATGGTATTTATCTAAAAAAGCGTCCATTTCTTTTACATTTTCCAGTTTTGTGGCATATAGGCTTTTGTAGTAAGATCTAATGACTCTCTGAATTTCCTCTGTGTCTGTGGTTATGTCCCCCTTTTCATTTCTGATCTTATTAATTTGCGTGTTCTCTCTCTTTCGTTTGATTAGTTTGGATAGGGGTTTATCTATCTTGTTGATTTTCTCCAGGAACCAGCTTTTTGTTTCATTGATTCTTTGGATTGTTTTCTGTGTTTCTATTTTGTTGATTTCAGCCCTCAATTTGATTATTTCCAGTCTTCTACTCCTCCTAGGTGAGTCTGCTTCTTTTTTTTTTCTAGAGCTTTCAAGTGGGCTGTTAAGTCTCTAATATGTGCTTTCTCTGTTTTCTTTAGGTGGGCACTTAGTGCTATGAACTTTCCTCTCAGGACTGCTTTCATAGTGTCCCATAAGTTCGAGTATGTTGTTTCTTTATTTTCATTGAATTCAAGGAAGACTTTAATTTCTTTCTTTATTTCTTCCTTAATCCAGGTATGGTTCAGTAGATGACTGTTCAGTTTCCATGAGTTTGTAGGCTTTCTGGGGGTAGCATTGTTGTTGAATTCTAACTTTAATCCATGGTGATCTGATAAGACACAGGTGGTTACTAATATTTTTTTGTAACTGTGTAAGTTCGCTTTGTTACCAAGTATGTGGTCAATTTTCGAGAAGGTTCCATGAGCTGCAGAGAAGAAGGTATATTCTTTCCTCTTTGGGTGGAATAATCTATAGATGTCTGTTAAGTCCATTTGCTTCATTACCTCCATTAATTCTCTAATTTCTCTGTTAGGTTTCTGTCTGATTGACCTGTCCATTGGTGAGAGAGGAGTGTTGAAGTCTCCTACTATTAGTGTGTGCGGTTTGATGGCTGCCTTGAGTTTTAGTAATGTTTCTTTTACGTACGTGGGTGCTTTTATATTAGGGGCATAGATATTCAGGATTGAGACTTCTTCCTGATGAATTGTTCCTGTTATGAGTATAAAATGTCCCTCTCCATCCCTTCTGATTGATTTAAGTTTGAAGTCAACTTTGTTAGAAATTAGTATGGCCACACCTGCTTGTTTCTTAGGTCCATTTGCTTGATAAGCCTTTTCCCAGCCCTTTACTCTGAGTAGGTGCCTGTCTTTGTGGTTGAGGTGTGTTTCTTGTAGACAGCAGAATGTTGGATCCTGTTTTCTTATCCAATCTCTTAGCCTGTGCCTTTTTATAGGTGAGTTGAGCCCATTGATATTAAGTGATATTAATGACCAGTGGTTGTTAACTCCGGTCACTTTTTAAGTAGTAGGGTTTGTGTGTTTTCCTTCTTTGATTTGCGCTGGTGAAGAGTCTCTAGATGTCTGAGTTATTGTGGTCATTGTTGGACTCCTTGGTTAGTGATTTTCCTTCTATTATTTTCTGTAAGGCTGGATTTGTGGCTACGTATTGTTTAAATTTGTTTTTATCCTGGAAAATTTTGTTTTCTCCATTTATAGTGAATGAAAGTTTGGCTGGATATAGTAGTCTGGGCTTGCATCCGTGGTCTCTTAGTTTTTGGAGAACATCTATCCAGGACCTTCTGGCTTTCCTGGTTTCCATAGAGAAGTCAGGTGTAAGTCTGATAGGTTTACCTTTATAAGTAACTTGGCCTTTTTCCTTTGCGGCTCTTAATATTCTTTCTTTATTCTGTATATTTTGTGTTTTGATTATTATATGGCGAGGGGATGTTTTCTTTTGATCCAGCCTATTTGGTGTTCTGTATGCTTCTTGAACCTTCATAGGTACATCTGTCTTCAGGTTGGGAAAGTTTTCTTCTATAATTTTATTAAGTATATTTTCTGTACCGTTGAGCTGCACTTCTTCTCCTTCTTCTACTCCAATTATTCTTAGGTTTGGTCTTTTTATTGTGTCCCATATTTCCTGAATGTTTTGTGATGAGAGTTTGTTGGACTTGCTGTTTTCTTTGATCAGAGTGTTTATTTTCTCTATGTTATCCTCAGAATCTGAGATTCTTTCTTCTATCTCTTGTATTCTGCTGGTTATACTTGATTCTGTAGTCTCTATTCGTTTACCTAGATTTTCCATGTCCAGTCGGCCCTCTGTTTGTGTTTTCTTCTTTGCCTCCATTTCAGTTTTCAAGTCATGAACTGTTTCCTTTATCTGCTTGATTGTTTTTCCTTGGTTTCCTAGGGTATCATTCACTGATTTACTCAATTCCTCGAACTTTCTATTATACTTCTCATCCATTTCTATAAGGGCGTTTTTTATATGCTGTTTAAGGGTGTCAATCACTTTCATGAAGTCAGTTTTTTCTACTTCTTCTTGATTAGGGTGTTCATGTCCTCCTGTTGTGGGGTCACTGGCTTCTGGTGGTTTCGTGTTGTTTTTCAGATTGTTGGGAGAATTCCTGCATTGGCGTCTGCCCATCTCTTCCTCCCAATACTCCCCTTTGGATCTTCTTTTATAGAATCAGGTCTTCTTGCCCCCTGATGTACCTTCCCAGTGATGTCACTCCCCAGAGATGTTTCTCCACAATGATGTTTCACTCGGTGCCCAGAACGAAACTCCACGCTGCTTGGTTAGCTCGCGAACAAAGGGCCCACCCTGCTCGCTGTGGGCAGGCTATGGGAACAATGGAGCTACCGGCCACCCCTATGTCCTCCCGGTTCAGATTCGGTCCCAGCGCCCTAGCAGGCTGGGCAGGGAGGCGCTATGCCCCAAAGGAGGGAGGGAGACAGGGGGTGTGGGGATCTGGATGTAAGCTGAGTGGGATAGGAAGAGAGAGGGGGTTTGGGCAGTATAGCCCCTGTAGGATGGCCAGGAAGTGTGGGCGGGCTGAGGTATGATCCCAGCTGCTGCAGCACTCACTCACCACAATGATGTTTCACTTGGTGCCCAGATCGAAACTCCGCGCTGCTTGGTTAGCTAGCGAACAATGGGCCCACCCCGCTCGCTGCGGGCAGGCTATGGGAACCTCTTTCTTTTTTTTTTAATGAAAAAATTTCTGCCTCCTCCCCGCCTCCCATTTCTCTTCCTCTCCCCCCACTCGTCTCCCCCTCCCCCCATTCCTCTTCCCCTCCCTCCACTCCTCTCCCCTCCCTCTCCAGTCCAAATTGCAGTCAGGGTTTCCTGCCCTGTGGGAAGTCCAAGGTCCTCCCCCCTCAATCCAGGTCTAGGAAGATGAGCATCCAAACAGGCTAGGCTCCCACAAAGCAAGTACATGCAGTAGGATCAAAACCCAGTGCCGTTGTCTTACAGTAAATTGTAAGTTTGAAACCACAAGTGTCCATTGGCAGATATACTTAAGATTAACTTGTTGATTATCGATCACTATGAACTTAATAGATAGCCCTAACATTCAAATTTATGAACTACCTCCTCACAGGTTACAACAACTCATTGTGATAAGTAAATGATTTAATCCTATAAATTAGACATATATATTTGGAATTAGTATCAATGGTTAATACCAATTATAAACCTCCTCTTCCTTGAAGTCCATTTCCTTTCAGTTCCTTTCCAACCTAAGAGAACAGCTCAGAAAGCAACACCAAGAAGCATAGCCTTATAATTAGTCTTGAGAGACCTGACAAAAGTGATTATGGCAATAATCCTTGGTGTGATGTTCTTTGCACATGTACATTATGACAATATTGATAGGAATTTATCAATACTGACTCAAAAGAATTTAGCAAGGTAGTTAGACTTTAAATATGAACATGTCAATAATCCATTACTCAAAATCTTTGGTGTCTACCTGTTTCAGAATTTCAGTATTTTTATCTGATCTTACAAAGGCAATTTTAAACACACTGTTCATGGCATAGTACTATTTGTTAGAGCATAGGCCAATAACCCTTAAGGAAATTCACTAGTATTTCCCCAGTCAAATGTATGAAAACTCATTTAGTAAAAGATAATATGTTTGCTTAAACTATAACACTTTGAGTCATGTTTTACCACAAAAAGAATTGAAAGAAAAACTAATATTCTTTATAAATTTTTTTCAGCATTGCAGATTGTGTAACTACCCCTTGAAACATAGACTCAGCCCAGGAAATAGAAATACAGTTTCTGACTCATTGTGACATTCTCTAAAATTATAGGAATTTATCTATCCCCTTTTCCAACATACATAGCATGATATATTTGGGTAAAAACATATCTGAGAGATCATTATCACAGTATTACTAAAGTAAAGAGTGATCAGTTTGATATAGAAATATTTTAAAAAAATGATCATGTTTCTACTTTGGTTAAATTTTTCAAGAGCAGCAATATAGTTGACATAATTTTAATGCTGGTAATATTTATTTTAACAACAGAAGAAAGTTATTTTTCATGTATAGTTAATAATGTTACATTTGTTGTTAAAATATTAATTTGTTCCCTTGTTATTGGAGGCTTTAGAATAGTTTAAATGTATGACAAAATTTTTGTTTCCCACCTTTTGGTATCAAGCACTAGATGAATGAACAATAGTGTATACAGCTGAATATCACATAAAAGTACACAAGATGGACATATGATTTCACACACCAACTCACCATGTGTGTTAGGAACTTTGTCTATGCACACCTGGCATTAGAAATAATGTCCTAGTCAAATAATCCTCCTAATATTTTCTAATGTCTCATTCTTTACAACCTTCCAATGCCCATTTTCAAAAGCAGATTTCAAATATTTTTGAAAGCAAAATGTCACACTTTGTTTGACATTGTGTATTTGAATGTATAAAAAGGTAGAGAGAAATGATTGTTCTTCACGAGGACCTGGTTGAATGCCCAGCGTCCACATATCAGCTCACAACTGTCTGTTACTCATGATCTAACACCCTCATACAGACATACATGCTGGCAAAACACCACTGCACATAAAATAAAAATAAATAAATGATTTAAAAACTATACTACCACTCTTACTAAGCACCTTCTTTAATATGTCACTAGTTTTTCTCTTGGGGGGGGGGGGGTATTGCACTGAGTACTAGTTCTTCTGTTTAACATGACAAAATACAGGACAGAAACAACTTAGGAAAGGATTATTCTGTCTTATAGGTCCGAGGATACAGACTCTTAACATGACAAGGAAGGCATAGCAGTACAAGTAGAAAGTGGCTTGGCACGTTGCTTCTACTGACAGGAATTATATAAAAATGTATAATTTAGCACAACTCCCTTCTACCTTTTCATTAAATACATAGTCTCAGTCTAGGAAATGGTGCCACCTATTGTTGGGGTGATTCTTCACTTAATAACTAATGTAGATAACTCCGTACAGTTATCCACTGGCTTGTCTTTTCCACAATTCTAGAACTTGTCAAACTGATAATTGTCACTAGCCATCGCATTCTGCAAAATATTTTTTCATATTTTCTCACATATGTAATTTTCATAGTATCATGAATTTTAGAAATGAATATAATACCTTGTAGCAGAACTCACTGCATATGCTAATGAAATGTGAGAAACAATACATCCAAGTAGACATACTGTAGTTTCTGCTGAAAGTTTTATCTAGCAATGATTCATATTAAACATTGTCTGCAAAATGGGTAGGGGAAGATGCATGTTGCCTTCTTTCTCACTTACCTTTTGGAGAAAAAGTAAGTGCTGCTTTTACAGCATATACTCCTACCAACAACTCTGCCACAACTAAAATACCTTAGATCTACAGTTTGAAGAAATTTCCCCACTGAGAGATTATTTTACCAAGTTATTTTGGGACCTTAGAACTGAAATTGGTTCATTTCTAAGTATATTATATGAATTAGACCTTGCCATCCAAAAACTTACTTTACTTTCAGAAAAGCTTTAGAAGTATGTCTGGATATTGATATTTGCATAACCATCTCTCCACCCCATCACCCACTTTGCATCTTTTTCTTGAACACTGGACTACCAAAAGCATTTGAAAGTGAGTGCATGAGACTCCAAAGCTACTGGAATTAGTGCTCTAGCGCTCATGACACTGAACACTAATGTATTTTTCATTACTGTTTAATGTTGGGAAATCCCATTTCACAGAGCCCAAGGATTAAATTGCTTCATTTGGAGGGAACAAGTGCATTCCCTGTCTTTTTCCTTAGGTAAAAGAAAAAGAAGACGAACAAATCTGAGATCATTTGCATTTCTTAAGGGTTAAGGCTTGCATACAGTCTACTAAGAACAACATTTCAATACTGTGAAAACATTTAAAAATATTAACATTAGAAAGTCTCTGCATATGAAATACTAGAATAAAAATAAATAGTAAAATTGATTAATGTACATATGTATATCACTAATCATCCAGTAGTATTGTTAAAAGGAAAAATCACTCATAATCATTTAGTTTTATTGTTTGCAGAATTTCCTTCAAATGCTTATAAATAGCATATTATGAATAGTGATGAAACCATATTTAATTAAAAATGCAATAATGATATAATACCTCTGCTGTAGGTAGAATTGCAAAGTAAATCACCTTTAAAATATATGTATATGTTGATACATGTATATACACTTACAATTAAATATGCATATTTTAGTGATATTTAGTGCTTTGTGGCAGAACCTCTTAAAAGAGCTGCAAGTTTTTTTGTGGTAAAGCTGAGTGAGGAAGCTCTTTTAATGTAGCCATGCCTCTACTTACCTTCAGCAAACAGAGTCTACTGAAGAAAAGACAGTTACCAAGAATCTGCACTTGACTCTGTTCTTGTCTGTCTAGAATCCCTTTTATTTTAAGCTTTCTCAGGCTTTATGTCAAAATTCTTTTTTTTTAATTTATTTATTTACTAAAGATTTCTGTCTCTTTCCCGCCACCGCCTCCCATTTCCCTCCCCCTCCCCCAATTGAGTCCCCCCCCCCAGCCCGAAAAGCAATCAGGGTTCCCTGTCCTGTGGGAAGTCCAAGGAACTCCCACCTCCATCTTGAGCATCCAAACTGCCTAGGCTCCCACAAAGCCAGTGCGTGCAGTAGGATCAGAAACACATTGCCATTGTTCTTGAGTTCTCAGTAGTCCTCATTGTCCGCTATGTTCAGAGAGTCCGGTTTTATCCCAGGCTTTTCCAGACCCAGGCCAGCTGGCCTTGGTGAGTTCCCAATAGAACATCCCCATTGTCTCAGTGTGTGAGTGCAAACCCCTCGCGGTCCTGAGTTCCTTGCTCATGCTCTCTCTCCTAACTCTATCAATTATGTCAAAATTCTTGTTAAACATTTGGGCTACATTTGTGGTCAAGTTTCAGAATGAAAGAAATTGAACCCCAAGCCAAGTTTGCCATTCTTCCAAATTCTATGCTCTTTTACTTTCCATTCTGTGTTTTAGAATTTACATTAGTTTAAGAGGAAGCAGACACATAAACATAGGTGAAAATTCAGAAAATTCAGAAGATTCTGTGCCTGAGAATCATAAGAAGGAGAAAATTTTATTATTTGTACTAAGCCACTGGCAGAGTCATATGCGAGTTCTATTCATGGTGAAACTATCAGTTTGCTTTGGTTCCTAAACAAATTTCCCATCTGTAAAATGGTCTTTTGTGTCTTAGAACTTTATGCTTCCTTGGGTTCAAACAATGCAAAACATATTTCTGTCTATGTGAGTATGAATACAAAATTTAAAAATATTAATCAAATGTTAAATACTACTGATGACATTTTAGGGGTTATTGGATTTGGGCTAAACATGGAGTACAGGGGTGATTTAGGAAATTAACAGTGTTTTAAATATATAAGGATAGCTGAACACCTAATAGAATCTGTAAATAAAATAATTACCATTCCTTACCATATCTGTCTTTTGTACAAAATCTGTCTTTTGTCTTTCATACTTTTATAAATTGAGTTTATTTAAAGGGGAAGCCACCTGTACTAGAAAAATCCAGCCAATAATTTGTCATGGTCTTTGCTCCTGAGATAATAGTGTCATGTTTTTGGGTGGGTTTTGTTGTTGTTGTTGTTGTTGTTGTTGTTGTTGTTTGAAAAGCAAGCCAGTGTCTTTAAAATTCATGTCTGAAATGAAAAGACTGAAAGAAGTAATTTTTCCCTCTGATCATTAACTGCAAAGTGGGCCTCAGAACACACCAGCTGAGCCCTCTGTTAGACATTGAAAGCCTCTGGCATTTTTCTGCTTTCCAACTCTGTCATTGGGGAGGTGGGACAAAGCAGTGCCGTCTACAAAGTTTATCCAGAACATGCTGGTGTTACAAGCAATCACTTGATGCCTATTATGCTTCTTCTGTGGAAGAGAGGTGGCTATCTGCAACAATAGTGATTTCTTTTCAAAGGGCCTTAATTGGGGTATTTCTCCTGGGCCGGATCCTAACTAACTGTTTTGATATGTGCCTGGGAGTACAGCAGTGGAAAAAGACCCAACAATAGCAACATCGGGAGTCTGAGGACTGCTGTCCCTATTTGCCCCCTGTGCAAACAAGCAGGAAAAAGTTTCCCCACTGTTGCCTAACCTACTGTTAACTTGGCAGGAATCCTAAAATGATGTGGAAAAAAAGCAAGGTGTGCAGACTTTGCTCTGCATGGCTGTAGAAATGCTTAGAGTAACCAGAACAATGTCCTCTTAGCCTGCCTTTTACAAGCAGCCACTCTGTGGTGTTGGACTGGTGTAGAGATTAGTTTCATGCAGTTGAGTTACACACTTGTGAGCTATTTTTCTGAAGTACGGATTTACTTCTGTGTAGGCAGGCTAGCATCCTTTCTTGAGGTAAGTCAGAAGGTGGCCTTATATTTTTATTTGAAGTGCTGAATGATTTTCCTCGCAACGAATTTGTGCCTCTCACTGGTATTTTCTGAAGTGAGATGTTATTTTGCAACTGATGGAAATCAGCTCACTTCTGTTCTGTAGTCTTATATCTCGTTGATGATTTATTTGTTCAGTAGCAAAAACTATGACAAATTGTGTGAGGCAGATTCATTACTTTTAGCTGGTATATTCCTGAAGAATTTACATGTAAATGCAACTGTGAATGTTTTACATTTCATAAGCTTGCTGCACGTGCTTTTGTAAGTTAAGTGACTTTTTTTTTTTTTTTTACAGATAGACTGAACTTCAAATTCCTTCCCCCCTCCTCACAGGTTATATTATCTGAAATCCTAATAAGTCTGTCAGGCTGTGTTCTCAAAGTAGGAGAGTAAGTCTTGATTTGCTTTTTTTCTTCTCTCCCTTTTAGACATGCAAAGCAGCCCACACAACCAGTTCACCTTCAGACCCCTCCCACCACCACCACCTCCTCCACACGCCTGCACCTGTGCCAGGAAGCCGCCTCCCACAGTGGACTCTCTTCAAAGAAGATCAATGACTACCCGCAGTCAGCCAAGCCCAGCTGCTCCTGCTCCTCCAACCAGCACACAGGATTCAGTTCATCTGCATAACAGCTGGGTCTTGAACAGCAACATACCGCTGGAGACCAGGTACTTAAGCTATTACTGATGACACTAAACTTGAATATTGACAGTTCCTAATAGTAGGAACTCCTTTCACCATGGTTGTCTGCGGAAAAACACAAATATGAACCACTATACACAATCAGGTGCATCAGTAAAAGGGCAGATCTCATCCCAGGCAGACAGGAAACAGTGATTCAGGCACACTCACAGACATGGAACAAAGCACATGTATGAGTCAACATGAAATAACAGATATATAAATACCTCATTTTCAGATACGGCCAAAAATAAAAGGAAGCAATGATCTGAGTTGTCACTATAGCCTCAATATGAAAATCAATTGTGTTGTATTTCAAGAAAGGAGAGAGGGGGAGGAAGAGAGGGAGGGAGAGAGGAGAGAGGAGAAAGGGAGGGAGAGAGGAGAGAAGAGAGAGGGAAGGAAGGAAGGGAGGAAGGAGAGAAAACAGTTGGAGGAACAGTGGCCATTGCCATGTTATTTATTATAAAATCACTTGAAAAGGAAAGTACCTTCTAATAGTTCAGAAAAGATTTGCCTTATGAAGGGAAACTGCATATGTACCTTGAAAATTGTATTCAAGTAGCATGACATTTTGAAGGACTGTTTTTCTGTCATGTCACACATTTGAATTTCTGAATTCACTACATAAGTTTTTATTGTGAATAAAGTTCTATTTCTCTACCATTCTAGGTCCTTAGACTATGAAATAATCAGCACTAGATAGGATTAATTGAGAAATCACTCACTATTTCCCATCATCCTTTCTTTTAACATTACAGTTTTTTGAGATGATAGTAAATCTCAGGGATGGAGCACTTGCCTGGAGTTCATCAGACCCTGAATTCAATCTTCATCACCACCCAAATGTTACTTTCTGTTAACATATCAAAACATAAACTAGTAAAGCAGAGAGAGCACTCTGTTGTCAAATTTCAGGAGTTCCTGCTGACTTCTCTATGTCTTAATCATTTTAGAAAGACAAATTTATATAAACAATGTTCAGAATATATCAGTCAATAAACAATGTCTGGCATGAACTTGTATCCCAATATCCTCTGGGAATCGTGACTGAAAGGGAGTGACTAATAAACTCACATTATGAGGCTTTCCTTTCTAGTAGCATATTAAATTAGAAGGCATCAGCGAGTATCACTACTTCCACTGAAAGTGCTGTGGCCCAAATCCAGAAAACTGTATCATTCATCATATACTGGATTAAAAAGGTTTGTAAGCCCCCTTTTTTTTCTGATCCCTTCCAATGGGACATGCAACAGTAGCAGTCAGGATCTGTGGTGAAGACAGCACATTCAGAATAGTACTAATGATAAGGTTTGTGCATTGTTCTTTTTTATTGAAAATTTCATACAGGCATATAATGTATTTTGATAAAAATCAGCCCTTTATTCCATCCCCATTCCTTTCCTTATCCCCATACCTCTTGTTCTTCTTCTTCTTTCATTGTAATTGGAGGGAGGAAGTCTATAAAATGAGAGAAGCAATGAATAATGGAAATCTACAGGGGCAGGAGTGATAGCTGAACATTTAAGAGCTAATCTTCCAGGCTATTCTTCCAGTAGACCTCAGTTTAACTCCTAACACCTACATGACTTCCCACAATCATCTAACTCTAGCCCCTGGAGATCTGACACCATCTTTTCCTCTTATTGGGCACCAGACATGCACATAGTGCATAGACATACATGTAAGGTAAAACACTCATAAACCTAAAATAAAAATAATAAATTAAAGAAATTGAAGAAAATGTAAATATTCATAGTTTTGAAAGAGAGGTTACTCCCTCATTTTTCTTTTGACTAGTCTGTGGGGCTAAGGAAACAGTGTGGATAACTAGCTGTTCTGTCAAGCAAACACAGTCCCTTCTTCTAGGAAGACAAATAACAGGAAATCTGGAAGGAGGATGGAGATAGGATCAGGCAAATTTAGAGAAAACTATTCTTATTTGAAATGTACATCTAGGCATGTTTGTACAAATTGCACCCACGGACCTTCTGTATCTGTGCAAGGAACGTATTAATTGGTCTCAGCTTCCTACGATGTAGAGACAAACATAAGTTTTCATGTGAGACTGCGGAGAGAGCCTTTTTAGCCCATTTGAAAATATATTCAGCATCAGAAAACTCAAATTGAAAATACCTACAAGCCTTATTGGCCTGATTAACTAGAACTTTTCAAATTTATCCTTGAAAAATATCTATTTCATACTTAGTCAATAAAAAGTAAGAATGAGTGCATAGTAATTTATGGACAAACTAAATAATAGGACCTCTTAGAGCCTTAGCTTCCTCATTTGTAAAATTAAGTTCAAAACATCTTCCAGACTTAAGAGCAAGCACTTACGTCCTGTCTTCCATCCCAAGGATGTTCCCAAAACTGCCTATCATGCTCATGTGTTAAAAAGAACAAACTAATATAATATAAAGTGCCTTGTGCATTGTGAAACACTTTGCACATTGAAAGGTGACATTATTATCTCTACTAAGTGGTCACCTGTGTCTTTTTATATATCTCCAGTAAGGAAATTGACTAATAACTGAAATATTTTATTCTACCTCAAACAACTGCTTGAAGATTCCTATTGAACCCAAATCTGCTACTTCTATTATGCCCTTAATTATCCCCTAAGTTTAGAGGCTCACCAAATAAAGACCCCTCTGTCACTTCTCATTATTTATGACTATGATATGTTAAGCTAAGTGATTCCTCAATTACTTCCCATATTCCTCACATTTCTGGATTTCAACTTCCATTCTTGATAACTTTCTTTAAAGCACACCCCACTTTGCCCAAACTGCTCTAGGAATGTAGTTTAAAGCTCAGTGTAGCTCAAGTCTTACCAGCTCCTTTGGCTTCAAGTCTCAGAGATCCATCAGGTTTCCCTGAAAAGCACACATTTTCAATTGATCTTGGTCCCTGAAAACTCAAGAAACTCTAGTCAAGACCCAAAGAAAAGGCAAAGTTTATAGACATAGATTTCGAACGTTAAAAGACAGGGAAATGTTCTATGTTGTTACTCCATTCTTTGTCCAATAGCTTGTTCTTGCCAATGACTCAATGTTTCTTTTGTCTACCACAGTATCTGCTTACACCTTTGCTAACTGCTTCATTTCATTTTGGCACTAGGTTCCAAAGCCTGTAAAGGGGAATTTGATTAGCTTACTTCATCTCTTATGTACTACAGTTTAAGCTTTTAAGCAAACCATATCAGTCATTCTCTCATTCCACTGAGTCCAGGGCCAAGAAGAAATCCATGTGGTTAAAAGATTAAAAATTTTTGGTCACCAACCTGGCATTTGACAGTCTTTCTCATAATTCCTCCTAAGACTGCTTGGTAGGAAAGACCTGGGAGCCTACCGGATGGCCCTTATATAGGATTCTTTTTTTTTTTTTATTGCGAAAAGAAGGAAAAAAAAAACATAAACAAAAAAACAAGTTTCCACCTCCTCCCAGCCTCCCATTTCCCTTCCCCTCCTCCCACCCTTCTCCCCCTCCTCCCACCCTTCTCCCCCTCCCCCCACTCCTCTCCCCCTCCTCCCTCTCCAGTCCACAGAGCAGTCAGGGTTCCCTGCCCTGTGGTAAGTCCTAGGTCCTCCCCCCTCCGTCCATATCTAGGAAGGTGAACATCCAAACTGGCTAGGCTCCCACAAAGCCAACACATTAAGTAGGATCAAAACCCCCTGCCATTGTCCTTGGTGTCTCATCAGCCCTCATTGTTCGCCATGTTCAGAGAGTCCAGTTTTATCCCATGCTTTTTCGGTCACAGTCCAGCTGGCCTTGGTGAGCTCCCCGTAGATCAGCTCCACTGTCTCAGTGGGTGGATGCATGCCTCGTGGTCCCGAATTCTTTGCTCATGTTCTCCCTCCTTCTGCTCCTCCTTGGAACCTTGGGAGCTCAGTCCAGTGCTCCTGTGTGGGTCTCTGTCTCTATCTCTATCCATCACCAGATGAAGATTCTATGATGATATGCAAGATATACGTCAGTATTGCTCTAGGATAGGGTCATTTCAGGTTCCCAATCCTCAGCTGCCCAAGGAACTAGCTGGGAACCTCATCTTGGGCACTAGGGAGCCCCTCTAGGGTCAAGTCTCTTGCCCACCCTAAACTGGCTCCCTTAACTAAGAATTGTGGTTCCGTGCTCCCCTATCCACCTTTCCTTTATCCCAATTCTCCTGTTTCCCAGGTCCCCCCTCCTTCCCTTCTACCTTTTCTCTCCCCATCTCCCTTTACCCCCATCCCACCCCATCCCCAAGATCCCATTTTCTCCCCGGAAATTTGGTCTACTTCCCTTAGCCAAGAGGACAACTATATGTTTTTCCTTGGGTTCACCTTCTTACTTAGCTTCTTTAGGTTCACCTCTTGTAGACTCCGTGGTCCTTATTTATGGCTAGAAACCAATTATGAGTGAGTACATCCCATATTCATCTTTTTGGGTCTGGGACACCTCACTCAGGATAGTGTTTTCTATTTCCATCCATTTGCATGCAAAATTCGAGACGTCATTGTTTTTTACCGCAGCGTAGTACTCTAGCGTGTATATATTCCATACTTTCTTCATCCATTCTTCCATTGAAGGGCATCTAGGTTGTTTCCAGGTTCTGGCTATTACAAATAATACTGCTATGAACATAGTTGATACACAAAGGATATGGAAGCAGAGAGGGAAATCAGAGAAGCTTCACCATTCACGATAGCCACAAATAGCATAAAATATCTTGGGGTAAATCTAACCAAGGAAGTGAAAGATTTATTTGACAAGAACTTTAAGGCATTGAAGAAAGAAATTGAAGAGGATACCAAAAAATGGATGGACCTCCCTTGCTCTTGGATTGGGAGGATCAGCATAGTAAAAATGGCAATTCTACCTAAGGCAATTTATAGATTCAATGCAATCCCCATCAAGATCCCATCAAAATTCTTCACAGATCTGGAGAAGACAATAATCAACTTTATATGGAAAAACAAAAAACCCAGGATAGCCAAAACAATCCTATACAATAAAGGATCTTCTGGAGGCATTACCATCCCTGACTTCAAACTCTATTACAGAGCTACAGTAATGAAAACAGTGTGGTACTGGCATAAAAACAGAGAAGTCGACCAATGGAATCGTATAGAAGACCCGGATTTTATCCCACAAACCTATGAACACCTCATTTTCGATAAAGGAGCTAAAAGTATGCAATGGAAGAAAGAAAGCATCTTCAACAAATGGTGCTGGCACAACTGGATGTCAACCTGTAGAAGAATGAAAATAGACCCATATCTCTCACCGTGCACAAAACTCAAGTCCAAATGGATTAAAGACCTCAATATCAGCCCGAACACACTGAACCTGATAGAAGAGAAAGTGGGAAATACCCTACAACAGATGGGCACAGGAGATCGCTTCCTATGTATAACCCCAGAAGCACAGACATTAAGGGCAACATTGAATAAATGGGACCTACTTAAACTGAGAAGCTTCTGTAAAGCAAAGGACATGGTCACTAAGACACAAAGGCAACCTACTGACTGGGAGAAGATTTTCACCAACCCCACAACAGACAATGGTCTGATCTCCAAAATATATAGAGAACTCAAGAAACTAGAGTTTAAAATGCTAATTAACCCAATTAAAAAATGGGGCACTGAACTGAACAGAGAATTCTCAAAAGAAGAAGTTCAAATGGCCAAAAGACACTTAAGGTCGTGTTGAACTTCCTTAGCAATCAGGGAAATGCAAATCAAAACAACTTTGAGATATCATCTTACACCTGTCAGAATGGCTAAAGTCAAAAACACCAAGGATAACCTATGCTGGAGAGGCTGTGGAGGAACGGGTACCCTCATCCATTGCTGGTGGGAATGCAATCTTGTGCAACCACTGTGGAAGTCAGTGTTTCGGTTTCTCAGGAAATTCGGGATCAACTTACCCCTGGACCCAGCAATACCACTCTTGGGAATATACCCAAGAGATGCTTTATCAAATGACAAAAGCATTTGTTCAACTATGCCTATATATGATTCTTAACAGTCATCTAGACTCACATATCCAGGGATATATGCTATGGCCAACAATCATTTATCTCCCTTATTTTACTATGATTTTGGCTGATACGTTCTACTCCAATGTCACCAAGTTTGATGGATATATGACACTGTTGATACAGTTAACAACACTAGTAACTATGGCTCTAAGTCTTTTTTAATAAAGTCTAAGACTAGGCCATATTTTATATACTCTATAATTGAAACCTCTTAAATTATACATTTGAAAAGTGTGGCATTGCTAGACTAGATTTAGACCCTTGAACTGTCATAATTTGATTTCATCCTGATGGAATACGAAGTAGTAACAGAATCCTAATTCTACCACGCAAAGTAGATATTTTGCTGTCATGCTAATATAAATCTGCAAGATGGTGAGATATTCATTGTCATTTTCACATAAGTCACTGATAAAATGTATATAGAGCCAGAATACGGTCAGAGCTCTCTGACATACCACTGAAAACCTCTCTGCAAGGCTACTTCTGCTATCAGACAGCACAGTAGTACTAACATACAACCCACATTTCTGCATATTATTTAGAGCCATATTATGCATGGGATCTTGTCAGATGGCTTACTGATTGATACAGTGTGCCTACATTTTTTCTGATCTATCAATCTAATAACTGCTCAAATAAAGAAGTATTTGCCTAACATGAATTCTTTTAGGTGCTTTATACTTTCTTCTCACAGTTTCTATTCTTACTTTTGTTACTAAATGCTCAAACTTATTTTAATAGTTTGCTCTACCTTAATCTCATGATGATTTTTACTGTGCCCTGTCCATTTTCAAAACTTAAGTTTATGTTTACGATCTCTAGTTTTCTGCCACCTTTCTTCTATGCCACAGTCTCTGGAATGGCCATAGAATACAATTCACAGAAATTAGCTCTCCTCTGGGATAAAATATTAACATATTTAGAACACTCAGATGCCAATGTCCAGCTTCAGTGAGGTTCAGGTACCAAAAAGGAGGTGTGGATTGGTGGGGGAAAATAGGGACAAATGTACATATGAGGGTTTGGCAGCTCTCTCTCCTCTCTCTCTCTCTCTCTCTCTCTCTCTCTCTCTCTCTCTCTCTCTCTCTCTCTCTCTCTCTCCCTCTCCCTCTCTTCTTCAGCCAGAAAGATTCTTTTTATTTATATCATATTGACTACATAAGTCAGTTGGCAAGCATCAGAGCCCTAGTTCTTTTTTACTCCCCCATTAAATGTCCAGGGTAAAAAGCGAAGTACAAAGCAGACAGTCTTATCTGAAACAGCATCTTTGGACAGCATCTGTCAAATCAGGAGGTTACAAGTTTCTCAGGGTCTTTCAAAGTATAGGACCTTCTATTTTTACAGCATGTGTCTATGCTGGCTGTTCATATGGTTAAAATATGTTAGACAGTCTGAAATTATTTTTACCTTAACCAAGTTACATACAGAATCATTTGTTGTTTTCTAAAATGCAAGCTTTACAAAATATCTCATAGTAAGCATTTAACTGACGGATTACAACATTTTTCTGTTCCTTGGTTTTATACTAGGGGCCTATTATTTTCATATGCTCCCAGAAAGGAAGATCTTTGCTTCTCATTCTTTTTCCATCAACCCATACCATTCTTATTTCCTCCATATAGGCTCCAGTAAAGGGTAATAGATATACTGTGACATCTTGTATCCAGAGCTGTGATGTGGGATTCCCCTCTGTATGCTGTGAATACCATTGGTTATTAAATAAACTGTCTTGGCCTGTGATAAGGCAAAAGAACAGAGCTAGGTGGAGGAAACTAAACTGAATACTGGGAGAAAGAAGAGTCAGGAGAAGCCATGTAGCTCTGCTGGAGACAGACAAACAAAACTAATCCCGATAAGCCACAGCCTTGTAGCAATACACAGGTTAACTGAAATGGGTTAAATTAATATGTAAGAGTTAGCCAGTAAGAAACTACAGCTAATGGGCCAAGCAGTGATTTTATTGATACAGTTTCTGTGTGGTTATTTTAGCAGCCTCCCTACAGCAAAATGGCATCCAACATGAGGCTCCAAATGAAGACTGATGCTAAAAAGAAATCCCATACTAGCTCAGAATTGAGCATATTAAAGGGTTGTTTATTTAGGTGCAGAATCACAGATCACACTCCTCTACTCAAACGGGGAACAGAAACCAAATCCCGCTGCCGAAAGAGAGGACAAACATGTGCTTTACATCGACATATATAGTACAAGAGGCCACGCCCAAGTGTGAAGGTAGCTTAAAGGCTACTGGCTGTAGGAATTCCTACAGCAGAGCTGAGCAAGAAATCTCTTAGAATCTACCCTATTAGTATCACAATCTTTGTATATGTATAAGCTCGTGTGTGTGTGTGTGTGTGTGTGTGTGTGAGAGAGAGAGAGAGAGAGAGACAGAGACAGACAGAGAGAGAGAGACAGACAGACAGAGAGAGACAGACAGACAGAGAGAGAGAGAGATATGCACATGCCAGAAGTCAAACTCAAACATCATTTATCAGGTACCATCTACCTTATTTTATAAAACAGGTTCTTCATTGGCCTGGAGTTTGTCAATATAGTTAGTCTAACTGTCCAGCACACACTGGGAATCTGCCTGTTTCTGCCTTCCCAGAACTTGGGTAACAAGTTCACACCAAGTTGCTTGGCTTTTATTTTGTCTGTTTATTAAATTTTCATAGACTATATTTTGATCATATTCCTTCTCCTCTCCAAAGTCCTCTCATACCCCCACCCAACTTCATGCTTTCTCATAATATAAAAAAACAAAACAAAACAGATCAACAAAAACAGTACACAAGAAACCATGGATTCTCTTTTATATTGGCCAACTACTCTTGATCAACAAAAACAGTACACAAGAAACCATGGATTCTCTTTTATATTGGCCAACTACTCTTGAGCATGAAGTTTGCGCATGAGTATGGTTGTTATCACCAGTGTCAGTCTACCAAAGAAAATTGAATTTTGTTCTTCTAGCAGCTATCAATTGCAAATAGCTGGCTTTTCTGTTAAACATGAGTACTGGAGATGGGATTTTGGTCCTTGGATTTGAATAGCAAGCACATTATTAACTGAGCTGTCTTGCCAGGCTCACATACTTTTAATGAACCTTTGCCCAACTTACACTTTAATATATATTTCTTGATGTTTGTTTGCCATATATAGTGCATAGATATTTTTTTTTGCAATGAGTGCTAGAAATCAAGAAAAGATTCCCTAACTTTTCACTCTGATAACAATTGTATATCTCTTTCTCTTTGTTCTTCTTACTTTACACATATTTTTAAAAATCAACCTTTGCTAAAATCCTTAGTATTTTCTTGAGTCTCAGACGCAGTTTGGACAAGAGCATTCTTGACATTACTTTAATTATATATTCTTATACCTTTGTATCTTTTGTTCTCATGCCCATATTTAGGTACATGTCCTTCACAGGTTGAAACTAAATGGAGACACACAGGTTCCTATCATTAACAAATCTCCAATTTAAAGAGTCTTAGAATATGAACCCTACCTACTGCACTTTAAAGAACTGTTTTCCTAAAGCCTAGGATTTTTGCTTTATAATATGCATATTAACTCCAAGATAAAATAATTTCTTCCTCAAAAGCTTGCTATCACCTATAATCCAAAATTTCTCTGTATTTTAGTTGATTCACAATATTTCATTTTCCCTACCTTCTGGGATGTGCAGTCTCCAAGAAGACAAGTTGAGTTTGCTATATATTTGTGTTTAGGTAAATAATACAACTAATATGTGACCATAGAATTATAATTACTTCTGTTCACTGTACTTTTCTCTTATGGCATTTCTCTGTTGGTATTGAAAGTTAACAAGCATATTTTTATTCATCTGGACAAATGGCTCATTGTAGATGTTCTGATCCACTAGATATAAGGTATGTGCCCTTGTATATGTTATTCATCAACACCATGTTTCAGGCTTATCATCTGTACAATAAGGGTGATAGTAAAACCTATTTATGAGGTTCATGAGGGTGTTGTGATAATTAAGTAAATTAAATTTTCAATATTCTTAGAGCAGCCATGAACCCAGGAAGTATTTGATAAATAGTAGTAATAATAGCACAATAATAATAACACAAGGACAAATTCTCCTTCTTATTCCTTTTCAATTTCTTTCTTCATCCAATTAAAAATGTTTCCCTCCTTACACTCATAATCTACCCCAAGTAAACGCATATGTTATTATACTGCCTTTCCTGGCATGCTTTTGCATAAATATATGCTAACATCACTGTATTCCAATCCTTAGAGCCATACTCCTTTTTTTGTGTTTTTATGACACAAACCTATGAGACCTAGTGAGGTTACCTTGTCATCAATCTCCAGAACAACTTTAGGATTACTACATGCCTTCTGTCATTCAGAGAAATAATGCCCTAACTAATCACTATACTCTGATTTGTATCCTACCATGAACTTTTCCTTTCTTGGCTATCAACCCTTTTACCTCCTCTTCTAGCCCATCCATTGGTAGTGACAGTACTATATTTATAGATGACCTATCTTTTTAAACCAAAGAATGGGCACATTACCAAAATCAAAGAGACTTAATGATGTATTTAGACATATGTGATTCAACATCCAAGACTAAGACACTGATGTTGTCACAGACCTAGATATATTACTAACCTCAACAGCTTCAGTTTCTCTAAGTGATACATGGAGAAATCACAGGCCTTACCTTGTGGGTTTGTCTTAAGACCCGAATGAAAATATATATGTAAAATATCTGCTCAGACCCAAGAACATAGAAAGTATCAAATAAATATTACCATTTTCAATTCAGTTTAAGATCCTGGCAGGAATAAGATAACAAGGATAAAAGTTCAGAGTCACTACAGTTCAGAAAGCCACATTAGCTTCAATCTGTTCTAAAACATCAACTATCCACATATATCTCTGAGTCTATGGCTTACTGAGCATGTCTTGCAGAGTATTCACTGAACACTTACTGATCCTGGTACTCTGTGACTACTCCAAGGATCCCTATAGTCTAGAACCTTATCTTCTAGTATTAGCCACAACAATATTAGCGAAAAGTGTAGTCCTGTTACATGTGTACTGTATCTTGATCCTTATGCATGCACTGCTTTAATACTTATATGAATACCCGTATTTGGGGTACTTTTAGTATATTATCCCCAATTGAGAAATCAAGAAATTAATAAACACCACAGAGGTAGGAACTAACAGTCTATGTAACGTTTTTAATCCAAGATATAGGTTTAGTATCTACATGTTTGACTATGCATTGCTTCCTTTCTTTTTTCTTTTTTCTTTTTTGCATTTTTTTGCATTGCTTCCTTTC
The DNA here is from genome assembly GCF_018167655.1 of Microtus oregoni. Lineage (NCBI taxonomy): Eukaryota > Metazoa > Chordata > Mammalia > Rodentia > Cricetidae > Microtus > Microtus oregoni. The sequence goes on from NW_024544721.1 coordinate 3,310,163, forward strand.
TGTGGTAGTGACAATAAAACAAAATGAATAACAACTCCATAATAAATAGTTATATCTATGTAATCCCAAAGCCAACATACTTGGAAGAAGCAGACCTAACCAAGGTGGGAATAGCGATGCTGAGGAAGCAACGTGGTAGATAGAAAAGAAAAATGGAAGCTTCTGTGAGGAAAAAAAAAAGCATAAAATTGTGTTATATCACAAGATTTGGTGAAAACTGGAGGAAAAGGCATTCTAGAAGGAATCATCATACTCATACACCTGTACATTCATCAGTCATCTATTTAAGTTATCCTTAAACTGTTGTAGTAGGAACGGCGGGGCTGTGTCCCGCCACCCGGCTAGCTTTACACCCGAAATAATTACAAAGAAACTGTATTCTTTTAAACACTGCTTGGCCCATTATATCTAGCCTCTTCTTGGCTAACTCTCGCACCTGGACTAGCCCATTTCTAATAATGTGTCTAGCACCCCAAGGTGCTTCTTACCAGGAAGATTCTAGCCTATGTCCATCCTGAGTCGGAGCTTCATCGCATCTGCCCCAGAGAGGAGAGCTATCGAGTCTGGGTCTGAGGCATCTTACCTCACTTCCTCCCAGCATTCTGTTCTGCCTACTCCACCCACCTAAGGGATGGCCTATCAAATGGGCCAAGGCAGTTTGTTTATTACCAATGACCTTCCTCCATCGTTAAACCTTCCCCTTCTTAACCATTTGGACCTATTTGGCCAAGGTGTCAGTGTTGTAGGAAAATGTGTTCCTTCTGATACTGATAAAAGGTAAACATTATGGAACCCCAAAAATATGCCTTTTAAGCTATGAACAAGAAAGAAATTTTAGGCTGAAGTCCCTGCTGTATTTTCTTTCTTTATCATGGTGTCAATATATAAGTATTCTGTAGACTACAGATTCTTTGTTTATTCGTTTCTTCTGTACACAGCCAATTACGTCCTGTCAAATAAACCTCCATATCAGTGTCATCATGTGGCTTTGACCCTTTGCCATTCTGATAAAAGCCTTCAAGAGTAGACTGTAGAACCACTAAATCTGGTGTTGAATTTCACTTTTTCGTAGTAGGCTGAGGGCACATTGTGGAATTCTAAACCTCAGTTTTCTCATATTAAAAATAGGTTTCTAGCACTCACATCAACTGTGACAAGGCTTATTTTAGATTTCATATGTGATTTGCACTCTGCTTTTAGTTTTCTCTAGCTTTTCAAAATACCCCCTTTTTTCTTTCCTTTCTGTATGTTGATCAGTCCTGTTCACACATTCTTTGAGTATATGTGGCCCACCAGATTTTAATATCTGATCAATCAGTCCTTATTTCTGTAGAGACATCAAAAAGCTACCCACAGCCTTCAAAGCACAGGGACATTTCCTTCAGTTTCTCAAACTGTTTATGCAGCTTCTCCTTTAAGGAAAAATTTTCAGTATTATTGTTTCTCTTAACTATGTTCTTTTGTGCCTCTCAAGTCAATCTTCTAACTTGGAGTATATAGTCTTTTACTCACTAGAATATTTAGTCAAGTACTAGATCAAGACCTCTGAAGTTTGTTTGACCTGTTCTTGGAAATGTAATTTATCTATTTCAAATGATTGTGATATATACCAACTTTGTTCATTCACCAAAATAATTCCTACTTAGATATTTGTTGTTAATTTTTCCAATGCTAGGGAGAGCGTGCATTTAAGAAAAGAATGGCCACATCAGCTAGCAAAAGTGAACCAGAATTATGTGAAGGAGTCAGAAGGATAGTGGAAAAGTCTATCCCTTTATTTTTATCATATGCTGATAGATGGTTGTTCCTTGGTATGATACAAACTGCCTTTATTGGCTTTGGGCCCATAGGACACTTAAGTAGCCTGTACAGGGTTATTTTTTAAAAGAACAAAAACAATTGGTGCACAAGACACTGACTGGCAAAGACTAAAAGGAGAAATGAAATCCGTATGACTGATGCTTGCTATACTTTTAGACCTAGTGTCTGTCTTGGGGAAATAAGAAACATTTGAAAGAAATGTTCATTAATGGTGATGACAGTATTATAAATATCTATGAAATAATACCTTTTACATATTAACTCATAAAAATAAGCTATCTAGCAGTAATTATATTTCTGTATTTTACAGTAGTACTAAAATCTACCTAAGATTTAGAAGTAGCTTTTTCCCCTTAGAATATTTGCAATAGAAAAATAGATTTACAGGAATAATTTTTTCCTCCAATAATGACTAAAGGAAAAAAAGCTTGAAATGTACATATTCACTGCTTAAATTCAGCAATACCTCATGCTTTAATCCTTGAACAGCACTGGGTTTAGCCAAATCTATCTTCAGCCACAGATTTAAAGATTCATTTTAAGACAAGAAAATACTTCTTAGAACTAATCTAGGACCTATAAATCCTGTTTACTACACAAAAACAGGAATCAACCAATCTTTTCAGACTATAATAAATGATAAATATAGAATAAATTTGAATAAAGATAATTTTGTATTCACAATATGTTCTTTAGATGTTGGAAACAAAGCTTTAGTAATATAAAACAACACATAGGAGTTCATTGTCACAACAATCTGTAGCACTTCTGTGATTTTTTTTCTGTGTGTATTTTTGTGATAGTATTTTTAAGTATGCTTTTTAATAAAACATTCTCAGGTTCATCTCAAAATAAAACCATAAGTAAACATAATTTGTTATATGTTATAAGGATAGGAAATTTTTTCTGAGATGAGAAGAAATCCAATTTTATATGGAGATTTATTTAGGAATCCAAGTGTAAATGTAAACAGGTGTTTTAGGGAATGGAAAATAAACTGATTGATGTAATATCTGAGCAAAACAACCCAAAATTAGAATGTAGAGAAGTCACTCTCTGACTTTTTGCCTTCCTTAACCATATATCATCATACTTTCCTACCAAATTCACTATTTAACCCAGAAATACAGGATTTTGAGCAGAAGAGAAATAGCCTTTAACAATTTTCCACTCCAAACTCAATTGATTATCATAATAAATATTTTCATTGTCATGTCAAGCTAATAGACACATGTCTGATGTATTTTACTGAAAGTACAAAATATATTTGAATTGCTAGAAACTAATTTTCCTTTGGACTCATTTTTCTGCAGAGGTTTATTTCTCTCTCTCTCTCTCTCTCTCTCTCTCTCTGTGTGTGTGTGTGTGTGTGTGTGTGTGTGTGTGTGTGCGCGCGCGCATGAGTGTATGTGTTTGTGTCTCTGTATTTATCAAAGGCATTGCACTCAACATCACCCATTGGGAGAAACCAGCTGGTTCTTTATTAATTCCACAACACAAAAGTGTTTGTCCTCTAAGAGCAAAAGATAAAATCGGGTTTAGTCGTCAGATCTTTGAACCATCTCTGCAAGAACTGTGAAACTTTGCTACCCAATATTTCATTTAAGAGCTAGAAAGCTCAAAAAGAATTGCCCCCTTTGGCAAACAGATATGCAAATAAACAGTAACATCTGCTTCCCCATTCTATTAAAAAACACTTTGATGTGAGGGTATAAGAATGTGCATAACAAAAGTACTTTAAATGGAAAACAACAGTTCATTATAAATACTATGATGGATTAAATGCAGTATAGATGCCTTTCAACAATTTCATCAGATAATTATTGTTTGTTTACCATGTTACAGCACTATTCTAATGTGACTCTGGTGGCAACAAAGAAAAAAAATAAAAGAAAACCCTACCTTCAATGATCTTATATTCTTGTTGAAAATAGAGTCTTTTCTCATAGAGAGACAAATAATAATACAGGACTTGTGAACTAAATGGATGTGATCTGGAAGAAGAAATATTTTAACTTTGTTTTCCTTTACTGGTGTTCACACTTGACTCTTTCAAACAGTTAAGAAAAGCACTTATACTGGTTAATTTGTAAAAAGCCAAAATGCAGTACTCATAATTGTGGAGCTTTGGAGATCTAGGATTAAGGCACAAGTAAGTAGTGTCTGGTGATGGTGTGGCCTTCATAGATGGTATATGCTGTTATGTCCTTTCATGGTAGCAGTGGGCTATCAGGTTCTCCTGACTCTCTTTTGTAAGGACACAAATGCTATTCTTGACCCAACAATTGTCCAAATATCACACCCTTTATTCCCAACACATTAGACATTTTAATTCAAAACACAAATTATAAAGGGATTAACACATTCAGACCATATCAATTTTTTTTACCTCAACTTTCATATAAAAATTCTTTATCTGTGTTTTTATAGCATTCTGTGGTGTAGTGACACATAACTTTAGTCCCAGCACTTGAGGGGCAGAGACAGGTAGATCTCTGTGAGCTAAAGGCTAACCTGGTCTACATAGCAAGTTTCAGGCCACCAAAAATTGCATAGTTAGAACCTGACTCAATCCACACACCATATTTTTGGAGGGTACATGGAAAAATAGAATAAGTGAAAGTAAACAATAAAATATATCCAAAATAAGGAAGAGATGTTGGTTGAAACCAGTTTTATTCTCAAAATTTTAGGATACTTTTAAAGAATAGTTTTGAATTTTTCATTCTTTAATTAATAATTGAAAATATTAATCTAGGTCTAGAAGGAGAGGGAAAAGGGTCTATACCATCTCTTTCTTATCTTCAGTCTCTCTGTGTACATGTGTATTCCTTATTCAAGTGTATATACTTAATTGTGCATACATGTGGATGTCAGAGATCAATCACAGGTTTGGGTCTTCACTTTCCACCTTTGTTGAAACCATATTATTTTATTGTTTGCTTGTGCATATGCCAAGCTAGCTGGCCTTTGACGTTCCAGGGATTTTCTGGTCTTCACCTTCCAACTTGCTGTAATGGTCATCATTGTTATGTCGGGTTCTTGGTCTTGAACTACGATACACAGACTAGTATAGCAATTGCTTTTCTCACTAAGCCATATCTCAAACACCTTTTCTATCATTTTCTGAATGCTTATTTTATCATATTTATTTTAATTTGTGGTTTTAATACCAATGGTTAGAAAATCTTAACAATATTCCACTAGGTCACTAGGTAGTATGTAATGAATCTAGTTCTAACCTAAATATTTCTGGGCTAGGCATTGTAGCATATACTGTAATTTCTGAACTCAGGAATTGATGGAGGATTTCCATGTGTTGAGGCCAACTTTATGTAATTAGTTAGTTCCAAGTTACTATGAGCTATATAGAGTAAAAACATCTCTGTCTCATTTCAAGAGCCCAAGCAACAACAACCAAAAAAACAACAACAACAAAGTCTCAGAAAGCAAACAAGCAAAATATGGTGACGGTTTGATTTTAGAGCTCACCCATGAGAGATGTGTGTAATTAAGAGTTTCACTGATAGGCTTAATTATGAATTTCTGTGAATGATACATGAAGTCTTGGACAATTTAAAATAGATTAATATAAGAATGAAAATCTAAATGATGAGAATCTGGGTATAGGACTCTACAAAAAAGGACAAAATTATTGAAAAGTAATAATCTAAGAGCACAAAGGAGTAAGGAAATTTTTTTCAAGGCAGAGGTAATTATAATTTTCAGACGCTAGAGATGAGTCAAATAAAATATGGATGAGAAGAGACCTTTGATTCTCACTCTTAAGAGTATTAAGCAGCCAATTTAGTAAAATGGTGAGTATGAACCAGCACAATTTTGGTTTTGAAGTAGTAGGGACATAAGATTATGGAGGCAACAGACAAATTAAGTAGGATTGAAACGAAGCTAAATCAAGGTAAATCATTTATATACATTGAAAAGGGAACTAAAGGAGAATTACATTCCATAAGTTATTTACTAGTAAAGATAATGATATTATTGAGAGGCAGAAATGAACATATAGGCCAGAGAGTGAGAATATGGAAAAGTACAGGTAAGACCAAGTGATGCTAAAGGAAACAGCATGATCCCACACAACAGTTCAGCTTCTGAGCCTCCAGATCGTCCATTGTGGTAATGACACAGTTTGAGACTCCCTACATTGCCCATCTACAAAATGTTGCTTTTGTCAGTAGCATAGCAGAAGGTGGTATTATAATCTCCCCACCCTTAAAGTCAGCTGTCAAACTTAAATCATATATTCCCAAAGGCAAGTAGCTACCTTGCCAAGTCATGATTATAAGTAATATTTCTTTCCTCCATCTGACATACATACACAGAACTCTAGGCAGTCCCACATAACTGACAAAAGTACTCAATAGTGACATATGTACACCTCAGGGCTTACATTGATAAAGCAGCTGCTAACTTATAGCTGCTTCTGATTTATCTATGGAATTATCAACTACAACATGATATTAGCCTCCTTAGAAAATTTAATTTCTTTTGGCATAAAATATTCACAATCTTCTGTTTCTCCCGAATTCAATTAAAATAATTGTCTTTCATACATGACAGTCCAATCTTTCAAATTTTGTCATTTACTATAGTGAATTATGTCAAGAACCAGGTAACTTTGCAGCAACACATTCCTGGTTACCTTTCAACAGCTAAGTATTTTTTTTAACAAAGTCAAAACCTTGGATTTTAGATAATGTATTGGATATATGTATAAATGTGTGTGTGTGTTTCATGTGTGCACCTATAGGCATGCATGCACATATGTGTCAATAGATTTTGGTTCTTGAAAATACTTTCACTTAATATGTTATCTCAGCCTGTACAAACCTGGAAGGTGAATATGATAAGAAGCAGTCTCAATTTACATGAAAGTAACAGGGCTTGGTGAAATCTTAACGGATCTTATGGCAGTCAGAATAAGAATTGGAACTAGAATTCAAGTATACAGAACCAGCACAATAATCTCTGCATATGACAATGGTTCTGCTATGTGGAAAGCTTCAAACTATCTCCTTTTGTCTATTGGTGAATTGTCTTATGGTTCAGTTAATCTTCCCTTCCTAAAAACATAACCTAGATTTTAGTCTATTCATATAAAATCTTGATGAAGCTAAATGCTCAGAAAATAGAAGGGTTCTGGGTAATTGGATTTGCTGATTAGCTTAAGGTTAAATAGAACTTTTCAAAAAATTGTCATTCTTGTTGAAAACCATTCTTAAATATAAATCCACTTTCCTTTTAATCCAAATGATAATAATTTAATCTTTCACAGGGATCTCACGATTGTCAGTTTAGACATGAGTTTCTATTATATAGTGCTCTAAACAGAAAAGATATTGTAGAGTGGATAAAATATCATGGATATTAGTTGCGAATTTTAATGGTCTCCTGTGAGTACTGAAGAAGCACAAGATTCAGAGTTAGAAATCTTGAACCCAATTCCAGCTCTGCCACTAAATAAATATATGACATTGATGACATCTCTTTCTTCAGCACAACCTCATTTTCTCCAACTGTCAAATGAGGGAATGGGGCTAAATATTTAAGATCATTTAGGTTTGCAATTTCTGTCATTTTGTGGCTTATCTTCCAGGGACTTGCTTCTCCACTGAAAGAATTCTGATAATTTAAGCTTTCTGATAATTTAAGTTGAATTATAAGTAATTGCAAGCTTGGTAATTCTATGTGAGATTCCCACATATGAGAAATAAATTTAAGTATGATTACTGAGATACATTCAGAATATCTAATACGTAAGAGGAAATTATAAAGATGCTACATGTCCCTATCTGTCAGGCGGGAGTGGTGATGGCAACAAGTATACTTAAATAAGCAGTCCTAGGTCATTGTAAAGCTAGCTTAAAAGATGATCTCACCGATACATGTATGATCAGCAAAACTTTGTTTGATAAATTTAAAATATTCTCTGTGTATCTCTCTGTCTCTGTCTCTGTCTCTGCATCTCTGTTTGTGTGTATATCTGTGTGTGTCTGTGTTTTAAAATGCAAAACTTTTCATGGACATAGGATTTAAAACAACTTTATATAGAAATTTTGTCTCACATAGGCTTGTATTTAGAAGCTTAATTAGTGTAGAACAAATTCCCATTGGTTTTAGTAATAAAAACTTAGAGCAGATACTAGAGGCTGAAAACTGAAAAGGATCTGAGAAACAAAGCAGCCAGCCACTACTTCTTTTTTTTTATTGAAAAAAAATTTCCGCCTCCTCCCAGCCTTCCATTTCCCTCCCCCTCCTCTCCCCCTCCTCCCACTCCTCTCCCCCTCCCTCTCCAGTCTGAAGAGCAGTCAGGGTTCCCTGCCCTGTGGAAAGTCCAAAGTCCTCCCCCCTCCATCCTGGTCTAGGAAGGTGAACATCCAAACTGGCTAGACTCCCACAAAGCCAGAACATGAAGTAGAATCAAAACCCAGTGCCCAGCAGCCTTCATTGTCCGCCATATTCAGAGAGTCCGGTTTTATCCCATGCCTTTTCAGTCACAGTCCAGCTGGCCTTGGTGAGCTCCCAATAGATCAGCCCCACTGTCTCAGTGGGTGGATGCACCCCTTGTGGTCCCGACTTCTTTGCCCATGTTATCCCTCCTTCTGCTCCTCATTGGGACCTTGGGACCTCAGTCCAGTGCTCCAGTGTGGGTCTCTGTCTCTATCTCCATCCATCGCCAGATGAAGGTTCTATGGTGATATGCAAGATATTCGTCAGTATTGCTATAGGATAGGGTCATTTCAGGTTCCCTATCCTCATCTGCCCAAGGAACTAACTGGGGACATCGCCCTGGGCACCTGGGAGCCCCTCTAGGTCCAAGTCTCTTGCCAACCCTAAGATGGCTCCCTTAATTAAGATATATGCTTCCCTGCTCCCCTATCCAACCTTCCTTTATTCCAATCCACTACTTCTTAACCTCTACCAAATCCACAGACTACATGAGCAATCCTGTCCCTACAAGTCCTCAGACTAAATGCCATCTCTACAAAACCTTTAGACTGAATCCTGAGCTCCTGTCTCTTGCCTTATATTCCTCTCTCTGCCCAGCCATATCATTTCCTGTCTCCACCTCCCTAGTGCTGGAATTAAAGGTGTGAGTCACCACCACGTGGCTCTGTTTCTATTTTAGGCTGATTGAATCTCATATAGCCCAGGGTCACCATGAATTGAAAAAAGTAGCATTTTTCAATGTCTTTCCTCATACTTTAATTTTCTAATTGTAAAGTAAATAGAATAGTATTTCATGCTGTCAAAGTCAGATTCAGGTCCCAACCAGCCATTTTTATGCTGTACCTTATCAATCTTTGGTGGGAGTTTTTTCCAAGTTTTGACAATGATGCATAGAGAAAATAGGCTTTTCATTCTGTTTACCATATAGGTCATATCCGTTCATGGAGTCACTGTACTCTTGAAGTTGACCTTCTCTCATTTTTGGAGTGGTTAATTTGAACAAATGTTTCTCTTTTCGTTCTAAAATCCACATAGCAAGGATGGACAATTGCAGAGGAAAGGCATGATTTTTCAAAAATTCTCCTGTGCTCTAGGGGAATTGGTCTTATTGAGCTTTAAATCACAGCAAAGATTCCCCATTTGACTGTTTCTGGGGTTTTCAAATTGTGAGGGAAGTTAATGTTGTTTCAATTGATGTGATTATTGTTTATTCTACATGTTTTAATCAGCAGTCAAAGATTTGGATTTGTGCTTTGTGACAAGCTCATGAAAGCTACAATTTGAAAAGCAATTTTTTTAAAAAAAATTGAAGTAGCAAATGTCTTTTACTTTCCATATCTTACAAAGATTTCCTTGTTTGGTCAGCAAGGATAAATATTTAAGGTAAATATGAATGAGTTGTATAAGCTTGTATATGCTCTCTGGCCCTAAAATTAGAGACATTTGCTTAGATAATGAAGCAATAGTATGTGAAAATAGCCTCAAGCTGTAATAACCTGTGAGATTGGCGGGGAAGATAAAATCATGAATGCTTGACATTTCCCTGAAAATTTTTCAAGAGTACCCAATCCCCTCTCATAAAGATAGTGATAATTCAAACTGTATGTCCCAATCAAATGAATAGTTTTAGAGCATGTTATCTCAACAATATCATTGACATTTCAAGGTGAGCAATTAATTGGTGTGTACATCATGAAGAGACAACTGCCCAGATTAGGATATTTCATAGCCTCTCCCACTGCATGTCAGTAACAAGAAACATCCCCCCCCCGAATTATGACAACATAAAATGTCTCCATATGGTCCTTCCTATCGCCAAATTATTCCACAGTTGAAAACACTTCCAACCTCACTCAAGAAATACTGTTCCATCATTTTTCCCATCCTTTTGTCAGTAGTTTGAGTCAGATAATAATCTGTACACTTTATACACAAGCTCTCTTCAGGTTCTTCCCTCTTTTCTCTTTTTGCACGGCTAATGTTGTAGGATTTAGTCTCTAATCTATAGTGTGACTCACATTGGAAACCATCTAACCACATGCATTTAGCCCTGAACCTCCCCCAAGGTTTCCTTTTAATACAATGACAACTCCTTATACAATTTTATCTCCAATTAGCTTGTCACGACTCTCATTTCTTTGTGAGAGTCTTAAGTAAAAGAAGTATATTTTGATGCATTGGATATGTGCACATTTGGTAGTCTAATTGGTCTGTACTCTGGGAATGCAGAAGAAGGAAGATTATTGAGTATTGTTGCTGACTTCTTTCATTAGATATATAACAAATGAGGCCTGAGTGCTAAAGCACCAAACAAATTACACAACCCTATTTGCAAATGTATCTCTCTCTCTCTCTCTCTCTCTCTCTCTCTCTCTCTCTCTCTCTCTCTCTCTCTCTCTCTCATCTATCTATCTATCTATCTATCTATCTATCTATCTATCTATCTATCTATCTATCTGCCTACCTATCTGTTGTAGGGGGAGCAGGCTACGTCCCACTGCCTGGCTAGCTTAACCTCCGAAATAACCACATAGAAATTGTATTAATTAAATTACTGCCTGGCCCATTAGTTCTAGCCACTTATTGGCTAACTCTTACATCTTGATTCAACCCATTTCTACCAATCTGTGTAACATCACAAGATTGTGGCTTACCAGGAAAGATTCAGAGTGTCTGACCTGGCAGCTCCATGGCAGCTCTCTATCTGTCCTTCTTCCCAGGATTCAGTTCTGTCTACTCCACTTAAATAATTACTACCCTATCAAAAGGCCAAGACAGTTTCTTTATTAAACCAAATGAAAGCAACACATAGACAGAAGATCCTCCTACACCATCTATCTATCTATCTATCTATCTATCTATCTATCTATCTATCTATCTATCTATCTATCTATCTATCTATCTATCTATCCATCTGTCTGTCTGTCTATCCATCAATTTATCTGTCTGTGTGTCTGCCCATCCATCTGTCTGTCTCTCTATCATGGTCCACCCATCCATCACCTACTTATAGACAAGATTTCCTTTCTTTTTCACCTGTACTTCATTCTCCCCATATTTACTCTTTGATCTTTCTCTTTTGCCTTACATAAGCCCTATACCACTTTTAGGAATTGTAAGCTCTTCTGATATTTTCTTTGCTAAAATGATTAAAAAGATTCACAAGCCTGAAAAAAATGACATATTTGATAAAATGCATTCAGTATAGAAGGTCCAGAAACATAGAGGGCATTGGGGACAATAGCAGTGGTAAAGCTGACAAGTTCACAAAAGACAGACCATGAAGGGTCATATAAAAGTAGCAAACCTTCAATTTAAAAATACAAAGAACACAGATGACCATGAAGAAAATTGATGACAAATTCAATCACCAGAAGAAAATTACTATAAAGATTTCCATGCTGACATCTGAATCAGATATCTTTGGAGGGAAAATATGAGGCTATGTGTGGTTTGGTTGACAAATGAGGTAGGATCATATATGTAGATTTGTATATATACTACAAGTCCCATGTCCCATATGTTACTATATTTACATACATATTCTGTATGTGTGTGAAATATATATATATGTATATATATACACAATATTCTCTCTATATTTTTCCAACATAAAAATTACTGTTATCTTAGTGTTTTATGGCAACTAAGAATAAAAATTATTTAAAGCTAAGTGAACATTAAAGAATATTTTTAAGATACTATTATTTCACAATGAAGCAAATAAAATGTGTAAAAACAATCCTAATGAAAGATAAAACTCCACATCATTCTCTTTGCTTGGCTGCATAACTACTGCATCTCTGCACATATTCTTTCATTTCAAATTTTATTCTACATGAGATTTCCTTCTTTTTTTTCTCCATTATATGTGACACTTTAATTGGTTCAGCATAACCTTATATATTGGATTTGCTAGCTTTTAATTATTTTTCTGTGTGTTTTAGAGAAACAAAGTAAGATTGCCTCTGAGGTTGTATTATCTGATTCTGGTTCAACTTACTATAGATACCAGCCATTATGAATACAGGGTTTTGATGGGAAAATGTAGATATGGCTACCGTTAGCAGATGAGAGATGATCAGCATTCTTGCTGATCTTTATACTTTCTGTGATTCTATAATATTCCATAAAATAAATTATTAGATCCATTCCAGTTATTGATTATGTTCTTTTACAGCCAGTGAATAAGCATGGGCATTGATGATCAAAGATAGTAAATTTCTAGGAACCAAATCTTAAATATTAAATATATTAAATGTAACTTTTCTTGCACTGAATATTTCATTAACCAGAACTCAGCTACATGACAACATTTAAGTGACCCAACACATGGTATATAGAGTGTATCTGAGTGCAGAGGAAAAGTGGAAGTGTAGTAATATGGGGCGGCAGGGCTGCGTCCCCCACACCCAGCCGCCCACATGGCTAGCTTATGCTCTGAAATAACAACACACAAACTGTATTCTTTTAATCACTCCTTGGCCCATTCTCTTCTAGGCTAATTCTCACATATTAATTTAGCCCATTCCTAATCATCTGTGTGTAGCACCCCAAGGTGCGCTTACCAGGGAGATTCTAGCCTAGTCCTGGGTCCCAGCTTCATCACGTGTGTCTGCCCAGGAGCCAGGAGCATGGCGTCTCTCTCTGAGGCGTCTGCTCCCGAGAGAGCTGTGGAGTCTCTGAGCTCACTTCCTGTTCCTCCCAGCATTTTGTTCTGTTTACTCCACCCACAGGGCCAAGCAGTTTCTTTATTGGCCAATGACCTTCCTCCATCATTTCCCCTTTTTCGGTTTAAACAAAAAAAAAGGCTTTAACTTTAACATAGCAAAATTACATATAACAAAAACAGTTATCAAGTAAAAGTTACAATAATCATTATCATAACTAAGGAAAACTATAACTATAACTAACTATTCTTAATTCCATCAAAGACTCCAGAAAGATACAATACTACCTAAGCAAACAGGAAAAAAATCAACTTTTAAAACTCTAGAAATGACAGAGACATCTCGCTGCCTGGACAGTCACCCAAAGTTCCTCTGTACCTTTGGGGCATCCATCTTCAGCCTTTAGGCCCATGGTATCCAGCAGACATTTCCATAAAGCAGGAAAATTCAAAGTCAATTCAGTCACTATCTGTTGTGTCCTGCAGAATGTCTCGCAGACTCTTTCATGAATCAGGAACCCCGAAAGATCATCTCACCTTAGGCAAGTTCAGTAGTCCTCTCTCTGCGGGTTCTCTGTGTCCAGTTTATGCAATAGTCCAGGCAAGAGCAGTTTCTTGCCCAAATGGCTATCAAACTCCATAAGGTGCCTCTTCGATGCCCATCTTCCTCTTGAAGTAGATTGGTGCTTCCAGGAGCAGAGTGTCTCATTGTCATGAAAAGTCCTAAATTATTAAAACATTTAAAACGCCGTATTCTATAATCTTTGAAAAATATGAAGAATGCCTATCTAAAATATATCTACGCACATCTAGAAAATATTAACTAACATGACTACAAACTTGACTATTATTTATGATTATCCATCAACAACCTATATTTCCTAATTATACATTACATATTTAAATGAACTATACAATCACAATACCTTAATCAAAATCAGAAACACTTATATATATAACAAAATTGACCGTAAATCTCTATCAATAAAGCAAAATCTATACTAATGCAAATTATTCATACCTATATCATATCCCCCTTTAAATGTAAAAGAACACTTATAAACATTTTTTGGGAATATGGGCGCAGTTATTTCTCTCCAAACTGCTTCCTGCTGAATGGGGGCGTCGTTAATTAGGTCTTTCATGGTATAACCTGTGTGCTAGTTTCATCTCAGTTGGCAGTTGAGCGAAGCAATTTTTTGAAGGCGTGCACAGGAACCATTCAGGAGGACGTGGTCCATCATACCAAATCAGAATAGAAGAAGTGAACAGCGTCTCATCCTCTGTGAAAACAAAATAAGAAACTCCTTTCCAAAGTATCATATCCTTAGATCCAAATTCATAATATCTATGTTGGATTAGTTCAGCAGTATTTATAAATAAATATCTTTTAGCATCTGTTTCTCCTTCCTCAGCATTTAAACAATTCAAAGAGAGCATAATAGCATACAGTATCAAAAGTCTTTGTGTATTTTCCATCTTTGTACGCTTTGTTTTAACCTCTATTTTGTTTATTTTTACTTTCAACTCTTTGCTTTTTGAGACAGGTTCTCTGTATCTTTGACCTGAAGTAACTCTGTAGACCAGGCTGTCTTTGAACTCTCAGAGATCCGCCTGTCTCTGCCTCCCAGGCATTCGGGATTAAAGGTGTACACTACTACACCTTGAACTCACAGAGATCTTTTTGCCTCTGCCTTCTAGGTACTGGGATTAAAGGCGTGTGCTACCACACACAACTCTCTTCCCTTTTTTTGTTTTTTACTTTAAGAACTTCAACTTTTAGTCTGCATATATTTTTAACACACTTTAAACCATTCAGAAATTTTCTCTGTCTTTGAATCTCTCTTTACTGTATATCTCTCTTTTTCCGACCACACGAGTCTTTAATTTACCAAGCAATATCAGTAGGATTAAAGGCGTGGCTTTGCCGGCTAGATCCAGCCCATTCCTTAGTTTTCCAGCCTCATGGCTGAGGTACTGGCTGTAGCCAGCAAGCGAGCTTCAGCAGCCTGTGCTAACAAACCGCACAAACCGCCTGCGTAAAAGAGTCAGAGTTTGTCCTGGCAGGACAGCCCAGAAAGCCGGCATTTTTAAATGGCGCAGCTTTTTTCCTGCTACGGCTGAAAACCGAAAAGCATGCGTTCAGCTTTTTGTCAACACCGTTTAAGTGTTTTGTGGCAGGACCTCTTAATGAGCTGCAGGCTTTTGCAGATAAAGCTGAGTCAGGAAGCCTCTCTTAGATGAGGCGCCCGCTTGCCTCTAGCAAGCAGAGCAGACCCGAGAACACAGAGAGTCTAGTTGCCATCAAACAAATCGTAGCACTTTACTCCAAATACTCTATTCAAAAGCTCTGTCTCCCGCAGGAGCCAGACAGAGATCGCAATGGCGGCACAGCCCCAGGAAGTCGCACTTTAAAATGACACAGCCTTTTTTCTGCTACTGTTGCTGAATCAGGAAATCTCTCTACAGCACGCCACCAACAAACAGCAAAAATCTCTCTTTCCCTTATTTTTAAGCCTTCTCAGGTTTTTTAAGTGGGTTTAGTTGTTCACACGTCTGGGCGCCAAATGTAGTAATATGGGGCGGCAGGGCTGCGTCCCCCACACCCAGCCGCCCACATGGCTAGCTTATGCTCTGAAATAACAACACACAAACTGTATTCTTTTAATCACTCCTTGGCCCATTCTCTTCTAGGCTAATTCTCACATATTAATTTAGCCCATTCCTAATCATCTGTGTGTAGCACCCCAAGGTGCGCTTACCAGGGAGATTCTAGCCTAGTCCTGGGTCCCAGCTTCATCACGTGTGTCTGCCCAGGAGCCAGGAGCATGGCGTCTCTCTCTGAGGCGTCTGCTCCCGAGAGAGCTGTGGAGTCTCTGAGCTCACTTCCTGTTCCTCCCAGCATTTTGTTCTGTTTACTCCACCCACAGGGCCAAGCAGTTTCTTTATTGGCCAATGACCTTCCTCCATCATGGAAGGATGTTGCTTAAAGGGCATACAGTCTCTGCCACAGGGTACCACTTTGATTTTGAAGTTGATATTTCATAGGATGCTAAGATCCATTGGGAGCTTTTATCTAGAAATATGTTATGTTGGATAGGGTAGTGGACTAATGCAAGTATCCTTTTGTAGTGTTATAAAAATAATCTTCACCTTTAAAATACACATATGAATAAGACTTTCAAAAATAAAAGATGATATGCAGGGCTATTTTGTTTGTAGTGGCAGAGGATAATCAATATCCCTTAAAATTTGCATTAGAATAATGATCTAGATTCTCAACCTGAAATGTTTAATGAGAAAATTTTAGGCTCTGCATTTCTTGTATTTTTTTGTAATTAATTGGAAACATTGTTTCTTTACAATAAGATGCCTTTGCTAATGTAGATTGAAATTCAATAAAAATAAATGAAACAGAAAAGTATATTGTGTCAAGCAGCTCATAAAATAAATGAGAAAAATACATGTTTTCAGAAAATGAAAATGAATAAAAAGGTGATAAATGTATATAATACTGCTTACCAACCCTTCCTTTAACAACACAATAAATATATAAACAAACAAGTAAATAAATAAAAGCCCAAGCAACAAGGGAAGACAAGTCTGTAAACTTGGCAGGTTGTTCTAATTATGGAAGTTAGAAGCTAATTTCCTTACCTTTTGTGAATAGGAATGCAAAAGCTTACTTATAAAATAGAAATTTTTTTTTCAATTTTCAGAGACCGTGGCATCTGATTTAATGGGAAAGCTATACTCACAGAGTTTTCATGGCTACATATTCTGTTCTTATTTCAAGAATTCCCTGAAAGGGAATGAGCTACTGAAAACCATTGAATAGTCTTTAATTATTTCCCCATGAGAAAAATGTATAAATTATAAACTTGCTTACAAATAACTTTGTAATTTTTATCAAATTTGAAGATTATATTCTCTAAATCATGTCTCAAGACCCAAATTACTATTAAATATAAAGTTAATTAAAATATACTAAGCTTACTTATCTAAAACTGTTTTATGTATTGACCTGAGCCTTCTAATCCAACATTTGTATTAATAGAAAATATTAATTTCATATTTACCTTTCATCTCTTATAGCTTTTAATATATTTTGTTTTATATGTATTGAATGCCTGTTCTGCCTACATGCATGTATGTTCACCACATGCTTGCCTGTGCCCACAGAGTTCTGAAGATGGCGTTGGGTCCCCTGAAACTTGAGTTAATGAGTTATGATTTACCATGTAGGTACTGGGAAAGAAAGCCCAGTTTTCTGCATGAACAAGTACCCTTAACTACTATACAATTTTTCCATCCCTTTAACATCAAGTTTTAAATTAAAATTAGATATACAATTAGATATAGAAATATATGTATAACTTAAAGAAAGAATGAGATGCTTACTTTGGAAATATCATTATTATCAAGCTAGTACACACTTATTTAATGTATTTAAGGATCTATTAATGCAACTTGATCAAATGTAATAGAATTCACACTGTTTTTGTTCTCTGTTCCAATCTATACCAGCACCACAATCCTGTTTTACCTCTAAGTATCCTGTATCAGAAATGTTTGATTTATGTGGAGGAGTATGATACATTGTTACTTCACAATTCCCTAATATCTCCCACAAGCTAAACAATAGCTTTACTTTTCTAATAGTTTTCAATATGCAACACCTTCTTACTATAATTTTCTCCTTCCTTTAATTTTGATTTGACAGAAATATTTCTATTAAAACATTCAGCTGACCACTTTACATTATAAACATTTGTCTTTGAACCAAGAAATAACAGATGACCGCATGAATTAAGATTGCATTGCCTGACAATGCTTGAGAGATGCACTAATCTATGGGTTAATAATAAGGCATTAGGAGACAGTTTTAAATTATGACCATTTAGCAGAGTAATAGTGGTAGTACATTGTCTCCTAGGGCCTATTACAAATCTAACCACTGTTTTCTGGCACTGATAAACCACATTCTTTTTAAAGTAGATTGCAGTTAACCCAGACACCCACAACTGGTCAAGGTGCAAGGAACAATAATCTAGAATGCTCAGCCCTAAGTGAGACATTTCTAACACACTCTGTCCTCCCAAAGCTCAAATGTTATTGCAGGAGAGGAAGTGGAATGATTGTTAGAACAAGAGGTGTTGGGTAACTTCAAGGACACAATGTTTTCTGCACATAGCAGGGAAGCTGCACATATGAAATGACGGTGATTTAATGGCATTCACAAGACCTGTACAAACTCACTGATGGACAAAATGTAGAGGGGAGGTTGGCACAAATTGCCACTCTTAGTTAAGGAGATATTGACAACTGATAACTTCTTGGGAGAGGAGAGGCAGTTAATATGATCACTGTCTTGCTCAGCCATCGTGATAGAAGATTCCTCCTTGAGTAGATGAGAATAATTCATAGACCCATAACTGGACAATGTACAGAGAGTGAGAGCCCTTGGTACACTCAGTCCTAAATGGGATGTAGCCATCAAATCCTCCCCCACCCCCAGATCTCAGGAAATTTATCAAAAAGAGGCAGAAGAAGTGCAAGAGCCAGTGGGGATGAAAGACACCAAGAAAATAAGGCCTTCTAGACATAACAGGACTAACCCATATATGAACTCACAGTTACTGTGGCAGTGTGTTAACCTCCCCAGACCAAAACCAGATGGGTTCCCAGTGATGTCAGGGGAAGTGAACATCCCCAAACCAGAAACTATCTCCAATTGACAGCTGCTCAGAAAGGAAAATCAGTTTTCTCCAATGCAGTCTCAGTGGATATACAAACCACACTTAAGGCATGCCCTATGCCAAAGATTAAATGGGCAACATAAAACAAACTCAGTGATATATTTGGAAGATTGTTGTCGCATAGTGCTTTGAACATTTTTTAAGCTTACATGTCTTTTACTTACATGTTGTATTTTCCAATTTTGTGTTTTTATGATGTGTGTGTGTTTCTTGTGCTTTTGGCTCTCGTTTTTCTGTTTCTTTTATCCTATTCTTGTTTTTTTTTTTGCTTGTTTATTTGTTCAGTTACCTCTGTTTTCTAATAAGAGAAATAAAGAAAGGGTAAGAATTTGGGTGGTGAGGAAGTGGGGTTGAATCTGAGAGGAACTGAGGGAGGAGAAACTATGATCAGAATGTATCATATGAAAAAAATCTATTTTCAATAAAAATACTAATAAGAGAATATAACTACTGGTATTTTGACCTTGCTTCAGAAGAAAGCCACACAACCCAAAGCATGAGACCAGTAGATTGGATGAGTAGAGAACAGGGTGGGGTAAGGGAGTAGTGAAGGAAAGGTGAATAAGAGCAGAATAAACAATTCTCAAAGAGCAGCAGTATGAGTTAAACAGTGACTGAGTTTCATTATTCATGCATGAAATTTAAAACATTGAACACCCATTTTTGATATGTTTTCAGAAGCTAGAAATAGAACCCAATGTAAAACAAAGACATACCTACTGGCACGTAGGTTATGTTCTAGTATTCAACCAAATTGAAGTTAATTTGAAAGTCAATCACTTACCAGGTGTGTGATCTTGGGAAATTTACACAGTTAATATCTGATCTTTAATTACCTCATCTACAAAATGTAGTTTTCTTATATATTACTGGGATATCATGAGAATGTAGTGAGAAAAACATTCAAGTAAAATACCAGAATATTTTATCATTTATTAAAATTTTTGCCAAATGCCTTTGTCTTACTATCATTATTAACAGTGACTATTTAAAAATTATTAGCATATTTTTATTTAGAGTAATCCTTCAATTACAAAAGTCTTCCACAAGAGTTCAAATATGAATGAACTTTTTATTACATTTACTAATTTATTTAATTTCTGTGCATTGTGTGTGCATGTGTGTGTGTGTTCACATGCATGTACCTGCCACAGCACACATGTGAAGGACAGAGGACATCGTGCAATAGGTGGTTCTCTACTTTACCTATTGAGGCATTTCAGCAGATTGTGAATTCATTTTGCTTTATCTGCTAGGTTTATATTACTTGAAAAGAATTCAGACATTTAATTATCATTTTAGTCTGATAAATCCAAACACAGTGCTTACATTAATCTTAGAATCCTTCAGCGTCATTCTACACAGTAAATCAAGAGAATTATTTTAATTTTTTATATTTTAAGTTAAAATATAATTACATCATTGCCCCCACCCTTTTCTTCCTCCAGTCTTCTCCTTGTGCCCACATTCTCTCTTGAATTAACAGTCTCTTTTTAATTATTACTGTTATTGCTTCATTTGTGTGTCTGTGTATATGTGTGTGTGTGCCTCACTATATAAATACAACCTGCTCCGTCCATTTGTGCTGCTTGTATATGTATGAATTTAGGGCTGACCAGTTGGTATTAAATAACCAATTAATGGACGAATCCATGGGGAAGGTTATTTCTTTTTTTTTTTGTTCTCATCCTTCCTTGCTTGTCTGTAGTTCTTTGTTCAGAGATTGGATCCTGTGAGATATCCCACTCTACTCTAGCTTGTCTATTGTTGCTGTCCTTGTTCAAGTCTTGTTTAAACAGCAATAATTTTGAAGTATTATGGTTGAAGATTCCTTGTAATTTCTGGGAAGAACAATAAAACATTGTAAAAGAAGAAAAAATATATAAACCAATGTGTGTATATTTTCTTGTTTACCTCTGAAATAAGAGACCTAAAAATTGAGATATGTTTCCTGTGTTCAGCCATTTATGTAATCTAGAGAAATATTAAAAGGCATGACAGATATTTCTTGTTACAGATCAACTCATTTGAAAAAAATACAGTACTAATGGAGATCATTGAATAGTCCCACTTGAAGATAAATTACTGAGATAAGGTTTAAGCTTTAAAAAATTATGACTTCTATAGGCATGCAGAAACATTGATAAGAACTGTTAAAATTATGAATGATACAGTATAGCTGTTTTATCAATATTTGGTAGGTGAGGCTTACAGGACATGTTGGTAGAGGTTGTCTGAATATTTGGAAGTAAGAATAAGAAACAAAAATTAAAACCTCCTTTATTAGCTATTAGTAGAGGGATAAAATTATTTACCCTGCTTAATTTTCAAATTCATAATACTGATAAGCTCAAGAAAATTTATATAAGTTTTATTATTACATTTTAATGGTATTATTCTAAATTGGAGTCTTTGCAAAGGGTAACTAATGGAAAACAGAGTATTCATACTGACATACTTTCCCACAGACTTTTTGAGATAGTCTCATCAAAGAAGAAAATGGGCTGATTCAAAATGATGTTTTCTCTTATTTTTATATGTAGATTTGAATATCTATGAATACCTGTATCTTCAAATAAAAGCAACAGAAACCCAAAATACATATGGAAAATATGCAATATAACCTCAAAGAAATGCAAGTAAAAACATACTAGTAAGACTATTATCACAACTGAAGTCCAAGGGCTGGAAAAATAGCTCAGTAATTAAGAGCACTTGCGTTCTTCCAGACTACTGGGTTCAGTTCATAGCACCCATATCGGGAAGCTGACAACCACCTGTAACTCCAGTTCTAGGAGGTGGAAAGCACTCTTTTGACCTTTTCAAGCACCAGACATATTCATGGTACATGTACACACACATAGCAGAACATACACATGCATAAAATAAAATAAATAAATATAAAACATAAAAATAAACCGAAGAAATACTAAACATTGAAGAGGAGAAAATGTGAAGAAACCTTTGTGCCCTGCTGGAGAGACTTAATCATACAAGCTTCTATGAGAAAATGACACAGACGTTTCTTAGAAAAATAAAAATGTAACTACCATATGATCCCATAATGCTTCTTTGGAGTATGCATCCAAGTCAATTAAAATAAGACCTTATAGAGATATTTCTTTTCATATATTCACAGAAGCATTCATCCCAATAACCAAGTAATTAGACATACCCTACGTATTGATAAGGGAGTGAACCAATAAATCAAATGTGAGTTTTACACACAATGGATTATTATTTGGTCTTAAAAAGAGAGAAAATGCTGTAACATACTGCAACATGGATGAATCTTGATGACATCATGTTAAGTGAAATGAGCCACACATGAAAATTAAAATAATATGTTCCCTCATATGGAAAGGAGTCAAAATTATAGAAACAAACAGTGGAATGGTGAGTGGTTGGGGGAAAGGCAGTGTTGTTTAATGAGCACATAGTGATTCAAATTTTCTAGAAAAGTAACTCTAGAAACTTCTCACAAAGTACTTAACACTACTGCACTACATAGTTTAAAATACATTATTTAGATTTTTATCACCAAACTACATTTGGTAACTTTAAAAATAAGTAATTAAATTTCATTACCCCCATACAAATGTAATTTTGCCCTACCCATAATCTTTTCTTTAAAGAAATTCAACCTCGGTTCCAGTAGAAGCAAGTTGAACCACTCTCTCTTGGGAAAAAAAAATGACCCAAATGCTTATAGCTACAGTAATACAGGCTGAGATGTGTCTCATAAGAATGTTTACAAGATGTAAAAGAGAAAAACTATTGGTTATTTATGTATCTGTTGTGAAAAAGCTGTAGATTTCTGTCTGTTTCCTGTAGAATTTTAAGTGCCATATTAAATCATATTATTTAATACTAACAGATACATTCAGAATTATGTAGTATAGGGGCTTAAAAGAGAGAACACATTTCCCCCTTTTATAGATGATTTTAAAATCCTTACAGGAGCATTTATTATACTCCCATTTACCACCACTGGGTCTCATCAGTCTTGAAGATTTTTTTTATAATATCCTTATGTGCCCATTTCCTTTGGTAATATCTTACTTTCCCTTTTTTAAAAATTGAACTTGAATATTAAAACAGATGCAAAAAGAGCCACTACCTACACATAAACTCTTGAACTGCATTTTCATCATTTGCTCTGTAGAAAAAAAAACCAATTGTATGAAATTGATAACAACATTTTAGTATATCCTCGGGTCCTGAGGGAAAAAGCAATGTGCTTAGACAGATGATCTGATTTTATGAGCACATAGCTGAAGTCTAGCATTATGCATTTGTCTTTATGCTCCTACTTTTTTCAAAGACTATGAAAACACATTAGGCTCTGGTTTCACTTTCCACAATGACCTGCAAAGCTTATGACAATACATAGCATTTATATCGCTGTTTCTCAGGATGCACATCAAAGTATAGATCGCGTTCAGCATAGACTCTTAGTGTGGGCTTGTTAATAAGAAAACAAGAACCTTAGTATATGAACTTATTTTATTATCTATTATCACTGAAGACTATGATTTGGATTCCACTCAAACATGAATTAGTTTAAATGCTGCTCTGCTGTGACTGTTGAATTTATTCATTAATCTGTAATATTTTACTTATGAAACTGCATTTGGAAATCCTTTGGTGTACATCAGATAAAATTACAGTGCTCAGGGATATTGATTATTGCTTGTAATTGCCATCATAATAGCCAACAATTCTCTGTCTTTCTTCTACCTCTTAATGATATACCAAACCAAATCAATACCCAGCATACAGGGCCACTCACATTGTCTTGAAAATCCAATTGTTCTTCTTCATAAATATGCAAAAGATTGAAGAATTTTTATCTTCAAACATTAGGTAAAAGAGTCCAGTCTCCTAGGTTTCCCCTTTATCCCATAGAAACATATCACGGTGAGACTGTATAGGATTAATACTATGTCTGTGACATTTTGTCACCTCAAAAATAATCATAGGGCAAGGGTGGGAGGCTAAGAAATCTACACCACTCTGTTGCCTGTGAACTGCTCCATTTCTTGCTCATTAGTAAATTCAATGGCCAATGAGGAAAACTCTGGCTAGGAGAACTCGCCAGGCAATAAAGAAGAGATCTTCCCTTTTAAAACACAGGTTATTTAAAAACCTAAAAGAGAAAGCACAGTTACATGAAATGAACACAATGCTATGGGTCACTTATACAATGAAATATATTTTCTCCCACTGTTATTATATACCATGCCTCCATTCTTCCATTTTGGGATAATTTAGGTATCTTTTAGAAAAATAACAATCACTTCATCTACTAAAGAGTTGTTTGTCCTGTGATGCTTATCCATTCATTCAAAACAGTTTAACAGACTTTAAAAGCTGCTATAAGAGCATATGGCTTACTAAAGAAGGCATTGTTGACACCCCATGGGAGGCCTTATTATTTCTGAGGAGTGTATAGGGGTAGATTGGAGGGAGGGGAGAGGAGGGAAGAGAGGGGAGAGTACAAACTGTGGTTGGTCTTTAAAATGAATCATTTTTTTAATATTCATATTAATTTAAAAAATTCAAAAAAAGAAGGCTCAAAAGATGGTGCTGTGGATACAAGTAATTGTCATGCAAGTATAAATACCAGAGTTCAGATCCTCGGTGTCTTACTTAAGGTTTCCGTTGCTATACTAAATTACTATAACCAAGAAGCAACTTGAAGAGAAAAAGGTTTGTTTCATCTTATACTTGCACCTCATAGTTCATCGTTGAGGGAATTTAGGGCTAGAACTGAAACAGAAGTAGACAGGAATGCTGCTTACTGGCTGCTCACCATAGCCTGCTCACTCTGCTTTCTTTTACCTTCCAGGATCACCGACCAAGGGGTGTCACATTCCAAAATGGCTTGGGCACTCCCATATCAGTCACTGATTTAGAAATTGCTGTACAATCTTGCCTACAGGACAGTCTTATGTAGGCATTTTTTCAATTGTGCTTCCCTCTTCTCAGAAAACTCTACCTTGTATCATGTTGACATAAAAAGGCACCAGCACAATTGACCCCTTGTCAAAGTGACACACAAATGTATCACTTATTAATTCATAGCCTTTCTTTTCTTATCCATTTCTAAGATCTTATATTAATATCAATATGACAATATAAATATTCCAAAGCCCCACAGTCTTTAAAAATTCAAATACTAAAAATACAGTCTCTTTAAAATATCCAAAGTTACCAGGTGGTGGTGGCACATAGCATTAATGCCAGCACTTAGGAGGCAGAAGTAGGCATATCTCTTGAGTTCCAGACCAGTCTAAGCTACAGAGCAAGTACCAGGACAGGCTCCAAAGCTACATAGAAAAACCCTGACTTTAAAAACCAAAGGAAAATTATATATATATATATATATATATATATATATATATATATATATATATCCAAATTCTCTTAAAATTCCAGTCTCTCTAAAATTCCCAAGTTTCTCTACAAGTTCAGTCTCTCAACTGAGCTCTTGTGAAATCAACAAGTTACATAGTTTCTTGCTCAAAGAAGTTAATCAGGCCACAGTTACAATTAAATCAAAACAAAACCAAAGTCCAAAAGTTCAAAGCTCAGTGTCAGCTATCTGCAACTCCTGATTTTCTGGGCACCAAAGGAATTCATTTCTATACTCTGTGGTTGGTAGCGCACACAGCTTATCTAAAGTTCAAGCTAGATCCATTCCACGGCTGCTGCTGTTCTTGGTAGTCCAACATGGTATTGGCATCTCTAATATGCTGGAATCTTCACGAAAACTGAGACTTTACCTTCACCAATGGCTGCAACTGGAGGTTTCTGTCTCATCTGCCAGTTCCTGAATAACCACTCCAAGGCTTAATATTAATTAACAAACCATTTGACACATCAGCTCAGGCCTACTATTAACTATCTCTTACAACTTAAATTAACCCTTTTTGGTTTTTAGAGACAGGGTTTCTCTATAGCTTTGGAGTGTGTCCTGAAACTCGCTCTGTAGACCAGTTGTGCCTCAAAATCACAAAGGTCCACCTGTCTCTGCCTCCCAAGTGCTGGGATTAAAAGTATGCATCACCACCACCCAGGAAATTATCCCATTTCTATTATTCTGTATTTTTACCATGAGGCTCATGGATTACTACCTCACATTTTGTTTCCCTGGCAGCTTCTGGCATCTCCCAGACTCTGCCTTCTTCTTCCCTGTATCTTTTTTTTTATATGCTTTCAATTCTTTTTTTTTCCATTTTTTTATTGAGAAAAGGCAAAAAAAAACAAGTTTCCACCTCCTCCCAGCCTCCCATTTCCCTCCCCCTCCTACCCTTCTCCCCCTCCTCCCACCCTTCTCCCCCTCCCCCCACTCCTCTCCCCCTCCCTCTCCAGTCCAAAGAGCAGTCAGGGTTCCCTGCCCTGTGGAAAGTCCTAGGTCCTCCCCTCTCCGTCCATTCCTAGGAAGGTGAACATCCAAACTGGCTAGGCTCCCACAAAGCCAGCACATTACATAGGTTCAAAACCCCGTGCCATTGTCCTTGGCTTCTCATCAGCCCTCATTGTTCGCCATGCTCAGAGAGTCCAGTTTTATCCCATGATTTTTCAGTCACAGTCCAGCTGGCCTTGGTGAGCTCCCAATAGATCAGCTCCACTGTCTCAGTGGGTGGGTGCACCCCTCGTGGTCCTGACTTCCTTGCTCATCTTCTCCCTCCTTCTGCTCCTCATTGGGACCTTGGGAGCTCAGTTCAGTGCTCCAGTGTGGGTCTCTGCCCTGTATCTTTGCTTGGATATTCTGCCTGGATCTATTCTGACTAGCTATTGGCCAAATCAGCTTCTTTATTAACCAATAGTAATAAAACCTATTCACAGCATGTAGAGCAATATCCAACATTAAATGGTTTCTCATAGTACCAAACCTCAGCTGCTCTCCAGAAACCTCTCATTCCTCTAAAACCAGTAAGACCTGGGAAATTTACAAAATACCAAGTTTAGTTCCCGGCACAGAGTATAGCCACCTCTACATCACAGCTTCTGTTTGTTCACCATAGGGAAACACTTCCCAGAGAAATGAGCTGGTCTCTGCTTAATCACAGTAGATTCTTGTGCCTCAGCTGAGAAGCATCTATTATCCCGACAAAACAAAGATTTCATTGTAGTGGTACTAGTCTCTTGCTAATCACAGCTCCAGAAGACCAGAATCAAAGAGTATTAATTGAAAACGCACATGAAAGGTCCAAACAGAGTTTTTTTCCCTCTGAAACCTCACAAGGCAGACCTCTATTATCTGTGTTGCTCAATGTTCTTACCTTCCAGGACCCCACAGAAGAGCCCACTGAGCTGTAAGCATCCAATGTCTTTTCCACCCTAAAGTTCAAATGCTACCACAATCCTCCTCAAAACACACGTCCAGAATCTATCACAACAATATCCCACAACCTGGTCTAATTTCTTTCTTATTTAGGGTTTCTGTTTTTGTGGTAAGATATCATGATCAAATGCAACTTTCACCATACACTTTTATCACTGCGGAAGCTCAAGTTAGGGGCCTAAGTGAAAAACTTAAGGAGAAACCATGGAGGAAAAGTTTACTACTTGATACACTTGGCATGCTCATTGTGCTTTTTTATACCATCTAGGACCCCCTGCCCACAGATGGTACATCTGATAGTGGACTAGGCACTTCCACATCAATCATTAATCAAGAAACTATCCCCATAGACTTGTTTACAGGCAGTGTGGTAGAGGCAATTCCTCAACCAGATGACGTCAGCTTGTGCCAAGTTAACAAAAGAACAAGTCAGCACAAAGACATGCGATAGAATACACATACATTTTGCAATATGGTTTGAACAGATAGTATTTGTTAATTTTGAGTCAGTTAGCATAAGTTATTAGAACATGATGCTTATCTAGTGAAGATTAGGGTTACAGATAATATCATACCATGGAAATATATTAAATAAATAATGTCTGATACTAGCTTTGTCTATAATACTAACTACCTATTACTTAAGTAAACCACTATCATTCTTTAGGTTGAAGCTACTCTCATTGAAAATGAGGGCATTGGGCTGCTAGAATTATAAGAAAGTTTCTTCAAACTTTGTGATTCTGTAGGTGTCATTCTCATTATTTTCATTAAGTCAAAAAGGGAACAGTATAAAAAGCTTAGAAAAATGTCTCCAT
Organism: Microtus oregoni; assembly: GCF_018167655.1. Taxonomy (NCBI): domain Eukaryota; kingdom Metazoa; phylum Chordata; class Mammalia; order Rodentia; family Cricetidae; genus Microtus; species Microtus oregoni. Next base: position 3,338,054 of record NW_024544721.1, read on the forward strand.
GCCAAGTTCAGCACAAAATGTGCTTCTTCTGAACTTTTTTAGTAGCTACATAAGCCTAGTATGTGTATGGTCTGATAGAAATGGCTCTGGAGCCAATATACTGGAGTTTGGAAATTTTGCATCACCAATTATTAGTAATGGGACCAAGGACCAGTTTTTGCATCTCTTTGTTTCCTGTTCTCATCTATAAAAAGAGACATATAGATATTATAATAAGCCTGTTATAAGTACAAAGTAATGTAATACTTTATGAAGTAGAACCATGAATGGTACAACTCAACACTCAAATGTTGTCTCTTGTTAGTAATAGAAAAATTATCAGTTATCAAATTTTACCAAAATTCTCTGTATCTTCATTTTGTCATCTAGAAAGTAGGATAATAGTACCAACCTCAAACGCACATGAAGATCACAATAATACATTTATTGAAACTAACTTGGTATCTGACCCTCTAGATAGAAAGATTAGTAAATTCACCAGATACAAATCTTCTAATCCTAGTAATAAAACTGATATTAGATCAAGAACATTTTTCATTAATAAAATATCCCTACATTCTAAACTTCACACAAATTATCATTTTATTCATGAATGTTATGCTTTTTTCTCCTTTTAAAAAGTATATCCTATTGCCCCTCTTGAGGCCTGATTTCTTTTCCTTAGTACTATGTGTGAATGCTTTTCCTAATGTTTACAGCTCAATTTGCAATGATTATGTATCATGAGTTTTTAAAATCACTTAATGAAATATCAAGTATTAGGGATATGTATAAGTTATTTTAGCTATTATAGATATCATTGTAATAAGTGACTTCTTAAAGTGTCATAGGCATCATTTCTTGAAGACAACTCCTAAAAGCATAATTGTTATGTAAATAATATGTATATTTAAAACATTTTAGTATATAATGTTCAATTGCCCTCTAGAAAGGTGCAGGGATCTCAATTTCATTCAGTAACGTAGCCCTTTAGAAAACAGTTAACCTCCATGATACTCAAGCAAAATTCTCTATTGTCAGCGTTTTTCATCACCTGGCACATTAGAGTTGTTGGGACTTTTTTTCTTTAAATGTATATGCCTCTTTTCCTTTAAATGTGGAAGCTAGAAATAAATCTTTTACATTTGGGCACATATTGCAAGGTGATGTTGACTTTTCACTTACTGAGAGGTTTTATACTGTGCATTAAAATGTAACACTAGAATGTGCTTTGTTTAGCAGTGCATTTTACTGCCATAGAGGGCACAGTATAGTGGTTAAGATTCAGGACATTAAAGCCTGGATGACCTGTATGCTGATTCTAGCTCTGTCACATGCTTACAGGGTGAATTTGCACAACATTTTACACCTATTTTTGCCTTCCCATTCTTAAAAGCCCAGTGAGGAAAATAGCATAGCCTGTTCCATACAAGGAAAGAATGAATGCATTAATGAGTATGTAGTAGAACACATGGCACTTAGCACCTCACAAGGGTAGGAAAGTACAGGGTCAAAATATATATGTTTGTCTCAAGTCCTTACTTATGAGTGTATCACTATTTATGAAAGGTCCAGTTATAATAGTAATGAGGTATATGTGATCACTCTGTAGGTATATAATATAATAACACCATTGCTCCACATGTATAAAGTTCCACAGCAGGCATAATAAATGTATGGTGAGAAAGTGCACAGTTGAGTTTGTCTCTGCGAATCAAGGTAGAAATTTGCTAAGAAAAAAAATGAGGGCATTCCTGGAGTTATGGGACTGTTCTACATTTGGATAGAGGTTTGTTTTGCTCAAGTAATGGCATTTGTCAAATTCCAGCAATGGTATATGTTAACAGTGAATGTTTTCACATATAATTTTTATATTGAAAACAAACTATAAAATATCAACTCTATATAATAATAATGTTGGAATATGAAATATTTTGAGAATTTTTTTATTGTACAACAACTTTCAAAAACTAGCACGAGCTAGTAGCTAGAGAATTGAAGAGGTGAGCTGAACAGATAAAAATGGATATGTTCAAATGTGAACTGTACAAGGTTGTTGGTGAATGAATGGGATAGCTTGCTTCAAGTGAGCCATATGTTTGATATTTTAAATTAAAAGATTAATTAATATCTGCCAAAAGTCTTGTTTTTAAAGTTTGGTAGTGAGGAAAAGGCCAAACACTGGTATCTAGGATGCCCTAATTATCAAAATCTGATGGCAAAACACAGTCAGCTCTTCAGAATAATGATTAAGGAATGAGAAAAGAATAATGAATATCAACTATGGAACTGGACCATTTACTAGTAATCAAGAAAGCAAGGAAAGGAGGGATTGAGGAAGGGACAGAGTGGCAGAGATGGGGAGGAAGAGAAGAAGAAATGAAAAAAAATACCAAAGACAATTCATTTGCCACTGGATTACCTGAAATTTTTGTCTAGCCTTTCCAGGTCTGGTGAGATTTGTCATAGTATGATGCTTTGAAATTTGTACCCATCCCTCACATCTGCACACAGGGTACTAGTGGGCTGGAAGTCAGCTCTGGAGGCTGAGGACCTGTGGGGTGGGTTCTTCCATCCACATAAAGCTGTCAGCATTCACCAAACAGAAAGCAAGGAAGCCAGTTTGGGGAGGTAGAGCTCCATCCTGACTCAACAGGGACTCAGAATGGAATGTGGGGCACTTGAGGACCCCTGTTCTGGGTTCCAGTCTTAATTTCCAAAGATATTGTTCATTGGTAGCATCAACTCCCTTGGCTCCCAGAAGTCTCTGACTGTACATTATTTCTCAAAGCATTGTCATTAATAATATAACATTATATTTATTTGTGTAACAAATAAATACACATATATTACTGTATAATATATACTATTAAAGAAATAAAAAAAAAGAAATTTGTAGAGTTTGTGGGGTTTATAGAAATTGGCTCTGGTATTTACAGGGGAACTTCTCTGGTTTTCTCCATTAGGCATTTCCTGTTCAAACATGGATCTGGTTCCTCTGCAATCTTCAGTGCAGCCAGTCAGAACTACCCACTGACATCCAATACTGTCTACTCACCACCTCCCAGGCCGCTGCCTCAGAGCACCTTTTCCCGACCTGCCTTCACTTTTAACAAACCGTATAGATGCTGCAATTGGAAGTGCACAGCCTTGAGCGCTACCGCAATCACAGTGACTTTGGCCTTGTTACTAGCCTATGTAATTGGTAAGTCCTTTATATGAGTTTTCTTTTTAACCGAAGATTGTTTGGTTTGGAAGAATTCACTCTCAGTGCTGAGATGCACAGATTTGTAGCATAATTAAGTGTTGTAATAACAAATGGATTCCTAGTTCTTTTTTTTTCATTCCCAACCTTAAATACTGCTGTTGGAGTAGAAAGAACACTTTGAGAAGAAATATTTATACTACTAAGACAGTCTTATTGATTGCACTTGCTGTAGTTAGCCATGTTCCTTTCAATTAAAAGGTTGTTATGGTTTTCTCATTAGCAGTCATAAGTACTAATCTACAATAGCTTCTTAAATTATAAGTACACAGTAAGATGGCTACACAGTTTTTCAGGTAGCAATTTCATTAAAGCACTTGGGAGCTTTCAGAAAATTCAGTGCAGTGTCTTCCCAAGAATTCATAAGAACCAAAACAGATAGCCTTATTTTCACAAGAAGCTGAAAAGTATGTGGTTCTTGAGTTTTGGAGCGTAACTGTGTGCATTCTTACCACTTTTAAGGAAAAAAATGTTCTTCTTTGGTCACTCTAATTAGTCACCCACACTTAATAGAAAATTGTATTGATTTTTCTGGATGGCATTTTATTTTGACTGAATGTTAATTTCCTTGCTTGAATGGTTCTGCCAGTTTAAAATGTAAATAATTTAAGAAACACGTGTTTTTTGAAAGCCTTGTCCCAATGATGAATGAAATATCATGATTAAAAAAGAGAACAATCTAGATATGTCACTAACAACTTCTTTTCAGTTTAACCTGAAATTCCACTTCCCAACTGAAGCACGGTTATTTACTAAGATATAAAGAATATGATTCTGAGAAGTGGTTAAAAATGATATTTAGATTTTCATATACTTGTAAAAAACAAAGCAAGTTTGATTGGTTCCAATTTTCTAAAGCATTAACAGATAGTTTTTACATAACCAGTTTCTATAGGAGCCATGAAACAGGAAGAGGTAAGAAAACAACAGATAGTTTTTGCAAGATGTTACTGGAGTGTCAGCAATCAAGGCACATAGCCTCTGCTGATGTCCATGATTCTTGCTTCAAAAATTGCCATCAAACAATTCCTATTCCAGTAAACATGGACAATGGTTTCTTGTATCAAAATTATTTTCTTTATATTAGGTTTCATTGAATACTCAGATTGTATATTTATTTAATTTAAAATGACCTGCAATGAGAAATACTTTTGAGGGAATGAAAGGATCAAGAAGAATCGCAGTTCCAATATGACTTTAATATGAAATCACTCAAAATAAAGGATGAGGACTAGAAAATGGCTTAGCATTGAAACGGCAGTTGCTAGAAAGCTGAAATATCAGAGTTCAATCCCCAGAACCCATTTTAAGGAAGTAGAGAACATTACCCTGCAAGTTGTCCGAGGACCTCCACACACACTCCATGACATAGGTTCCCAACCCATGCACACAAACTTTGTAAATAAGTGTTTAAAAATAAAATATTCAAAATAATGAGTAATCTGAAATGTTGCAGTACCATCAAGACTCCTCAAAATGTTCTTGCTCAACTTTAGAATGTTGAAATCAATTTAGTGTTAGATATGTTTGTTTCTGTCCAGTTTACTACACAGAAATAATGTCTTATATACAAGACATAACCTCTAAAGCAAATTAATTCAGGTAATATGAGAGTGTGTGTTAATAAGTTTAAATTATGATTCAATCTGTCTTTTAAAAATTTTATTATGATGTGATGGCCATGTCACAAATTTTATTTTATAGTCTGAGGCGTGTTTGATTATTTTTCATTTTGTTAATGAATGCATGGTTTTTAGTCATTTCAAGGAGTGATATTTTATATAGAATATCAATTTGACAGGATAGTAAGGTAACATACTACAACAGTTATAAACATAGATTTTTAAATCTCTCCTATTTACTAGCACTTTGTCTTGAGTGAATCATTTAATCTGTTTAGATCTCCATTTACTAACCTGATAATATGCTTAAAATGATACCCATAATAGGATTAGGAGTAGAAATAAATAAATTCATAAAAATTAAAGTAATTGAAAAGGGGATAAATGTAGAAAGTAGTTTATAATAGTTAAAAATATTAGAATTTTAACTTCCATTTGTTATCATCATTCATGGGTTCTAATAATTAAGCTTATTGCTCATGGTTCTTTTACTTTTTAATGATGAAATGAATTCCCTAAAACATGCTTTTAGCATTAGACCTCGCTTCCTTTTTTCATACCAGTAAACATTGTAGTTTAGTAAATAAATCTACCTGGGTGTTTTAAAATTTAACTAGACATATCAAGTGATCTTCTGTGATGGTAAGTGGAACTAAGTAGTTTGATTGGTTAAGAGGTGTCTTTTGAAAATATTTACTGTGAGATTTTCCAATTGCAAAACATTTCATTCAAAATGCTAATAGCATTGCATGGGTTTAAAAGGAAATGCTTATTGCAAACACTGTGACTTTCTTCTTTGCTCCATCATGACCTGGGTATTATATGGCTTTAGATAAATTTGTAAAACCCTCTTCCGGAAGCTGGGTGTTATACAGCTCAATGGTAGAGTGCTTGCCTAGCATGTTTGAGACCTTTGGTTCAAAACCAAGTACTGAAAAAAAAAAAAAAAACTGTCTTCTTAGATTTATCCTATTACTGCCCTATTGCTGACCATCTCAGAAAAGTAACATAAGAATTCATAAATACACATTCAGGTGAAAGATGCCACATAAGAACTATATTATATAAGATTATTTTTAAATGGCTTTCTGTGGCTGAAATAAAACCGTATTATACTTCAAAATATGAAACCATTTCACCCTCCACTCTTTCTGAGTCTGTAAGAGTCATCTTTTTTCAATCCCCTTTGCATTTGCTGTATAACCCAAGAAAATCTTTCACTGAAACTGTTTACTGCTTCTGTTTCCTGTGCAAATTCCCTTCTGCTATTTCATTTTCCTCTATTATCCATTATACATAACTTTTACATACTAATGACTATATGCTGGCTTGCCCTCAATCCACCAGGGAAAATCACATCAATATCAGTGGGACATCAATAGGTGTTCTGCGCATAATGCCTCTGTAAGTGGTCATTGGAAAGCAGTAGAAATCGAGTATGTGAAAAGCCAGAGGTAAGGTGTTCAGCCAAGCAGCTCTTGCTTCACATCTACCCACTATACCTTTGAGATCAGCAAGAAAATAAGTCCTTTGAATAAGTTTTGAAGTCATAAAATTTGGTAAAGAGAGGAATGGAGAGATACTGATTATATGAAGATATCATGGAACGGCTATTGTCAGGACTTCCTCATAAATCTGAAATATTTTCCATCTGAATCAAAAAATGCTTCCTTATGCTTCATCCTCTCTGATATGCTGGCATCAGTGATGTATCAGTGCCAGTCAGAAACACATTTGCTTGAATTTACAAATAAGCCATATGAAGTAGTAGTCAGGAAGACAGATGACCATATGCAAGGCATCAAGAGAAGGCGAGGTTAAGGCACTCCATCAATGGTTTGAAGGGCACGAACACAGTTTCTCTGCAATCTTTGATGTTTTGATCAAATTTCTACAAAGTCAGCAATTCCTATAAGCAGCAATAGAAACTCATAGGCAGTAGAAACTCATGAATACATTGTATCTGGGGTCAAATGGGCTGTTGCATTGAACAAATCAAGGAGAATTTTCTAGCTCTCAGACTCAATAGCATCCGATAATGACATGGATGATCCTTTTGATTTTGCCATGAAATTAATAATGATTTGTGCCACCTTCAGCAGAGGCCGCAAGTGACAAACAGTAGAGATTAAAACATTAAATTCTGTAAATCTCACCATGGTACACTATATGTTCCACATATGAAAAGTAAATCAGACAGATATTAACAATAGAGCATTTGGAAAAGGTAAAATATGCAGTTCTTTTCTCTGAACTATGGTTTATGAATAAAACTATTCAAGAGAGCACATTCTTCACTACATCAAAATTTGAGTAACACTTATTTTAGTGCTTTCATCTGGTCCTTTATAGTTGTCCAAATTGCCCTAATTTCTATTGCTATTATTATGGTGGAGTAGAAAGAGCTGAAAATGATAGAGCCAAATATTTCTCAAGAACTATATGACTTTAAAGTAAATTATTTCCTTTTATTTCTGGAAGATGCCATATTGCTCCTATTTATTACGATTTCTTCCCATCCAAATTATGTGTAATATATATAGAGAGATGCTATGTGGATATTTTTAGACCCACATTACATAAGTTGCTAAGCTATCCTTCTCTGAGGTGACTAAGAGTAAACTAAATTAGAGCAATGGCTTTTAAACAGATGACATACTAAAACATTTTATACTTCAGAAATGGGACAACAGCTTCATATAGAGCAGCCAGAAAGGGGAAAGACCAATTTCACCAAGCAAATGTCAGATTTGTTACAGTTACCATTAAGAGGTAACATTGTAGAATCTGAGAAATTATGTTTGGTCTTGAGCTCTATTCCTTTTAAAGAGGGGTGAATACAAATGTGGATCAGTGAAGATAAATATACAATGCCTGTAAATCAGGGAACAATAAAGGTTACCAGAGTCCTATAGAAAATAAGGATGATGAATGGGGGCAGATCATGACAGGCATTTTAAGTAACAGTATGGAGATAAAGTTTATTCCAAAAACAAATGGAGGTTTACATGTTTTTAATTAAGTCAAGGCAATTATTTGATGAGATTTACACTGATAAAGCAAGCTTAAAGAAACTATTGGAGTTGGGGTTAGCAGGCAAAATGATAGCAATTTTAAAGTTGAGGTCATGAAGACAAATTAGGAGACTACAATATCAATGCTTATGAGTGATGTGAGAGCATTAACTTCTGGGCATAAAGGATGGAAAATTAAGAAGTACTGAGGAGATAAAACATATTTGACTTCATCACTTATTTAATGTGACAGAAGAGAATCATCGCTATTCTCTGGATTAGATTAGCTCATGATGCTTCTACACCCCAAGGTAAAATATGAAAGGATGAGATAAAAAATAAATAAAAATGATCATAGAAGACTATTATGAAAAATTATGTATCAATAAATTGAATAATCTAAAAGGGAGAAGTTCCTTGATGGATATTTTCTACCAGTACTGAATTACAAATCACAGAAATAGCTGAATAAACCAATGAAGAATAATAAGGCAGTAACATAGCAGTCTCCCATCAGAGTGAAGGCCAGCATAAGGTAACTTTATGGCTAAATTCCACCAAACATTTAAAGAAGAAATAACGATGTCTTCTTACAGCATTTTTTTTTCATCTGTAGCACTCCAAGGTTTATTCCAAAGGACTCTATTTCTATTTATTTATTTAAAATTTCCACCTCCTCCTATCCTCCCATTTCTCTTCCACTCCCCCTACTCCCCCTTCCCCTCGCTCTCCAGTCCTAAGAGAACTCAGGGTGCCCTGCCCTTGGGAAGTCCAAGGCCCTTCCCCCTCCATCCAGGTCTAGGAAGGTATGCATCCAAACAGACTAGGCTCCCACAAAGCCAGTACATGCAGTAGGATCAAAACCCGGTGTCATTATCATTGGTTTCTCGGTCCGTCCTCATTATCAGCCACATTCAGAGAGTCCAGTTTGATCACATACTCGTTCAGTCCCAGTCCAGCTGGCCTTGGTGAGCTCCCATTAGATCAGTCCCACCGTCTCAGTAAGTGGACACAACCCTCGTGGTCCTGACTTCCTTGCTCATGTTCTCCCTCCTTCTGCTCTACATCTGGGCCTTGGGAGCCCAGTCCAGTGCTCCAATTTTTAAAAAATGAAGAAAAAATACTTAGAACCTTACTCCAACATTATGCCACTACCAAAGTCAAACACTGAAACTAAAAAAGAAAAGAAAGAAAATATTATTCGGGAAAGGCAAATGAAAATCACAACGAGATATCACCTTAATGTTATCAAAGATTGAAGGGTTACTGTTATCAAAGACTGAAGAAAGCAAGTGATTGTAAGGATATAAAAAATAGAACCCTTACACATTGTTAATTGGATACAAGTTAGCAGAACCATTATGGAAATTGGTGTCCAGGTCCTCAAAATCCTGAAAAGTGAGATCCAGCCTCAGTACTCCTGGGTATATAATAGAAGAAATTAAGTTTCTTAAACATTTATTCTCCCAAGTTACAGTAATACTATCCACAATAGCCTACACATTGAATCCACCTAAGTGCCCATGGATGACTGAATGGATAAGTATTACATGTAGGTAAGGAAGTGCTAGTAAGCTATATAAAAGGAATAAATTATATCATTTGCAAAAAAAGGATGATTCTAAAGACTATCTTGTTAAACAATATAAGCCACAGTCAGAAAGATGAATACTCCATGAACTCATTCGTGTGGAATGTGGTTACCGAGGACTGCAGTGATTGAAAAGAGGTCTGTAGATGCGTTGGCCAAAGGATACAAAATTTTATGAGTAAGATAGGAGTAATAAATGTGGCAGATCCATCATACAACAATGGACATTATAGTTAAAAACACAGTGTTCTAATGAAAATACTAATGTGCCAAGTTCTCACCACAAATATAACCATGAGAGATAAGGAATGTGACAATTAGCTACACTGAGTCATTCTGAGGAACAAATTTCAACCTTTTTGTCTAAAAAAAGACAATATAAGGAAGAACTTTTGAGATAACAATAGATGTGAAGATAAAGACATTTAGTATGTCATTTAATTATATGATGCTGAAAGTTTGGAAATATCTACTTTAGGAGATACCAAGACTGCAGGAGATGGACAAGAGGGAAAAGAGCATGAAAGGTAGTGCTCCAGGGAACATTGATATTCAAGAGGTCTGATAAGTTGACTAAGAAGAAGCAACCTGGGTGACTGCAAGAAAGCCATTGAATACTATATGTGGGTGGAATTTTGGCTCTCCATTAGTAGGCTGGGGACCACCAGGGATCCTAAGACCTGTCAGGAGTTCATAAACTGAGATTCTTTTCATCATGCCAAAATCAAGTATGAATCCTTCTCATGACAATTCTCTCAGTAGGTACTGTCATTTTTCTAGAAGCTACCTGACATGTAACACTGTAAGAGACCACATGGAGGATTAGATATGAGAACACAACTTTCTTCCTTACACCAACCATTTAAAAAGATTTTCAAAACTATAGAGCAATTATAGTTTTCTCATTAAGTGTATGAATTTTCTAAATGTAATTAACATAAAATATGACCTTTATGTTAAATGTAATAGTTTGTAGCTATTGTTCAATGAGTCAAAAAAACATTTTAAAATTATTAGTTCAGGTTTCTAATACTTTTACATTAGTGAAAGTTTCTTAGCATTCTCAGGAAGTTTTAGGAGCAAACATTGCTTCTGAGACTAAAATATCTGTAAAAAGTCGAAGTAAATAAAAAGAAGCTTCAGAAGTGTAATTAAGGGACATAGAGACTGTTTTGTGTACAAATATAGAGACTTACAAGGCAAACACAAGAAGAAGAAAAAAAAAGCTTAGTAATACGATAGATGCTGGTGATAAAACTTTTGAAACACTCAGACTAAAGGCAAATTTTAGTGGGAAGGAAAATATCAAAAGAAGAATATAGCGAAGTCTTGGGTATAAGACACAGAGTACCAAATGTAGTTTCCTGATTTATTTTGGACTTACTTAAAGCATTTTCCATATGAGTCATTTGTTTTGAGAAGACTTTAATACTTGCTCCATTTGATCCTACAATGTAGTCTTTCATGAACGCAGCGTTAAATATTGTTATACTGATGTACAGGGAGCAGTTAAATAACAGCACTACCTGGAAATCCATATCACGGTATGGATTCACAAGAATCCCTCTCTTGGTTCTTCTATTTCTGTCTATGGGACAATAATGAATATATTAAAAGGGTGCAAGATGACCCACTGGGATTTTCTTCTGATGAAAATCTCATTAGAACATTGCCAATCTAGTTATTGCAGACATTATAAAACTTGTTGCAGCTGACTTTTAAAGAAATTGACTACCACGAGAGTTTCTAATGATTGGCTTCACAGTTGCCTGATACTGGGTTGAATGTGACAACAGGAAAAATTTAACTGCTAGCAAATGCATAAAACTTTGTACTTTGTAAAGAACATTTCATTTCTTTCTCATTAAAGGAGACCAATGTTCAGATCAAATAATCTATACAGTACAGATTAGTGCATGTGCATAGAACCTAGGAGGTAGTGGATAAACTAGTTGCATATCTGCTAGAAATCAATAGAAAGGTGATTTTGACAGCAAGCATTCTGTGCTACCGTGCCACCTGCTTCAGAAGAGATAGATTCTGCCCTTCAATAGTCTTGTGTTTTATCAATTCAAGTAGCTTGGTTGTTGCTGCTCGAGACAAAGCTCTTATTTCAGTGTATCTTTACTTCATTTAAGGAATAAATCTAGATTCCTTTTAATTTTGGAAGTTTAATTTCAATTTAACATAAGTATTAGCATGACAAATAACACCACATAGTTGTTTGTTTTTTATTCTGTGCACAGTAAACTAGGAAATAATTTGCAGAATTAAGTCACAAAATGGAGGAGCTAGGAAGAAAACTATCAGAGGAGCAGATAAAAGATTTTGTGTACTTTTCCTCTCAAAACAAAAAAGAACAAGTTAATATTAATCTTCTAACATATAAAAGTGGGTGATGAAGAGAGGCCAGCTGTCAAAAACCTAGAATCAAGTAGAATTCTATCTTTCTGTACAGGGAGAATTGGTCATGAGATTCCACAGAAGATACCAACATCTGCTGATGCTCAAGCTCATTTGTAAAGTGGCAGTGTTTTCACATAACCGACTTCTGTCTTCCAGTATTCTTTTTTTCCCCTTTTAGTTGACTCTATTACCTCACTTCTTTTTTTTAATTAATTTATTTATTTAAGGATTTCTGCCTCCTCCCTGCCACCGCCTCCCACATCCCTCCCCCTCCCCCGATTAAGTCCCCCTCCCTCATCAGCTCGAAGAGCAATCAGGGTTCCCGGACCTGTGGGAAGCCCAAGGACCGCCCACCTCTATCCAGGTCTAGTAAGGTGAGCATCCAAAAAGTATACAATGGAAAAAAGAGAGCATCTTCAACAAATTGTGCTGGCAAAACTGGATGTCAATCTGTAGAAGAATAAAAATAGATCCATATCTATCACCATGCACAAAACTCAAGTCCAAATGGATTAAAACCTCAATATCAGTCCGAACACACTGAACCTGATAGAAGAGAAAGTGGAAAGTACTCTACAAAACATGGGCACAGGAGACCACTTCCTACGTATAATTCCAGTATTCTTTTAATGTAATAGAAATGGAATCCATAAGGTTGCTACCATGTACTGTTTAGAGAGCAAAAAGAAAAAAGTCTTAACAGATTTAGAAAAACTACAATTTTTCTGCAGGAATTTTATACCATAATTAATGGAATCCACAGATTCAAAACCAGTGGATGAGGAGGATAAGTTGTATGTACTAAGAATAAAAATGGAACTTTTATTCTTTGTGGCTTTATGAAAAGTAGACAATGTGCTACTTCCAGACATACGATGCTCATGAACCAAATGCTTTCAAGCTGACAAAGAGCTTGTGAATTTCTCCACCAATTAGCATAGAGCCAAGTTATATTTTTATTGATTATTTTGTTTTACACACACACACACACACACACACACACACACACACACACACACACACACATAGTACCAAGGCTTAGCTTCAGAAAGTTTAAGTAGGTAGAGTCAGATGATTTTTGAACCCAGTTGAACTAGTTGGTATTTCTGGAGTTCAAGTTTTTATGCTGGGAGCAATGTAGTAAAGTATTCCATGTACTCAGTATTCCTTTGGGATATATAGTAACACTTGCTTAAACACTAGCATATAGGACATTGTAGAGATAGCATTCATTAAGGATTACCAACATATGAGGTTGTGGGAGTATCTGGAAGCCAGATGGAACAAATAGATCTTTTCTTTGTCGTGCCTAAAATATAGCCTGTTTCAAGATTGAACAAAACCCAAACAAGCCATTAGTATCTCTGGTTTCTCTTTTTGTCTGCTGTACATTTTTAGTTCAGGTTTCCTGTCTAAGTCTTGCCTGTGGGTTAGTCAGAATATATATATATATATATATATATATATATGATAGGCAAAAGCTTATTGTTTTAATCAATGAAATAGTAAGTATAAAAGACCCATCAGCAAAAAAAGCAGTGAGGACTGCATGATTAAATGCACATTCAAAAACTGATAAAATGATAATAAAATAGTAGGGATATCCTTTTTCCTAAAATAAAAGCAAGCATGAAAAGTTTAACAATGTAGTCATGTTTTTATAGGTAACTATAATATACATATCTTTTGAAATTTGAACATCTGGATAAAATAAATTGATCTCAGACTATCTTAGAAACAGTACTGCTAATAAGACTAAGGTAATGTTCAGCTACTATTCAGCCTGTTTTTTCTCTTCTATTTCTATATTGAAGTACACAGTCTCTATCTTCCCTTATGTTCCACTCCTCAAATATACAACTTCTCTTGCCTTCCTCTTCCTAACATGAAACTCAGGGAGAAAGATGCAGAACTAAGCAAGTCTGACCTTTCACATGCAGAACTTCGTCAAATTCTGTCAAAAATAATTTTAAAGTTAAGACAAAAATGTTACAATAATATTTTAGATAACGTGAAATTTTTTATTTCTCTTGAAAAAAATGGAAGCAACTGTCATACCAAGACGTGTGTTCAGCCATTTGTCTATATATTTACTGAGTACTCTCAGTACTCAGTACTGTGTTAGTTATTCTCTTCTTTAGTGTACCAGAGATAATGCAAAAATCACCAGAACCAAATAGGGATTCTTTTCTAAAAAGAAAAAAATATTGCCAGTCTGTCAGAATACTCTCTCCACCCTCTCTTCCCTCTTCATCTTACCTATTTCTTTCTAAGAATACATTTAAGTTTAGAAATGCACTATGTGTATATATATTTACAAAGCATATTATAAAACCTAGAATTTTGGGGGGAGTGGGAGGGAAATGGGAGGATGGGAGGAGGTGGAAATTTTTAATAAATAAATAATAAAAAATGTAGAATTTTTCTCAACATATAATTCCTGCTGTATCCATTGACAGAAATTAAAAGCAATCACACATCAATAGCAATAAGCATGGCTTGTATGCAAACTTTGGTTTCTAAATGCATAACTACTGAGATGTCCATGAGTAATCATTTATTTCTAGGCCTCTAGAAGAGAAAAGAAGCGAGGAAATATTTATGCTTCCACAGATGGTCCAAGGCACAGTTAAAGGGCTTTTCACTAGCCAAAGTTGAACATCAGAAAATAACACCTTGTCCCTTCTTCCCATGGCTCAGGCATCATCACCAACTGGAGTGGGGGGGGGTGGGCAGAAAGATTTTGAGAGTGGTAGTGAACGACTACAGAAAAAAATACTTTGCATGCATGAGATCATAGCAGCTCTAACTGCATGCATGCACATCACATGCACAAGATCAAGCCAGCCAAAATACCAGCATGGATAGAAGGAGACTTATGAAGTTCCAACCATAGCTAAGGAAGTATTTGAGATTCATGGCTGCTTGGAGGAAGGGTAGTCAGTTTGTTTTGTTCTCTTCTGTTCTGTTTTATAAATATGGCACCTTGGAGGCTACTCTTGATCCAGTTTTTTGACAAATCTTTTCATCTCTTTAAGATTTTTAACTCTTCAATATCTGTCATTGCCACTGCAACTCTCATGCTGCATATGATGGTTCACTTGATGGTACCCCATACATCCCGTGGGCTTTTTAGTCTTTGTCTTTATATAAGTTTTTTCAAATGATATGCTTTTGATCACATCAATACAGTCTGCATGAAAAATTCTTCAGTTGAAGCTTTTGATGCAATTTTTCCATTTAGTCTTTAAATTTTCCACTTCCAGAGAACCCATTTGGTAATTTTTAGTAGGGTTTAAATATCAGTAAATCGTCATACAGTGTTCTTATTTTATTATCTTCATGGCTTTATTTGTTCATGTGCTCACTTATTGTTAATTGTTCTTTAAGTTAATATTTTCAACTCTTTGTCAAAGAGTCTGTGGATTCTTGTTTCTGTATTGCTACTTACAAATGGTTTCTTTTGTTTCTTTTGACCTGTTCTGCTTCCCTGATTATCCATGGTAATTTTGGCTTTTCCTTTAAGTATGTACAGACTATCCCAGCTCTGTCCCAGTCTGATTTTTCAAAGATTATGCATAGATGGTTTTGGGGGGTTCTGCAGGCAAGCTTATTCCACGAATGTTTGAAGAGCTGGACTTAGTACTTGACTCAGTAGCTGCCATGCTAGCCTGCAATGGGAGCTAGGAACATAAGACAGGACTGGAAGTTGAGATTCTGAGTTCCAAGGGCCAGCACGGTGCTTATATGGAAACTGAGCTTGTTTCAATAGTAGTCAGAATGGACAGTGGAATTTTGGGAACCTGAGTTGTAAAGAAGCAGGTCTAGAAATTGAATTTGGAGATGTTGACCTAAACCCTAGAGCCACAATGATCTCCCAGTTAGAAGGAATGTCTTGGTGCCTGGGTTATTTAGAATCAGCCTTAGAACACAGGGATTTATCTGGCACTGCAGGGTGCCAAGACCCTAACTGTTGTGACCATACTTGGTAATAGGACTTTGTGGAATCCATTTGTGCTGAAGTCCAGAATGACAGTTCTCAATCCTCCTTTTTCTTCCAACATAGAGAGTAGCTCTATCCACAGTGAACTGAAAGGGCTTAAAGCAGGCGAAGGTGCAGATAATGTGAAACCGTCTTTCCCATAATCTTTACGAATCTTTTAAAAAAGAAACTCTGTGTACTTCTGAAATGCTCTCTAATCATCGACTTAAATTCATTAGTTCCTAGAAAGGAATTTTTGAGCATGGATACTCATTCAAATTAATGATTCTGCTGTTACCCCACCATCTAGCTAAAATCACTTCCCCTGGTTATATTGTAAAATTCTCACTGCAGTTAAACACTTTAAGTTGCCACTGTTCAATTACATTTTTTCCTTTTTTGATATATTTTGTCTATTTCTATTGAAGGGTTCACCTGCTCTTTATTGATTTATAAAGAGTTTTATACCTATGTTATATATTGAACATACGATCTTTATTTATTATATAAAATATATAGTCAAAATTATAATTTTAAGTAATATAAAATAATAAGATCAGAATATTTTCATATTAATTTTCCATATCTACTGATATTATAGCAAATCACTTCAGGACATGCTAAGAATAATTTTATATTTATCTTCACATATATATTTTTTATATATGTAAAATATATAAATATATTTTCATATATTATATGAACTTTAGAAAATTATGTTTAAAGAGAAGCATATATTTTAGTATACAATGACTTTGGATAAAACTGATCAGTTTTAATAGAAATGCTAAGATTTAAATAAAAAGAATTAGAAACTATGAATCTAATTAAATATATATGCATATATATTATGTATGTAAATATGTGTATGTGTTACATGCAGGACTTTAGTTTATATGACCCAGTAATGTAGTATAATAATATATGTCCATATACAAGTTTTTTATTATTGTACTGATACATATTTATTTGCATTAGAAGGCTTTTATAGTATTCTCGTTGTGTCCCTTATACTTTTTTGAGATGGATAGACAAAATTAGCTTTGAAAACGTATTCTGTGACAAAAACCAGAGTTTCTCTCCATGCAAAAGCAACTGGTTGTCACAAAGTTTAACCCATAGCGAAGACCTCATTAGCCCAGTATTTCAGCTAAATTACTTTTATATTAAATGCCATTGAATAGAAGCAATGAATCACATCTTCTTTTGGTGCTGAGTAAGATAAAAGCATTGTGGCTTGGTAGAATGCGATTATGATAGAAAACCAAGGTGCAATACTATGCTAGTTTTAGTTGCTTCTTTGATAAAATGAAGAAACTGAACCAATTTGTTCTTCCATGTTGTTTCCTTTCCAAAATAAGTGGTTAATTTTAGATTACTATTAAGTTTACAGGAAATTATCAAAGTAAGGGCAAAGAATTCTCATAAACTTTTCTTAGACTACACAGTGTCTCAGTTCCTTTACTATTTATCGATATGATAAAACATTCTGACCAAGACAATTTAGGAAGAAAGTGTTTAATTGGACTTAAAGTGCCAGAGGATTAGAATCTATAGTGCAAAGGTCTCAGAGACCAGCTTCAACAAGTATACCACTTACCAGGGTAGGGGCCTGGGGATTAGAAAAGTAAGTTAAGAGAACAAAGACGTGACAGAAAAATAAGATAGTACCAAGAGGAAGTTCAAGTGAATACTGAAATTGCCCATGTTTAATTTTCATTTGCTTAAATACCCCAACCCCAAAAGGTAGGAGTAAGATTTAAAAAAAAAAAACTGCATTAAGATGATACAAGGAAATGAACAAACCAGTTGAAGGATTGTGTGCTACATTCTTAGTTAAATATTCTATTGCTAGAACAAGGCAAGTAACACTCACACCCTAGACCAAAACATCCTGTAGATAAACCACTCCCTGGGTGGAATCCATTTTTATCTTCCTAAGGGATTAGGAACTTAGTTTGATCCTTAGACTTTTGTTTGAATTAGAAACAGATCACTTCTCAGTACCTGAAATACAAGGTCTGGATATTAGCTACTCTTGTTGACAATAACCTTAAGAAAGCACAACTCGCTGGTCTAAATTAAGGTGGGACCTTTGTTTCAGGTAGAAACAGACAATAACATTGAATGAACAGAAGTGCATTCCAACTCTCTGACCTTTGGTCAGGGTGGAGCAACAACAACTTTGAGGGAGCTGAACCTCTCTGACCTTCAGACAAGGTGAAAAGAGGCTCGTATTTTTCGGTCTTCACACAAAGGCTTGGTAACAGGTGGCTGGAGCAGCAGCTGAGAGCTCACAACTCCATCCACAAACAAGAGGCAAAGAATACTAACTCAAAGTAATCTTAGCCTTTTGACATCTCAAAGTCCATCCCCAGTTACACACCTCCTCCAATGATACCTACTACTAACCCTTCCCAAATAGTTTCAATTGGGAACCAGTATTCAATTGTCTGACATTTATATGGGACATTTCATTCACATCACCACACATGATGATATTGTCTCTTAAGAAACAAAATAAATCCTAGGTAGCAATGGCACCTTTGTCACAAACAGGAAAACAGCATGAATAATTACTAGTAATTGAATTTCATATTAATTTTGATATTGACACTTCTCACAGTTTTTCTCTATTATGTGTCATTCATCCACACCCTTTTGTATTCTGTGTCAAAGTACAATATTAGATGGCTTCAAAACATTTTGAAAATATTGGTTTTATTTCATGGCAGAGGTCCTTCAGCTCAGATTTTATGATATTTTTTCATGTTAGATTGGATGTGTGAAGGCTGGGGAAGAGGACCACTGAAGTATCAGTATCACCATATGTTGAGCATGCTTCCTATTACATGCATGCAATGACAAGTCATTGTCCCCTTGATCACCCAGTTGACATGGTGTTAGTTAAGTTTATTTTATACTTTATTAACTGCTTTCCAAACTTTACTCAATGAATATGTGATCTTTTTGAAATAAAATATAACCACAATTTTACTGATTCCTATACCTAAGAAGATCAATTTTAGGATTACACATACTACACAGAATTCCATTCTTGGTTAACTCAGATAACTTGTAATCCAGTCTCTTATGAGGCTTTGTAAAGGTTCTATTGTGTTTCATAAAATGAGATTCTAATTGTTGCCAGTTTTTTACCCTTGTACAGAATATGTTTTAGTAAGAAATAATGACATCTTTAAAAACCTTAGTTGCTCTACTTTCTTAAAATTTTCTAAGAAATGGAATCCAAAATCTACAACTTCCAAACCCCAGTGATGATGATGATGTAGAAAAAAAATGCTAGTTATAAAAGTTTTGGTGAAAGAAGATAAAGGAATGTCTTTCTTAACTTGGAATTGGAAAGTTAGATAAAGGTTTGTGTTTTAGGTCTGATATACACCCATGCAAAGATTACAGCTGGAGTTCTCTCAAAAACTCAAATCCTTCTATATTAAAGTGAAAAAAAAAACATAGCCAGGTTTGATAACATGTATCTATAATCCCAGTGCTTGGGTGGCAGAGAGAGGAGAATCCATTATGAGTTAATGGACAGCAAGGGGTAGGCATAGAAAAAAGCAAAAAGTAGACTGACATTCAACACATTAATCAGAAAAGCATTTAAAAGCATCCACTAACAAAGATTTTAAACATAAATCAATGAAGAACTTTCCACTTTTAAATATAAAAATACATTGGATGAATCAATAAGGAGATAGAAATGCAGAAGTCTATTTCTTAATCTCCACAGCTGACATTTTAGTTTGTATCTTTCTGAAAGAACTTGAATATTATTTCCAATATGTATCCAAGCCTGGAAAAAGAGAATTAGGAATCCAAAAGATACCCACCATCAATAATGATATCATAAACAACAGTTTGGGTCACAGTGAAAGAAAAATTCATTGAGCTAAAGATGAATTAAAATGAGAAATGAATGAAAAATGTTGACCATCAAAATTGCTGGTTCCTGACTAAATTGAAATTTTTGCTTCATTACTCAGGAAATTAAAAAAAAAGTCTATCATTGTTCTTCCCAAATTCACAAAGCAAATAATAATAGTCAATAAATAAGATTTGAGGCTTAGAGAACACTTATTAGTGCTGTGACATGAGATGGAAGCCCTAAATAACTGTGCCTGTCTGATAAGGGCTACGTAGATGTGCCTGTTATGCAACCGCAAATGGAGATCATATATTAAACTTGCGATAAGGCACCCAAATAGACGTGTTATTTATAAATATTGCTGCAGCTTTGGATGGGAAAATATAAAATACATAGTAAATGAAAGTTTGAAGATAATATAACATAGAACTGGGATATTAAAATGATTTATTACTTTGATAGAATCTTTTCTAGCCTGAGTATTGCATAGAACAAGGACCTTACTAGAGGGAATAAAAGCAGCATGCTGCAATAGAGAATAATTCATTTCATTTAAGAGAGTAAGGTGGAGAATTCAAACCACATGGAGCAACAAGAAAGGTGTCCTCATTGTCTTGGAATTAACTGATATTTAATCATATTATTTCATCGGGGCAGACATTTTTTTTAAGTACTGTAATGGGTTCAAATTAAAATTATTTCCCTTCCTCTCTTAAAAAAATAGTGATGCCCTTTCCTCAAGAAGAAATACTACTTGCACTTGGCACAACATATGTTTAAGCTTCAAAAATTGTTTGAAAGAAATCCCAAAGCCTTATGGACTACATTGAAATTGCTTTATAAAGGGCCAGTTAAGTAGGCTTAAGTCAATTTTATTTATTTTCATTATGTATACAGATACAGATAATATTTTCAGTAAAAGGAATATATGCATAACCTCAGGAAAAGAAGAATTTAAATGACATTGTTGAGGTAAAATAAGATGGCCATAAATAAACATGTATTATTTCCCATACTTAACTCCTGAAAAATGCTTCACTGAAAACTAATGGTTTTCAATCTTGCATATAATCTGGTTATTACCAGGATAAAACCAAGATGGGAAGGTAATTTATCAGAGGCTATAGTTCACTCGTATAGCAATTTGATGTTTAACGTAATAAAAATGGGATTTGCTTTAAGATAGAAAGATAACCCGCTTTCTATAGTGTTTGCAATCACTGTATTTAATTCAAGTATCATTTGTATTTGCAGTGATAGTCCATATCGCAGAAACTGTTAGTCTCAAAAATGTCCACCGAAGCAATGGTCTGAAGAGATGGTTTCCCATAGGAGTTCAGTTAAAAGCTCGCAGTCATCAGGGGTCACCATCTGGGTAATGTACTTGGTGTGTTTTTTCAGGAAAGGAACTGTCCAAAATTCAAGTAGCTCTGTCGTTTTAATAAGCTTTGGATGTAAAGGAAAAAAGCTGGAGTATTCCCTAGCTTGAAGGAATGTGAAGCAATGTCTTTTCTTTATCTCGTTAAAAAACAAACAAAAAGCAAAAAAAAAATCAAACAAAAAACGAGAAACTCATACAAAACTCACAGACACATATAATCATATATACAGAGAGAAACCAAAATATGCAAGCAAAAGACCAAAAACCAAAAAAAAAAAAAACCTCAAACAAAGCAATTTGAGACAAAATTTCTAAAACATACCAAATACCATTGAGTTTGTTTTGTGATGGCGATCTACTGCCAAGCATGGGGCCTGCCTGAAGCATGATTAATATATCCAGTGAGACTCCATGGAAGAAAACTATTTTTCCCTTTGCTAACGGGTGTCAACTGAAAATAACTCCTTGATTGGGAGTGGGAGGCCAAGTTCACTTCCCCATCTCAGTTCTGGGACCTAGTCTGGCTTAAACCTGTAGAGGCTGTGTTCCTGCTGCCACATTCTCTGTGAATTCATATACACATCAATACTATTGTGTCTGGTTGATGGACACTATTTCTTTGGAGTCATCAAGCCCTCTGGTTCTTTATTTTCCATTTTCTCCTCTGAATAGCTCCTTGAACACTGAGGGAAGAGATGTGATTAGGATATCCCATTTAGGACTGAGTGCTCCAAAATCTCTAGTTTTGCACACTGTCCAGTTGTGGGTCTTTGTGTTAGCTCTCATCTTCTCTATAAAGAAGTTACTCTGATGTTGGCTGAGTGAGGCACTGATCTGAGTCCCAGGCCAGGGTGAGCACCGACAGTTTCCGGTAGAAAATGTTTCTAGGTCTCAGCAGATGATACAAAATAGTGGAATTGAGCTAGAAAAGAAGATTGAGAGGATCCATAGACCAAGTTGTATTTAAATGTTTGTTCATATATTCGTATGTGTGTAATGATAATAATTAAAGAAAAATAGTTCACAAATTTTAAAGGGAGTGAGGAGGAGCCTGAGAGAGTTTGGAGAAAGACAAATGGGGAACATTATATAAATTCAGTACATACCTAAAATTTTAAAACTTACTTTTCCACTTTTTAAAATAAAATATTTTAAAAATGGTTGAAACTCATGTTTTAGACACAAGCAACTACAAAAAAAGGTAAAAATAGAACGATGCCTATATCCATCCAACTTTGCAAAGGTACCCTTTAGCACACAAGTATTTTTACTTAGCAATATATGAATATATATCATTGTCAAAAGATTGTAACCATAATACAAAAATATTAAGTACCTCTGGGTTTCTCTAGTTCTCTATTATGAAGAACCATATTTTAGTATTCCTTGTTTCAGTATGTTTCTGCACATTTACCGATGTAGAGATAAGTGTTTTCTATTTAAACAGATTCACAGGATATGCCCTGTTCTGCAGGGCAGTTTGTGGGACCACTAGCAGTGGAACCAGTATTTAGCCCTAGTGCATGATCTGGCTCTTTGGAGCCATTTCCTATGGAGGGATGATAGCTTGCTCAGCCTACAGGAATGTTTTAAACTTAGATATGGGATATGTATCCTGAATTGCTTAGGCCTGTGCTGTTCAATGGAGAGCATTTGCCAACAGGAAATAACTTGTTGCCTTAAATTTGTAGTGAGCTTGTGATTTCAAGGCATAGCTCTTTACAATTGAATTAAAGGCAGTCTAATAATTACAAATCGTATAGTGCTGAGCAGCAGGGAACATTTGTTAAAGCTCCATTAGGAACTGTCATTCTTCATCTGGTGAAAAGACATTACTCGAGGATTATCTGAATTGGCACACACGTTCTGCCGAGTCAGTGGATTTCAGTAAAATACAAAGTAACTTGTACCCCACATTAAGCTGGATAGTGTCTGTCCCCTCCCTGAGTATGTACATTTATGTATACATCATTATCTTGTTGGGAATCAAGTACTATATTTATGTCTTCCTTAACTCATTTGGAGCACTACTTGAAAAATTTAAATTTTATCAGTTTCCATTCATTTCTTGTTCATTGATGACTATGTGTGAAGTGGATTAGACCACTAAAATAATAGGATTATGGGACCAGTAATTATGCATATGAGTTTTTCTCCCACTCTTCCTGACTGGCCTCACATTAGGTACTTAATGCTCCTAGCAGATTTCATGTTATCCTTCAAAGATTTTTATTTCTCTACTCTGTTTATCTAGAAGGATTTGCACTACATATGTGATTCTCAACCTTCCTAAATCTGTGACCCTTTATTACAGCTCTTCGTGTAATAGTGACTCCAAACATACAATTATTTCATTGCTACTTCAGCACTGTAATTTTGCTGCTGTTACTAACCATACTGTAGAGATCTGATATGCAGGATATTTGATATGCAATCCCAGGGGGTTAATGACCCACAGGTTAAGAACCACTGCTCTAGATACCTGTGTGTCACCTGGTCCATC
This sequence comes from Microtus oregoni, assembly GCF_018167655.1. NCBI lineage: Eukaryota > Metazoa > Chordata > Mammalia > Rodentia > Cricetidae > Microtus > Microtus oregoni. The sequence goes on from NW_024544721.1 coordinate 3,361,683, forward strand.
TTATTCAAATGTAACTTCCCTCTGAGAAGCCTTTCCTGACTGCACTGTGTTAGCTGCTATTCCTTTTTGCTATGATAAAACAAATAAAGGCAGAAGATGTTGACTGTTAGATGATATATTTCATTGTAACAGTAAAGGTAGGGTAGCAGGAGTAAGAGGCCAACCAGTCACGTTGCATCTGCAGTAAGGAAGCAAAGGGAGATGAATATTAGGTGTCAGCTTTCTTACTTGTAAGGATGTCAGCCACAATTAACCTAATCTAGTTAATCCCTTCAAGTATACTATGAGGCTAATTTATAAAGTAATTCTTCACAGTCATTATCAGGGCTTGTCTCTTAGGCAATTCTGGATCCTGTAACATAAAATATTAACTGTCCACACCTTTACCTATATTTTCCTCACAGAACTTTTAACTTCCTCAAAATATCTGATTTGTACTTCTTTGGTTCCATAAAAATTCAGCTTTATAATTTATGTTATACCATATATTTTTCTTGGTCTATCTTAAGTCATCACTTAAATTCTGTACAACTCTGAACACTAAAATAAAAAAAAACTTCCTTGCATAAAGTAGTTATTAAGTAAACTAAATACGAATATAACTTAAAAATTTATCTTCTTTCCAAGGATGTCAGTCAGTCAGTCCATTCTTAGTAGGCTATATAAATTGTCTGCCTATAGTATCCATATTAGGTGTGTGTGTGGTGGTGGGGTGGCTAAAGCCTTGAATCCACATATAAGAAAAAGCATGAACTCTTTCTATTTCTGAGTGTAGGTTACATCACTTAATATAATGATTGCCAATTTCATCCATTTTCTGTCTGTATCCCCAACATCTCCAGCATACTTGTTACATATCTGAAAATATTTCTTAAATAAAAAATAATCCCTACGTGTAAACTACTACCAAGTCTTTTTAATGACATATTGATATATAGCACAAATCAACATACATTTATTGATTGCCTTAATATGGCAAAGCTATGATTGTTTCTAATAAAACTCTGGAGTTCTTTAGAGACCACAGTCTACTCTTCATATAAATACACTGTTTGGATTCCTTTCGCAACTCAACATATAGATATTCAATGTAGAAGAGAGAAAAGGTCAGTCATCTTGCGATGGTACCCTTGATCTGGAACAAGTAATTAACTTTCGTTATATATTCACACCAATATACATTCTAAACAACTTGCTCCCTGGAAAACATATCATATACTTAAAATTATTAAACTTCATTGCTCTCACAGAATGTTCTTTTGAATGTGCTCTTACCTCTGTATCTGCCTATTTCTTCTGACAGTAAAAGATAAATCCTCCTTACATATTTTAAAATGACTGTCTCATCACATGCATTTTCTCCTCATTTTATTATGCCCTCAGGAAACTGGTTGAACTTAAATAAAGTACATAAAATAGCTCTCTTGGTTTTCAAAATGACACTCATTATGCCTTCTGTTATAAATGGTCAATCTAATTTCACAAAAATAATTGAGCCATGGAAATGAAACAACTTTCAATATGATTTGTAATATCAATATTATTAAATTGGGGGGACCTGAATACACCTTCTAAGATACTAATAAATACCTTGAACTAGGACAATAAGAGTAACCAAACTTCACTTTTTTTGGCCAGAAAATCTCAGCAATGGCACTAATATTGTGTTTTTAATATGCCGTATATTCTTCAAAACCTTTATCCTTTGGTTTCAGTAGTTCCATTAATCACAAGAGAAAATCATCAAGATACATTGGCTTTAATCCAATGAAAAGGGAGAAACCAATTAAATGCTTTAAAGTTTTAAATATAAAGTAGAAATTGGATGTTAGAAATCTCTTTAGCTCCAACTAAAAGTAGACAGATGATTTTTAAATGGGATTTTTGGCTAGTATATATAAGTGATAGAAGTACAAATTAAATCCTCTCAGGTTCCCTAATAACATGAAGAAAAATATCAAATGATTTTTGGAAAGATTCACTTTTGCTTTCTCACCTTTTGGTAGTATTTGAAAAACGGGCATTCTACCTTAGGCTCTATTCTAACAGTCTCTTCAGTGGCTTCATTCACTCTCATAACTTCACTGTTGACTCTGTGCATGCATGTTTTTACAATCTTGTTCTAGCTTTAGTATCCCTGTATAAGCTTAAGTTTCTGGATGCCACATCAGTCCTTGGAAACCCATTTCTCTCAGGACGAATTCATTTACTTCCTCGCATCTAACCTCAAACTATCTGTTCAATTAGTCATCTATAGAACATAGATGCAGCTCCAACCACTTGTAAGCTAAGTAAAGAATCCCCTAAATATTTTTAATGGATTCACCATTTTATCAGTTATTATGGTTCTAAATTGTAACCGTTTTTAATTAGTCTTATAATTAGTTCATCTATATGTCCATGATCTCTTCGTACACCTATGTACACGAATGATATTATGAGGAGACAATGTCACAGCAAACTCCTGGGTCCTCTGGCCCTTATACTCTTTCTGCTCCCTCTTCCATAATCTTTCCTGAGCCTTAAGTACAGGAGTTGTTGTTAAATCTACAATTTCTTCTTCTTTGTTATTTTATTATCATCTATTTTTAGTCATTTGAGACAGGGTTTCTTTGTGTAGCCTTGGTTGTCCTGGAGCTCACTCTGTAGACCAGGCTGGCCGTGAACTCACAGAGATCCTCCTGCATCTGACTCCTGAGTGCTGGGATCAAAGGCATGCACCACCACCCTACAATTTCTTCTTATGGGACCTCTATTGACTTCTCACTGTAAATAACTGAGACACTCTTAAGACATTAACTGAATTGAGGAACTATTTCTCACCAACATTGCTGAAAGCCCACCCCATTTGTTTCCTTGATACATATTTTACATTTCCAATTTACTTTGTTTTGCCCTGTGACTAGAATTATCTTTTTGCGAAATGTAATTTGATATCATTTACTTCAGTAAAAACACTCAATAATCCCATTTATATCTAACTTAACCCCCTAAAGAAAGCTTAACATATCACCTGTTCAGGAAATATTAATGTTTATATTGCTTAGTAAATTAAATGCAAATATCTAAGTGTGGCACCCATAGTTTTCTAAAATATGGCCTTAACGCTAACATTCTGCATTTACTTACCATAGCTAAGCTCCAATGAACCCAAACAGCATCCTTTGTTTCCAAACCACTCTGCGCATTGTGAATTAATACTTTGTTCAGCCTTCCCCTCACCCTTCCTGTCTCTGTTACTCTTCAAAGTATACACAAATATAAGTATTTATCTCTAATAGTAATTCCTTTGTAAAAATAATTCGTTACAAAATCAAGCTAGCCAAATATAGCTTATTTCTTCTTTAATCCATTTATTTTCAAATAGAAAAATATAGAAATGATAAAGAGAAAACTAAAATCCTCCATAAGCTCCCAAACCCTTAACATGTGGCTTCCACACATTCTTTCTCTAAGATATGAATTCCTGTATATGTAGTCATACACAGTCACAAAATTCAGATTATATAATTCATACTTTTGGGAAGCCTGGCATTTTCATTTGATGCTTCATGATTATTTCCAAGGATGTTGTATGACATTTTCAGTGCGATTTTAATAACTATATAATTTTGTGTTATTAATGCGTCACCAGGTAATTACACACCAATTGATAAATATTTAGATTGATTTTAAGTTTTGAATATTATTTTCAGATGTTATCATGGACAATCTTAAATACATTCATAATAATTTCTTACAAACTGATTTTTTTCCCAGACAAGTCAAAATTTAAGGTTTTTCTATATTCATATTTTGTTTTGCTTTTATATATGATCCCACATTATCTTACACAAAACTCCTTATATTTTATTATTTTCATACAAAATTGATGTGATCATATTCCTGCACAATGATACTACCAAAGATCTCAGGCTTCTGATAGAAAATTAAACACACATTATATCAATTCTTCTACATAATATTATGACTATTTTACATTTATAAAACTACCAAATCTTTCTCTAACAGGCATCTAGATTTTAACACATGTATCAGTTATGAAGGGCCTGTGAATACTAGGAACTCAGTAAATATTTGTTGAATTGAATTGGGTCAGTCATAAGGAAGTTCTCCTGGGTTGGTATTTTCCTCCCCACATTATTCTGCAGTGGTTTCCATATGCAAACTAGAGTTACATGACCAAGGAAAATGGAAACAGATGAGATCACAGCCCTGAGGAGCCAAGAACAATCCCAATGTAATTGGTCAAATAATCCTCCAATTTCTAAAACTATCTCTTGGATAGCTTTTGGCTCAGTGTTTTAGCACCAGTTTCTTGAGAAAAGAACTATATCTGTTGATATAGATTTAAAACTTCTGGTCCATTAGCTTAGTTAAAAAGCCACTAATTCTAACATTTTCAGGTGGAAAAGGATAGCTGGGTTAGCAGCCATCTAAGTGAGTCGGAATAAGTTAATATACGCTTGTTTTCTTACAGCAGTACACTTGTTTGGCCTGACGTGGCAGTTGCAACCAGTTGGACAGATCTATGCGAATGGAATTAGCAATGGGAACACAGGGACCGAGTCCATGGACACTACTTACTCTCCCATTGGAGGAAAAGTTTCTGACAAATCAGAGAAAAAAGGTACAGTGACTAAAATGATTGATGGATTCTTGATTAATTTTTTCCTAATTAAGTTATTAGGACCATATCTGGGATGGCTTCGCTTCACATTAAATTTCATTATCTCTTGAAAGAACTCCCCTACGTGAACAGAAAAAACCCATGTCAGTGTCTTGTGAAGCAAATTTCTTTTTCTCCAGTGCTTTGAGTATAAACCAATTAAACTTTTCAAATATGTTGGCAATTTTGAAAATAAATAAATATTTATAGAATGGAACTTTCAATACAATGAAAATTTCATTTCACATATAACTACCCTGAAGCAACATGGGATTTTGATTAACTTCCCTCATGTCCTAGCCTAGCATTTATTTATATATAACATTTTACAAAGGGTATATAGAAATTTCTTCTGTTTATAATAAGTAAAGGCAGTTTCTGCCTTGTGTAAAGGTGAATGTTTATAACAAAATGGGAAAGCATGAATTATTTTTTAGTTGGGAAATATGAATTCTTACTAGTTGAAAGAAAATTACTTCGAGTCCTGAATTGTTCAAAGTAACCAACGTGAGCATGAACTAGGAGACTTATTTAAATAAATGACTCAATACTCACACTCCTAACTTCCAAGTCAGAATGAGTGACTTTAGTCTTAATAAGCAAATAAAAATAACTAGAACTTTGTGTTATGACTTCCCTTGAAACAGGTTTAAGTACAGAGGTACTTTTGCTATGTAAATTTTTTGTATGTCTGATTTTAAAGTAGAAATTGAGAACAAAACTTCCTCTATTTTCGTAACATAAAATTAAACAAATAAATATATAAAACAAACATTACCCTTAAGAAAATCACAATTTTGTAAAGGCAATAAGTTTTATTTTGCTTCACTAGCTCTAAGTACACAGTCAGTTTATTTTGCACATTTTTGATTTAGTAGTCTCTACACATCTGTTTCATTGCTTTGGGTGTTTTGGGTTTTTTTTTTTTTTTTTTTGGTTTTTCGAGACAGGGTTTCTCTGTGGCTTTGGGGCCTATCCTAAAACTAGCTCTGTAGACCAGGCTAGTCTCGAACTCCCAGAAATCCGCCTGCCTCTGCCTCCCGAGTGCTGGGATTAAAGGCGTGCGCCACCGATGGCTGGGGTGGGTATTTTTGAGGGTTTCTTTTTCTTTTCTTCTGCTTTTGGAATGATAACTTTGCTTTGTCCCATGGTTCAGTAAAAGTGAACACTTACGGTTAAATGAAGATAAAGCTTTTGGTATAATTTTCAATTCACACTTCAGTTTGACTTGAATCTCATTTTAGAATACTTCATTCTACCCAGGACTGATCTTTCCTGAAAGTTTCACTGTTACCATTGTAAGAGGGTAGGGCTGAAGGAAAAGGCTCAGAAGTGGACAAGGAAAGGACTAGAGTAGGCTCAGACATTTCTTCCCCACCTCTTTTATTCACTTTTCCTTTTTTCTTTCTTCTTGCTTGATTCCTTCACATGTGAAGACATAAAAGCCACCATCTGGCATTATCTTCCTAGGGACTTTTTTGTCATTCATGGTGAAAATCAGCAACACCTGTCTAAAGAAAATGCAAAATGCAGGACAGCAAAAGATGAGCACATGGTTGTCCTAAGTTTAGATTCAATTTTGCATTTGAATTCAAATGTCTCATAATTCCTTTCAAGAAACTAGGTTAAAACTGCAGTCTAAAACTTATTAAATAATACTACATCCAAGATTGTTACAGATGCTTTATGGGGATTAAATCATGATGCGTCATTGTGCTTCCTGTTTTAAGAGATAAACAGAGGCACAGAGAGGTTTAGTGATTTACTCATGATCAAAAAGCTAGCAACTACTTGAATGGTCTCAGAACCTAGCCTCTTAACTTTTTTTTTACAGCATCTTACTGTGTAGTATTGGCAAGCTAAGATGCTCCATAAACATTTCCCCTTGAAATGAGCCCAATGAAAATTGTTTTATATTTCTGCTCAATTATAAAAACAAACATGGAAAAATTTTTAAATTTCATAATATTTCTAAGAAACAGCATTATATGTGACCCCTTGTAAGTCAGCAATATTCCAGGACTGACCCCATCCCTAAAGGCAATAGAGCAACACACCTTGTACTGAATGGATATAGAAAACTCATAAATTTGCATTTGTGGGAAAGTGAAGGCATGGAGGAGAGATATGGGAGGATGTTGGAGAATGGAAGTAAGTATGATAAAATTATTAAACTGTCAAGGAATTAATAGAATATTATTTCAAAAGAAACATAATTTTGGGTTCATATGTCATAAAAGCAGAAGTGAAGCTATTTAAGGAGAAGAAAGAGCAGCAAAGGTGAGGAGGGGAGAAGATAAATAGAGCACAGATCTATGGCATATCTAAATATATAGTGGCATGCTATTTGTATTTTAGTAAATAAATCTTTCCTGAATTCCAGAGGCAAAGCTAAAGCCACTAGAGGCAGGTAATGGTGACACACACCTTTAATCCCAGGATTTGGAAGACAGAGGCAGAGGGATCTCTGTGAATTCAAGATCCACCCTGGGCTACACAAGATATAAGCAGAAACAAATCCAGGTGGTGGTGGCCTACACCTTTAATCCCAGTTCTAGGGAAGCACACACCTTTTATCCTAGCACTAGAGGGAATACAAAATGAGAGAGAGGTTTAGTCTGCTGTTGCCCAGTCTTGGAAGAGGTAAGGTTTCTCTACTGGTTTGGCTGCCTTGCTTTTCTGGTTTTGGGGTTTTTAGTATTTGTGCTACATACACACACACACACACACACACACACACACACACACACACACACACACACACACACACATAGTATATAAAACATACTTTTATGGACTTTTTTACTAGTTCTTTGAGAATTTTGTAAATGTGTTTTGATCATATTCACCCACTCCTCCATTTCCTCCCAGATCCATCCCTTTCCCTACCTAAACAACTTTCTGTCCTTTTGTTAGCACCCATTGAATTCCATTCAATGCTTATCATATATTTATTTATGTGTGATCTTCCGCTGGAGCATGGTCGACTTAGTAGGGCATACACTTTTAAGAAATTTAGCTGCTCAACTAGGGAAGGGACTTCATGATCACTTTCCCTTTCAAGTTCAGATTTAGTCTGGCTGGAGCTTGTGCTGGTCTCATGTTTTGTCACAATGGCTGTGAGTTCATTTGTGCAGCTGTCCTGTTAAGTCTGAAAACAGTTTCCATGTAATCATCTACTGCCTCTGGCTCTTAGATGCTTTGAGTCCCCTCTTCTACAATGATCCCTGAGCCTTGGAGGAAGTGATGTAATATAAATATCTCATGTAGTGCTGAACATTCTGTAAGTTCTTATCCTCTGTACCTTGACCAGTTGTGGGTCTCAGTGTTAATTATTATCTACTGCAAATAGAAGCATCTCTGTTGAGAGTTAAGAAACAACTTAATCTATGCATATAACAATAAATCTCAGGAGTCAGGTCAGCAGATGTCTTGTATATCAAGTTGTGAGTTTTAAGTAACTTTACAGCAGCCTTAACTATAACTTAATATCATGGTTTGTTATATTGTATTTGAGCAGATACTAACTACAGTGAAATTGTATAAATCTTACCATTTAGCTAGAAACATTATGAAACAATTAGTTTAAGCAGAGTAGAGGAGATAAGAAAAAATAAAGTATTTTCACTTAGACCATTGTCATGGTACATCCACCAATAAAACTAGTAATAACAACAATACATAGCTTTTAAGTCTTAAAGAAAATGGAATGAAGAATTGTTATTTAAATTGGAGAAAATGAGGATATGGCACAATTGAACATCTTTTGGATATATACCCAAAAGTGGTATTACTGGGTCTTGAGGGTGGTTGTTTTCTAATTTTCTGAGAAATTGCTATACTGACATCCAAAGGGGCTGTACCAGCTTGCATTTTCACCATCAATGCAGGAGTGTTCTCTTTTCCCCACAAGCTCTCCAGCATAAGTTGTCATCAACTTTTTACCTTGGCCATTCTTACAAGTGTAAGATGGAATCTCAGAGTTGTTTTGATTTGCATTTCTCTGATGACTAAGAATGTTAAACATTTCCTTAAGTCTCTTTCACCCATTTTAAATTCCTCTGTTGAGAGTTCTCTGTTTAGGTCTGTACTCAACTTTTCATTGGATTATTTGTTCTTTTGATGACCAATTTCTTGAGATCATTGTATGATTTGGAGATCAGACCTCTGTCTGATGTGGGGTTAGTAAAGATCTTTCCCCATTCTGTGAGCTGTCGTTTTGTCTTGTTGACCACATCCTTTGCTTTACAGAAGCTTTTCAATTTCAGGAGGTCCCATTTATTAATTGTTTCTCTCAGTGTCTGTGCCGCTGGGGTTATATTTAGGAAGTGGCCTCTTGTGCCAATTCATTCAAGTGTACTTTCCACTTTCTCTTCTATAGTGCCACAAGGACATGGGCTCAACTATGTTCATAGCAGCATTATTTGTCATAGCCAGATCCTGGAAACAACCTAACTGCCCCTCAACCGAAGAATGGATAAGGAAAATGTGGTGCATTCACACAATGGAGTATTACACAACAGAAAAAAAATAATGACATCTTTAATTTTGCAGGAAAATGGATGGAGCTAGAAAACATTATTTTGAGTGAGGCACAGAAAGATAATTATCACATGTACTCACTCATTACTGGTTTTTTAAACACAAAGCAAAGAAAACCAGCCTACAAATTACAACCTCAAAGAACTTAGACAACAATAAGGACCCTAAGAGAGACTTACATTGATCTAATCTACATGGGAAGTAGAAAAAGACAAGATCTCCTGAGTAAATTGGGAGCATGGGTACCTTGTGGGAGGGTTGAAGAGGGGAGGGGAGAGGCAGGGAAAGGAACAGAGAGAAAAATATAGAGCTCAATAAAAATCAATAAAAAAAAGAAAGAAAATAAGGATGTGAAAAGTCAAGATCACAGAAGAGAACTGGCTCTGGAACCAAGGATACTTAGTTCCACATTCTATGGTTTTCTTGTCTATTATTGTGACAGCATAACACAGAATAAATATCTGAATTGCTAAAGACCTTCTCAGCATGGAAGGTTCAAAGACAAGAACAGTGCCACTAAAGCAATGGATTGTATTCAAGCTAAACCACTGGTAGGTTTTGCCTTAGACTTCTAAAGGAAGTGGAGAAGATACATGTGGGATGATTTACATGTAGGAATTGATTTGCAACCAAGGGAAGATAGGTCACTCAGTCAGTTGGCAGTACAGGGAACATTGTGTTTCTGACTACGTTCTTTCAAATGAACGAAGTATTTTAATCTCAGCTGTTTATTCATGAACAATGAACAGAAAATGGATGCCTTGAATATGGTCTTTCAGCAGTCAGACAATAGAAGAAAGGCCATGTCTCAGGGGAACAAGAGAATCACTGATTTTTTTATTTAATTAAAATATAATTACATCGTTTTCCCCTTCTTTCTACACACTCCTACAATGCCCATACCCACCATACCCAACTCCCTGCCAAGTTCACAGTCTTATCCTATTTAACCTTTAATGTTACATATGCATTTAAATGAACCAACATATGAATGTACCATGCTGGTTCTGTTCAGTGGTACCTGCATGTATGTTTACAGAGTTGACCACTTGGTATTAGATAACTGATCGGGTGGTACATCCTTTGTTGTTAGTTGCTTGTAGCTCTTCGTCCAGTGTTGGATCATTTGAGATTTCTCCATCTAAGTTGGACTGTTAAATGGTGTTGATATTGTTGATATTTGTTTAAGTAGTCATTTTGCTAAGGATCCATAGGTAAAGCTTCCCTGTCATAGCTAGGAAGCATAAACTCACAACAGACTTCCTGATGTATCATCAGTCAGTGCTGGGCATCCCAAAGTCAACTGTTCTCTGCATATTGACTATGAGAGAATTTCTGTGATGCTCTTCATCTGCTGCAAAGAGGATCTTCTTCAATTAGAAGTGAGAGTTATATGTGAACATAAAGATAAGTGTATAGAGTTAGTTAGCAATAAGGCCATGGATCTTAGATGAAAAGATTCTACTGTCATTTTAATAGGAAATCTTATGAAAAGGAATGGACAGAGGACTTTACCTTACATGTTCTATAAGGAAGGATGTATTGTACACGTTTGGTGTATGTGTGTGCATTTGATGTGTGTGTATGTGTGTATATGAGAGAGAGAGAGAGAGAGAGAGAGAGAGAGAGAGAGAGAGAGAGAGAGAGAGAGAGATTGTACTTAGCAGTTTCTCAGAACACTGAAAGGCTGGGGATATTTCTTAACTATGATTTCTCTAGCATCAGGATCAAGTAAAATCCTAACATTTTTAGTATCCATCTGACTGAGGGTAAAATTTATTGAGAGGTTCAACAATGAATTCTTCCAAGTTAGATGTCAAAATAGAAAACCAGGAACAAAGAAAAGTGATAAGGAAAAAGAACTGAAATATACTAAAGGCAGCAATAGCATTTTTACTGTTTTGCAAAACGCTGGCCTTGGTAGGGCGAGTGGCATTTCTTTGAAATTCATCCCACAAGATCTATCTTTGCAACAGCAAAGGAGAAAAAAAATGATGCTTTCTAGTCAGTTTCTGCTGAATATACGGCCATGTAAACAACACTCCATTGATTGATATGGCACAATTTATAGTTTTTCCTGTAGATGCTTTAGCCAAGACCAGATAGAGACTAAAGCTTCACTTCTATGGGATCGAGTTTATCATTTGAAAAATGGGTTGTTTGCTTTCAGCCCCTTTGAGAGTCCAGGAGGAAAATCCTTATGCAAATTAAATATTAGCCAGAAATTGTTCATGGATATATAAAACAAAGAAGCTGTAGTTCTGTAGACCAAATAAGGGAGGGGAATACAACCCTGTCAAATCCCCCTCTCCTTTTCTGTTTTTCTTGAGAGCTATTAAGGCTTTGACAAACATGGAAGTACCTATTAGGACCATCTTATCGCTAAAGTTACTTCCAACTGTATCTGTTATAAGATCATGAATTCAGATCTCCAGTTAAAGGATAATAATTAGCCAATCTAAGTAACAATGGACTTATCTTTGAAAGGAGGATATATTATTGGAAAGTGGTTGAAAAGTATGTATGTAAAGACTGTCACTTAGGTACTTGCTGACAATTCTGTTAAGCTGAAATAATTGATTCCTAGTTTTCACCTTCTAATTGGATTTTTTGACATGTGTATAACAATAGCAGCCTATACTTAGAGCATTTATGATCTTAAAATACCATAATGCATTTTATCTACATAAGAGTTTTATGGCGGGGCAGCTACTGTTACCTCTGTCTTGCAGTTAAAAATGAAAACAAGAAAAGGTTAAGTAACTTGCCTTGCATAATAGTCATAACCATGGACAGAATTGAGTTGAAGTCCAGTTTTTTTCTTGCACTTATCTCAATGTACTTTAAGGCTCTTCTTTTATATTTAGGGAAATTCCTATCTCCCTGCCAGTCGTTTAACTAATAGCTATCTTTATTACAGATCTTTGTGAATGCAATCCAAATATATAGTACACACACACACACACACACACACACACACACACACTACCAGCACCACCACCATTATGAAATGGAAAATTAAGAGCAGTACAAAATGTACCTCTTGAAATGCCTTTTATTGTAGTCTATACAAAAAGAGTAGCAAGGAGAATAAAAGCAGAAAGAAGGTGAGAGAGTAGACTACATTTTCTTTGCTCTGTCTTCCCTGAGTCATAGATAGGGTAAAGAAATCAATGCCATGCTAAGTTTGAAACTTGAATATCAAGTTAACTTTCTTTATTTACTTGGGGTTTTGCAGATATTTATTTCATGGACACAACCAGTAGTTAAAAGTCATGAGAGAGGCTTCCTCCAGAAACAAATGGGAGTAGGTGCAGAGACCCACAGTCAGAAATAAGAGATAGTCTAAATTGGAGATTTCCATCAGGTCCCTCCCCTTGGAGTTCAGGGAATCCCATGGAAAAGGGGAAGAAAAGACTGTAGGAGTCAGAGGATGGAGGACAGCTGGAGAACACCGCCCATAGAATGAACTAATCAAGGTACATATGGGCTCACAAAGACTGAAGTAGCAGGCATAGGGCTTATATGAGTCTGCACCAGGTCCTCTGTGTACATGTTATGGCTGTTAGCTTTCCATTCTTGTGTGACTCCTAACAGTAGGAGCGGGTATGGTTTTTGACTTCTTTTGCTTACTCTTTTCCTCCTATTGGGTTGCCTTGTACAGCCTTGACAGGAGGGCTTTTGCCTTGTGTTATTGTACCTTGTTTTGTACTGTTTGGTTGTTGTCTCTTAGAGGTCTACTTTTTCTGACGGAAAATGGAAGGAGAGTGGATCTGGGGGAGAGGGGAAGTAGCAGGATGCTGTGAGGAATATAGGAAAGGGAAACTGTGGTCAGGATGAGAGAAGAATCTATTTTCAATAAACAAATAAATATAAAAGTCTGAAAAAAATTCGCTCTGTGCCACCAAATGAAAGGACTGTATCACCCGCACACAGGTAATCACTGTTCATTCAGATGGAACACAGTTCTACAGAATAATGCCGAGGTTCTTCAGCATTGGTTCATAGGACATATAGATATTAAAATGCACTGAGCTGCTCTTTGAGTAAACCCAATGTTGCCAGTGCTTTTTATTTAAAGGATATCAGAGTCCAGGGCACTGTGGTAGAATTGGAAATAATTCATATAACCACAGTAAACCACATGAATAAAATAGTAGTAATGTACTAACAAAGAAAATATTGTTGGGAGCTTAGCATTATTATTTTTAAAGATTGATGTCAAATTACAGTAAATGCTACCTATAATGATATATAGATGTTTCTGCAACACATGGTTTCAGAGGGCCCAGCTAGAGTGCTGCAGCTTGTTTTCAACTATATTAAATCACTTTATCAATATATTTCAGTTTTAACAAAAGCTTTTCTAAAGCTTAGTGGAGACTTGACTTCTAAAGCAAATTTATAAAATGGGTTCTCTATGCTAAAAGGCAAACTTATTGTATAAAAAATTCATGATAAATATTCTTGGTCATATATGTTTAATGTGTGATTCTCCTTTTGGTTTAATTACTATCTTATTTTCATCCAGTATGTACCTTTTCTGTGAAGGCTTAATAAATGAGTCTGTCTTATGGACTTTTGGGCTCAATATTCTACATTAACAAAGGTACTAAGTAGATTACTATAGAATAGCAGAGCTATCATACATGTCTAGTCTTTCAAAAGTAGAAAATTGTCCTATACCATCCTCATAATTTCATAGACTTTTAGAGAAAGCAGCTCATTATAGAATTTATCACCCATGTATATATCCTACTATACTGATTTCTATTTATATCTATATTCCAGCCTATGTTATTTCTATAGAAAGATCAATCATTTACCAGCATTTTCATAAAGTCAAATTTATTCAAATTTCAAACGGAAATCTTGCAATTTCAGAATTAAAGCACAAGGTTGACCACATGTTGTTGAATAACCAAGTTGGGAGCGCTTCTCTGAAGAAGACTATTTCTCCCACTCACCATTCCATAGTTGCCTGTAGTTCTTTTCAAAGAATGAGTGCTATAGTTTAATAAAAGCAGCAGGAAGGAGTCATCCCATACAATGGAGCTCACATAGGAGGTTTACCGAAAGAGGAGAGAAAAGGGGCAGTTAAGAGGACAGAGAAGGAGGCAGAGAAAGGGGCAGAGAAGAGGACAGAGAAGGGGTAGAGAGGAGGCAGAGACTGATCCCTGGGGACAAGAGTAGCAGAAGAGAAAGAGATGGGAAGTGGGCAAGGCCTACTTTTTATAAGGGAACATAATGAATGTGCACAAGGGGTGTTCTTGGTGTCTGCAACTGAGGACTTACCCCCTAAGAACAGGCGGACACAGATGCCTGAATACAAGCATTCCTCCATTTATTTAATATAAAAGGGAAGGAGATAGAAAGGGGTAGCAAGTGAGGCAGGGATGAGGATGCCATGTATTTGGGAGTGCTTCCTGCTGACCTGGGGGACATTGGTCATCTTTGGAGGCCATGAAAAAGATGGGAAGCTTGTCACGTCCTGGAGTCTCTGGCTGTTTCACTTCACTATCCAAGCTCCGTGGAGCCATCAGGTACCACTTGGACCTGGCAAAATACTGTTCGAGGTAGATCCAATTCAACTCCCTGGAGCTCAGAAGAACATTGAATTTACAAAAGAGATAAGTTTTAGGTACATTATAAAGCAACCAAAGAGATTTTAAAATTCTGAGGTTGTGGCCATGATACTACAGTGGTAGAATATAGTGTTTAGTACTCTGACAGAGACAGACTAATAGCTTATCAGAATTCCATCACTTAATGTCAAGATAACGAACAGTAACATAGTGAGAGAAAGAAATCGGGAACATGCTTCATTATTTTAGACATCTCATATCACTTTCTCCTTATCAGCACTTAAGCCTTCCTACCTTCACGAAAACAAACCGTAAAGCACCTGTTCCTCTCCCATCACCGCAGCATCACGTGGACACCCTCTTTCTATCCAATTTACCAGGAGACACAGGTGGTTGATGACTGAGGGCAGTCAATAGTAAAAAGGGAAACAGAACAAATTTTTACCAAAGTGGTAAGGTTGTCTCCTGAGAAGGCAATGAAAAGTGACAGGGGAAAGATTACCAGGAACAAATGGAAAAAGGAAAAAAGGGGTCTGTGAGCAGGGACTGAAGGAACACAGAGATCAGCATTGCCCTTGATGAGCCATGGGGGCAAACTTCTAACTCTGGGGAAAGGACCCTCTTGAGGAACCAGAAACTCAATTATAGAATATATATCTTATTTATCAAACATATGTCACTACTTATTTAAATTCTCTAGAACGCTTAGTGTTGAACACTTGTCAAAGATGTAAGTACTCAGGTGTAAACCTCTAAGTCAGTTTTTGCCAATTTAAATAGACCTTTATAACCTTAAAGTTTTATCACCATATGGAATATGTTCTAAACCAGGGTTGAATCACATATAGCCTTAAATTTCTATCATCATAGAAAAGTCCAGACTAATCCAAAATATCTGAGACTTATTGTTTTCTTATTCTAAAAGGAGATAAAACAAACAGAGGGTTCATTAGGACTAATTAGTGTACTCTTTAACCTTAGTAAAAGATGGCTTCCAGCCATGTAGCTGCTTATATCATGATGAGGTCACCAAATAAGATGGAGGAGAGCCATGTGGTTGCTATTTAAAACATGTTGTTCTAAACAATAGTTACATGCACATATACACAGAGTTGAATCCAAGTTACATATACATAAATGCAGAATCAAACCTAGCGTACATTATACATACAGGATTAAATCCAAGTCACATGTGTGCGCATGCATGCATGCGTACACACACACACACACACACACACACACACACACACACACATTAAACAGAAGTTGAGTAAATAAAAAGAAAGGGAGAACTGGTACATGCTGACCAAGAGGAAGGTGGCTTCTCCATCTGTCCCACACATAGCAACAAACAGACAGGAGATTTAGAGAAGGAGATCAAACAGACACAAGCAGGTCACAAAACAAAGAAAAAGAAAGACAGTGGAGAATTCTTTTCTCGGCTCCCTGACTGCCTGCTCCAAAGGATACTAAGGCCAGGTTTGATTTGAAAGCAGTAGTCAGTGTGTCTCCAAAAGCAAAGAAGTGCATGATTCCCAAGAATGAGGCAGAACCAGGAATCCAGGGAGGATCAGATAGAGTAGTCACAAGCTGTTCAATACATCGTCATGCAAGAACAGGAGAGTCAAGGGCTCTGAGCCCGAGAGAGACACAGTTTCTTGGGTCCAGGACTTCAGGGAAACTCAGAAGGTGAGAAGAGGACTTTGCTTAAGAAATGAAGCCTCAGCCAGGTCGTGGTGGTGTACGCCTTTAATCCCAACACTCAGGGAGACAGAAACACATGCATCTCTGTGAGTTTGAGGCCAGCCTGGTCTACAGAGCAAATTGCCAGACAGCCAGAGATACACAGAAGAACTCTGTCTCAGAGAGAGAGAGAGAGAGAGAGAGAGAGAGAGAGAGAGAGAGAGAGAGAGAGAGAGAGAGATTGAGAGAGAGAGAGAGAGAGAGAGAGAGAGATTGAGAGAGAGAGAGAGAGAGAGGAAAAAGGAAGGAAGGAAAGAAAGAAGTGAAATAATGAAGGTTCACATCTAGGGGGAAATGGTCAGAGGAAGGTAGACCACCAGAGATCCAATTGTTGGTGCTGAATGGAAGGCAAAGCTCTCGATAAAGGAGAAAGCAGATTTGTTATAGGTGTAAAAGAGCAGATCAGAAAGCAAATTTGTGGCAGGTGGAAGAAAGTAGATCTGCTGCAGATGTGGCAGACAGGTAGAGTCCTAGTGTGAAGTGGGTACCTTTGGCAGGCCCTGCCAAGATATGCCACTAAGCAAACACGCCACATGGAACAGAGCTAGTGCAAGAGGCTTGTTGGGATGGGGAGAACAAAAGAGTGAAAGAGTGGGAACGTGAGAGAGGCAGGCAGAGAAGATGAAGAGAAGCAATAGAAAGAAGAAGGGGCAAGAGAGGAAATTAGAGACAAAGAAAGGAGTAAAAGACAAGAGACAGCAAAAACAAATGTGCGCTGTCTGGCGGGCACTTTTAAAGGGTGCATGTGTCGCATAGCTGATGGCAGAAAGGGACCTGGTAACATGTAACTGCTTTGGCGGCAGAGACAGGCTGTTTCTGTGGAAACTAACATTGGCATTCTTTAATGAAAGAAGCAGCGTTAGATGTATAAGACCCCCTTTTTTTCTATTTGAGAGAGTTTACTCAATGAAAGGGAGAAATGCAGCTTAATAGGCTTCATAGCTGAGTAGAGAAACAGGCAGAAACAACACAGAGACGGTTTGGAGCAAAGATAAGATAAGACTTGAAAATCTTCCATCTATCGGATCACTGGGAGAATGTTGCAAAGATCCCATAAAATATCGGGATATAGATTGCTGGGAAGTGGCCATTTGGATTGATATCTAAGGGGTATTTGGGCCAGATCCGACTGCAAAGACAGACAAGTTTAGAAGCCCTTTAAAGTCTGAGAGCTTGGAGGTATAGACCATGATAACACAGTTCTCTTGAGTGAGGCAGAGAAGTAAGATACAAGGGTCAGCAATTCCTAACATGCCAGAATTTCAGAGAGGATCAATTGTGGGTCATCATTCAAAGATCCAGAGGCCACAGGGTGCTGAACCCCAAGAGAGACATTGTTGCCTGATATCAGGGATTGTTCAAGAGTAGAGAAACGAAGGTAAAGGGATAAATCCTTCCTTGTGGAGAATGCCCAGAGAAGTGGGGCTCGCCAGTCACGCTGGTGTTAGATAGAGGGGGCCAGCGACCTGTTAGTTGGAGAAGTGAGGCTGTCGTATGTGGACTCAGATCCAGGGTCCCAACATGCCTCAGTCTGCCAGGCAAGAGGAAGCACCAAGAGAACCTCCCGAATTCATGACAACCAGTGCTATAATTTTAAGAAACGGTACAAACTAAAAAGCTACAGAGAAACCCTGTCTCAAAAATCCAAAAAAAAAAAAAAAAAAGAAACGGTACAAAGGAGTCATGTCATACAACCGGGCTCACATGAGAAGTTTATTGGAAGAGAGAGAAGGGGCAGAAATAGGGACAGAGAAGGGCAGAGAGAAAGGGGCAGATAAGGGGGAAAAAGAAGGAGCAGAGAGGGAGGCAGAGACCAGTCCCTGTGGACAATGGTGGAAGAAGAGAAAGAGGTGGGAGATGGACAAGGCCCACCTTTTATAAGAGAACAGAGCAAATGCACACATGAGGTGCTCTTTGTGGCTGCAGCTGAAAATGTGTCCTGTCAGGACCCTAAGGGCAGACCAGTACAGATGCCTGAATATTCACAATGAAGCTCCATTAGATTCCCCTTCCCATGGTATCTTGTGTATCAGTGCCATCTTGTTCAGGTCTCTTTAGGCAGCCATGTTGATAGGGCTTCATGGGTGTAGCTTCTCTAATATTTCTACAAGATAAATTTTCACAGCAATCTTCCTGTTCCTCTGGCTCTTCCAACAAATCCAACCCCTATCCTGCTATGATCTTTGATACTAAAGGTCACTCTTGAAATAATAAACAATATACACACATAACATAATGTGGACTGATATATATATCAGTTATATATCAGTCCACATTATGTTATGTGTGTATATTGTTATGTGTGTATATATATATCAGTTATATATATATATCAGTCCACATTATATATATATATATAGGTTTCATGGTCTGAGTTGATGAGGATGACTGACCAGATCACTTTCTCCTGCTCCAGAGGTCACGTTAGGCCTGGTCTCACGCCAGGCCCAATACAATAAGCTCAGGGGCCAAGGTGCTTCTCTGACTCTTTGGAGAGATATGGGAACACGAAGTGATTTTCACAGAGTGAAAGCACTCTATCATAATTCCCATGTACAAGAGGAAGGAAAGCTGGACTGCTCAAATTACAGGGACATTAGTTTGCCCCTCTGTTACCCCACAAAGGATCAAGGGCAGAACAGAGGAAATCCTAGCAGAGACCCAGTGTGGATTCAGAACTAACAGAAGCATAATTCATCAGATCTTCACTTTGAGGCTACTGACAGAAAAATACGAAGAATTTGGAAAAACTTACTATGTCTGTTACATCAACTTCAGGAAAGCATTCGATAGCATTTGGAGGAAAGGAATTTGAGAAACAATGAGATTTTATTGGTATCCAGAGAAAATCAGACTCTCTGAATGTGGCTGACAATGAGGGCTGACTGAGAAGCCAAGGACAATGGCACTGAGATTTGATTCTACTGCGTGGACTGGCTTTGTGGGAGCCTAGTCTGTTTGGATGCTCACCTTCCTAGACCTGGATGAAGGAGGGAGGACCTTGGACTACTCATAGGGCAGGGAACCCTGACTGCTCTTTGGACTGGAGAGGAAAAGAAAGGGAGAGTGGGGGGAAGGGGGAAGGAAATGGGAGGAGGTGGAAATTTTTAATAAAAAGGAAAAATAAAAAACAAAAAACCCACAGAAACCCTTGATTTTCATTGTTATGTCAATTAAGTTTATCTTTAATGGTGCTATGTACGGCAAAGGGTTAACAAATGAATCATAAAACATGGTTGTTGCCCTTAAGGAGACTGATTAAATCAGAAAGCTGAAAGAACATGCATACAGGTACCTGCAATCAAAATAGCATACAGCCAGCTGTTATACAGAAATAGAAGTAAGATGATTAAGTATTTAAAAGCTTAAAATTTAAAAAAAAAATGTGAAAGGGTAACACATTTGTAGTGATCTGAGTTAGACAGTGAAAAACAAGGTGACTCAATCCTGATAAACTTTAGGAGTACATATTTAGGGGTAAGTATAGTCATAGGAGAAATGCAGATGGTAAAAGTCTACATGATAAGTATGTAATGAAGTGAAGCAATAGGGGTACTGGATGGAGACAGAAAATGATGAGATAAATTGTACAAATATCTAAAGGGCCACAAAAGTTTTTGTTTACACAAGGAGAAAGATTTCTGCTTTGAAGACAAAAACAAATAGCCAATAGAGAGGAAGAGACTGAAGATGCCAGTAAGAAGAGATTGTGAAGGAACTAAAGTCCTAGAGGCAGCACATGAGAAAGGAGGGAGAAGCCTCAAGGATAAACTAGTACACCAAATTGTATGCTGTACCAGTAGAGACATGATGTATTTTTAAAAAATATGAAGTGGGAACCCAAGAAAGAGGCACTATAAATGTTCAATAAATGCTACCATTTACTTTTATTATTCTTATTATTGCTAACCTTTTAAATGAGTTTTGTCTGTAAAAAATGTTATTTTCAAAATATTAAATTTCTTCTGGGTCCCTAAATTGTACATATCAAAGGTTATAGCAGCATGACAACCAATAAAAATCAATGTCTATGCAAGCTGCCTCTCTGTCTAGAGTCCTGGTATTAGAATTTATAAAACTCCCTCATTACTTTCAACTATGTGAAGATAATCATCTAATTGTTAATAGATGTGCAGTTAGCAGCTATCTAGAATCTAGACAGATATAAATGTTCTGAGTGTTCCACAAATGCATTCTAAGGTAAATAGTAAACTAGAATGAGCCCCTGGCACCACATCAAAGTCCAGAATGATATGACTTTGATACTTTACACCTCTACATAACAGTATCTAATATAACATATGAAATGTACAAAATAAATATCTCTCTGGTTACTCCTTCCCATTCATACCTTGTACGAGTACTGGACAAAGCCTAAGTAGTTCAGCTTCTTGGTATCAGATGGCATACCACCACTCAGAAACACATAAAAATTCTTGAGATATTATATCATAGTTTGTACACATATGCACAAATATTCCGTGTCACTTGTACCTCTTAACCATATTTCCATAACAGCCATATTGACATGCAATTTATATGCCACTCACTTTAAGTTCACAATTCAATTAATTTAAGCATATTCGTAGTTACTCTGCCATCACTACTGTTTTGTTCTTGAACATTGTTATTATTTAAAAAAATTATAAGTATTGTACAGAATTCTTTTTTTTCAAAGTTTGAGTGTTTATCGGTTTTTAAATAAGAGAAGTACTATTTTAATTTTACATCTTGGTTATGTTTCCACACAGGCAATGCCACAGAGTACCATGCCACACACTAAGCCAGGCATCAGCTCCCTCCCGCCCTCCTTCCTCAAGGCCCTGTCGAAGACCCTTTACTTCCCAACTAAACACAACTGACAGATGAGTTCGGCACAAAACACCAACAGGGCCCTGCAGCAAGCCAGAGGGTTGCAGTGAGTCCCTCCTACAGACCACTTGTCACACAGGGCAGGCAGCAAGCATGCTCTTGGTGTAACCCTTAGCACACGCTCAGACTCAGAGACACAGGCACACTCTGCCCCATGTACTTCTCAGGACCTCAGTGGGGCCTCTCTGTATGGAGACAAGACTGTGCAGGATGGCTTCCGAGCACGGGGCCATATCCAGGTCAGCTTGGTGTAAGGCATACAAGGGTAAGAGAGGCCTTGTCAGCAATGAATAGCGTCATAGAAAAAATTCCCAGCCAGCAGGACAGAGGTGGTTCTTGATGGTTCAGTTTCTGCAACAATGAAGTTATCCAGTTTAAAGCCTACTGTGAACATATCACTTTTTTTTTTTTTACTCTGGGCTGAGGCCATTTGCTCCAAGCTTGGTAACAGAAAAGAAAACAGGTTCTCAGCATGGAAACAGCCTAGAGAAGGCCAGGGCCCAGGGGCAGGAGGAAGATAGCTAAACTCACTGTGGCTGGGGAAATCTGCCTAGTCACTAGCATTGAATCAAACATGTAAAGTGTGAGGGGCTTGGTGGCTCATACCTTTAATCCCAGCACTCGGGAGGCAGAAACAGGTGGATCTCAGTGAGTCTGAGGCCAGCCTGGTCTACAAGAGCGAGTTCCAGGACAGCTAGAGCTGTTACACAGAGAAACTGTGTCTCAAAAATCAAAATAAAATATAACAAAAAATAAAAAAACAAAAAAAAAACCTCACAGAAATCTTATACAACTATGGTTCCTTTACCTAAGCAACTACTAATATACGTTAATCTATCTATCTATCTATCTATCTATCTATCTATCTATCTATCTATCTATCTTCACAAATTTATGCATTCTACATAAATATAATTATATGGTAAGTAACCATTTGAGTACATTTTCACTGAAATGTTTTCATAGTTAATGCGGGTTATACAGAGCATGTATACTTAGTCTTTACAGACAAACATATTCCATCAAATGGATGTGCCAGATGTTGGTCAAATGTTCATTATTTGAGAGAACTCTTAAAGGTTTTTACTTTTGGACTACTATGAATAATTCTGCAATAAATATTAATGTACATGTTTTTTAAAACATTTCTAGTGTTTGAGAATTTTGTATATGCATGTAATGTGTTTTGATTAAGGCCACTCTCCATTCCTTCTCTTCTTTATCCCATCTACTTCTTTTCCACCCTGATTTCATGTTTTCTTTTCTTAAACCTGATAAGTCCACTTAGTGCTACTTGTATGAGCATGGATATAGAAACAATCTATTGGATTACAGGTAGCCTTTCAGGGGCCACATCCCTGAAAAAAACAAACCTGGTTCTTTCTCTCCTGGCAGCCATAAACTTCTAATAGCTCCTCAGCAAGGAATGATACTTCATCAACCCCTCCCCTATCCATGCTAGGATTTTGGCTGTCTTGCTGGTATATAGGTCTTATGCATGCAGTCACAGCTGGAGTGAAGGAGTTCGTGTGTGTGAAGGCCCTATCATGTGCAGTAAACACTGTCTTGATGAAAATTCCCACTACCTATGGCCCTTATAATATTTCCACCATCACTACTTCACCAATAATCCCCAAGCCTTGATGGTGTGGTGCAATATAGATATTATACAGAGATCAGAATGCTCCATAGTCTAATATTCTCTAAAGGTTGATCTGTTGTGAGGGTCTGCATTAATTTTCATCCGATAAAGGCTGACAAATGTTGTAATTTATGGGCATAAAGGTAAGAACTTAAGGGGTCATTTATTATTGCTACATTAGTTTAGCAGAATAATAGTATTATGCTCTCACACTAGGACCTAGGACCTAGCCAGCTAACATAACATTCAGCCCACTGTTATACCAGTGAGAAAAGCAGACTAAGGCCTATTTATTACTTTTCTCCTCCAATAGCAGGCATAGAACCTCCCAGCGCTATAAAAGTAACACAAAACATTTAAGAAACAATTTAAAAGAATTATGTGTATTATTTTTCAAATTATCAATAAACAAATACACACTCAAAATACCATTCCAACTAAGTAATACAATTAAAGACAAAGATTTAGTAATGTCATTTTATCATAGACCACATACATACATATATATATATATATATATATATATATATATATACAGAAAACATATACTTTACTGTATAAGGTATTGTGATAGGTTATAAAGAATTCCCATTTACCGACCTAATCTTTTATACATGCAGAGTAATACATTTGTGAAGTGTAAAATTAATTAATGGATTTTAAACATAGCAATCTATTAACAGCATCATAAAGACAAAGAGGTTTTATTTACAAACCTATAGTATTCACTTCAATTTCTTAAGGGTCTAATTTTTTAATATTTACTTATTTTATATCCCAACTGCAGATTCCCGCCATCCTTTCCTCCTAGTTTCTCCCCCAGCCTCCACTCTGCTCACCTAATCTACTCCTCCTCCATTTCTATTCAGAAAAGGGCAAGCCTCCCATGGATATCAGCAAAACATAGCCTATAAAGTTGCAGTAAGACTAAGCACCTCCCCTTGTACTAAATCTGGGCAAGATGACCGTGTATGAGCAGTAGGATCGCAAAAGCCAATAAAAGAGTCAGAGACAGCCCTTGGTCTGACTGGTAGGAGTCCCACAAGAAGGCCAAGCTACAGAACTGTGTCAGATATTCAGAGGGCCTAAATCAGTCCCATGCAGGTTCCCTGGTTGTCAGCTAAGTCTTTGTGAGTCCCTATGAGCCATGTTAGTTGATTCTGTGGGCTTTCTTAAGATGTTCATGACCCCTCCTGGCTCCTACAATCCTCCCTCCCTCTCTTCTTCAGAATTCTCCAAGCTCAGCCTAATGTTAAATTGTGGATCTCTGCATTTGTATCCACTAGTTGCTGGAAGATGTCTCTCTGGTGCCTATTGGTCTAGGCATGAATCTGTGTGTAGCAGAATATTGTTAAGCATCATTACATTGATGTTTTTTTGTTCTACTCATGTATGGTTCCATCCTAGGTCCCTGGGTCATCCAGCTTCTCTCGCTCGGTCCTGGCACTCTAGGCAATGTCAGAAGTGGGTTAACTCTCCTGGCATGGGTCTCAGGCTAAACAAGTCATTGGTTGAACACCCCCACAATCTCTGTGCCACTCTTACGGCAGAACATACATAGTCAAGTCAGACTGTTGGTCAAAGGTTATGAGGCTGGGTTGGTGTCCCAATCCTTCCACTAGAAGTCTTGCCAGGTAACAGGAAATGGACTGTTCAAGCTACATATTCCCTATTGCTAGGAGTTTTAACTGGGTTCAACCTTGTAGAGTTTCCCTTGCACCAAGATCTGTAACCCTGAAATAGCCCCCTTTCTAGTCACCTCTTTCAGTACTATCCCCTTCCACACCCCCACCTAATCCTTTGTGTTTTTATTCCCCCCATCCCCAGCCACATCCCTTTCCATCCACAAAATCTTTTCTTTTTCACCTTCCCAGGAAGATCCAAGTATCCCCCATTGGGCTCTTTGTTATCTAACCTCTCTGGGTCTATGAATTATCCTTTACTTTACAGCTAATATCCACTTTTAAGTGAGTTCATGTCGTGTTCATGTTTCTGGGTCTAGGTTACATTACTCAGGACGATTTTTTTTTTAATTCCATCCATTTGCCTGCAAATTTCATGAAGTCGTTATTTTTAACACCTGAGTAGTACTTCACTGTGTAAATGCACATTTTTTTCATCCATTTATTCCTTTCTTCAAACCTTGAAATGAAAGGTCAAAATAAGCTATTATAAGAACTAATTTCCACATTCCAATTTGTTTTACTTTTAAAACTGTAACTACAGTATTTTTCTCTTCCCTTTCCTCCCTCTAAATCCTCCCCCAAACCTTCCTTGCTCTTTCCAATTCATGGCCTCTTAATTAGTATGTGCATATCTGTTTCCAAATATAACTTAATCTGTTTAATGTTACTTGTATGTATATTTTCACAGCTGATCATTTGGTACTGGATAACCATCTAGAATGATTTTTTCATTCAATGTTTACAATGCTTACTACATGTGAGGTTCATTTATCTACTTCTCTGTCCTGCCTGTTTGGAAATATATAATGTATGCCAAAATATGTTTGCTAGAGAATCTGGAAAACATCTTTTGATGAATTAAAAGTTCATCAAAAATTAAGATATGTGAGTCCTTAAGATCAGTGCCAAAGGTTTTAAAAACAAAGAAGTATAATAATATTATTATATTCTATTTCAACAGATCATGGAAAAAAATAAATGAAGCTACATGGATAGAAATGGTAGATTTTGGCCATTCCATTTGATATCTTCAAGGTTTTAGATTATGGGAAATAAAGTTTATTTGCTTTCATTTTTTTCTCTAAGAACTAATATTCTAAATTACAAGAATTTATTAATGTGAGATTATATTATATTGAAATACCATAATATGATACTTAAATCATGTCACATGCAATATGAGCAATTGAGCTCCTTTCAAGATGTTAAATATACAATAAGATAAAATGAAAAATAAATATTTTTTAGTATATGATTCTTTTCCTTGGGCTACAATGCTTAGCTACTTTTTAGGGAATTCGTAAATGCCTTTATAAAACATTTATGTTTCTGTTAATATAAATACAGTACCTAGTCATTTTTATATGAAGACCTTATATAATGACTCTTTTTAGGGAATACATGTCTGATCATGTGCCAATGTCTGATTGGTTTTGATTTCCTTGTAGCGAATCATAATAGAATTAAAATCTTTCATGGCTTATTAAGTAAAATAAAAATACACACATTATGTCCTGAATGTAGTTATTACCCTACATTTATAAACCAGTTTTCATAATAATCATATTGTTAGTATTCATGTATAAGGCTAGGTATTTAAAACCTTGGTTTAAATGACACAGTTGCTGCAAACCATGTCCATCATAAATTTCATGCCCTATTTTTTGCCTTCGAGGTAGCTTGACCTTTTCTTATCGAACGAAGCTACTTTCACTTAGTGTGCCATCCTTGAACATAGCTTATCTGCCTTTCATTTTTCCTGCTCAGCAGTTGATGCCTGTGTTGCAACCTATAAAGAGAGTGTTTAGCTCAAACTAAATTGGTAGATATTGGTAAGACTGTGATAACTACAGTACTGCACAGTATGATATGATTCAGGGCTCTCTGCATTTCATTCCCCATGTGTACAAAGAAAAGCATTCTGTTACTAGAGAGCATGCTCTTCTTGATCATTTTGATATGCTTCAGCAAAAATAGTGATTAAATGATCATTGAAACACAAACACTGCAATAGTATAGCTTTTTATTAAGTTGTTTGTAATTTGTATTAGAATCAGACTCTGTGCTAAGTTTGCTCAGTATTTTCTTTTGCCTTTATTAATCAAGCTGGATTTTCATAAAAACCACAGTTTGAATTGTTTCAATGTTTTTTCTAGTTTCCCCCTCTTGTGAGTTACACCGTTAAAAATGAAATAAATGACCTCGTAATCCATAATCAATTTGAAAGATAATAAAATGGAGAAGGTTATTTAATGGTGTAAGTTGCCAACAGGAACATATGTCTCTTTCTGATGCACAAAATTCTAAAAGATTAGAGTCTTGGAAATTTCCCACCTGGGGGAATCTCTCTTCTCTAATATGAAAATATCATACCTAGATTATTTTCTCACTTTTTATTGAAATTATGGTGCACTTGTTTATATATTTTGTCTCTATTCACATACCTTATATTAGCTTTAAGCTTTGAAAGGGGAAGATCGTCTTCTCCTAAAATTATTTTCATGAATTATTGATGCATATGTACTCTAGATGTACAGTGATGATAATAACCAGATAACTTCAACAACAGATCTTCACAGCCTCTTTTTGTTAGCTGAGGTTGCTGTCCTGTCTTGTTCTGCAATAAACACACAGAAACTATATTATCTGAAGTATTGTTTGGCCAATCACTTAAGCATATTGCTAGCTAACTCTTATAATTTCAATCAACTTATTTCTATTATTTTGGTAGGCTCATGGCCTACCAGCAAGATTCCAGCTGGCAACTTGTATCTTTCTCCTCTGGCAGCTCCATGGCTTCTCCCTGACTCTGCCTATTCTCTCTTTGTATCTTTCCCAGCTTGGCTATATTCTGTTAAGTCATTGGCCGAAAGCAGCTTCTTTATTAACCAATGGTAAACAGATGGAAATCCCACATCATCTTTTGATTTAATAAATGACATTAAAGTAGCATTATTATATAATGCTTGATATTTATACAGTTCAGAAAGAGAAGTTGTAATATTAGGTCAGTCATCCATATAAAATTTAATATCCCCAACCAGTTTTTGCAGTTTTAAAAAATCAGCAGATTGGTTAGTTAAAGAGTATTCATGAAACCTAAAGATTTTATTGGTTGACCCTAGACCATTTTGAATTGTTTTATGTTTATAATATTGTTTGCATGATAAAATGGTGCATTTTAAGAAGTGATTAAAAAAAACTTCTAATGAGGATAACGGTTGGATAAACTGAATTTTAAGTTGAGAGCAAAAATGTTCACATAAATATGGTCTATTAATCTCCTGCCCAATGAAGATACTTCTTGGCTCTTAAACCTTAAGAGTTAAATTTATTATCAATCCTTTGGGAACCAAATTGTTCTGTCTTACTTAGAAAAAGAGTAACTTTCAGTGAAAAATAAGGTACTCGGTTGGTCATTTATTATCTCAAAGGGTATGTTTTATTAGAAATGTCAATTTCACAAAATTATGTGTCCTGTAATACATAATTATGCTCAAAATTGCATTTGAAATCTATTATTAACAGTTAACAGTGACCATTCTTAAAATAGTTATTACTCTTGGCCTTAACACAAAAAGAAATAATGTAGGTATTTTAGGGAGTTAAAAGCTGCAAGCATTGGCCTATGAATAAAGTCACTGCAGGTGTGTTTCTTAATGGGCTGCTAATTTTCTGTAAGGTGAACACAAAGGACAGGGACCATGGGTGTTTTGAAACTGTGGTATGGAGACAGAGCTGATGTCTGAAAACTATAAAGATGGAATGAAGTGAGGCCAAATTCAATTTTCCCTCCTGAGGTATAATCCTCCTTGTTTAAAATGAAAGCAAACCAATTTCCTTTCCTCCTTTTCTATTCCTTCCCTCCCCACTACCACATGACATCGTATTCCAAAAAAAGATACATTAAGCTATCATATCAAATAAAGCTATTCTCGTGCAAACTAAACATCTGCCCTCACAAACCAAGTACTTCTGGGTTTCAGATACTTGGCTATTAGTACTATCCAAATTATCCAAACTCACAATCATGGTGTCGGTTTAACACTCCCTTTGTGTTCACAACTATTACTATCACTTCTCAGGTATTGACAAGTGCACGATGCAACACAGGCATCACTTGGAATCCTGTGAAAGTGTCTCACTTTAAACCCACTCATTCAATGCTAGTAT
This sequence comes from Microtus oregoni, assembly GCF_018167655.1. Lineage (NCBI taxonomy): Eukaryota > Metazoa > Chordata > Mammalia > Rodentia > Cricetidae > Microtus > Microtus oregoni. Next base: position 3,390,594 of record NW_024544721.1, read on the forward strand.
TAGAAGACTGCTCAGTCACATTAATGTCTGACAAGCATGGCTTCAGAATCTTCTTTATTGTTCTCATGTCTTTCTCCTACTTTCCATTTAAACTAAATTACTTTTCACTGAAATGTACTTTTCCTACAGAAGTTATTTGTGCTTCCCCTAAATTCAAGTATTTGTGTCATTTCACCTGAATCAACAATGTGTACTCCCTATATTGTCCTTGTGTCTCCCTCTAATACCTTCCTACATTCTGCCTCAAGATTAGAATATCTAATACATCCAAACTTTTCCAGTCTGGGTGGTGGGTGAATCTTTGCTGAAGATTGTGCATTATGAGAAATTACTATACCCCTGAGCTGAACCCTAGGCCTTTCCTCTATTAAAAAATTTTAATGATACCTGTGGAAGACTTCAGTTGGCATTAAATAAATTGGTCTTTAAATTAATAACCTACACAATAAGGATCCTTTCAAGAGTCAAATGTTACCAAATAAAAATCTCAGTGCAAGGTATGGGATATCCCTCTTCCAGTTCTTGGTCAGAGGTAACCTGGAGACCCACAAAGTAATTCAGGATACTGACCTTACTAAAAGACACAGTCTCACAGCAAACTCCCGGATTCTGTTGCTTTTTGACTCATTCTACACCCTCTTTTGCAGTGTTTCCTGAGTCTTAGACGTGTGTGTGTGTGTGTGTGTGTGTGTGTGTGTGTGTGTGTTTTGTAGATATATCTGTTAGGACAACCACGCATTTTTGAATGGTTATTTGCTATAATAGCCTCTGTTTGTTGCAAAGAGAAGTTGCCACAATGTGAAGTAAGGACTACACTTTGGTATTTATAATGTAGTTAGAGATTATGCTGGTTTAGTAAAACAGTGGTGTTGGGATCTCCTCAAAGATCCATGGCATGACTGGACTTGGGCATTTAGCCATATTTTCAGTACCAGATATGATATTCCTCTTGTTGAATAGTCTTAAAGCCTGTTGGTTATTGCCAAGATGTGTATGCCACTACTGCACTTGGCATTTTTGTTTCATGCAGGATACTGTTGTGGTTGATAGGTGTCATAGCTGCATAGGACTGCTGGTTGCCACCCTCCTTTGGAAGCTTGGATGGCACCTTATAGTTCTATGGAAGTTAGTCCTCAGGGAAGAGGCATTCAGTTCATTTCCAATCTTTGAGCCCTGTGTCCAAAATGCATGGTGTCTTTGGAATAGGGATTTATGTTTCACCTCTTGGGGACAAGCAAGAGCAGTAGCAACAAGCTGTATGTTTTGGAAATCTCTTTACAACCCAAACCAACAACTCAAAGGAGGCCTTCTCATGCCTGGTATTGGGGTTTTTGTTAAATCATCTCTCTTACTTGTGGGGAATGTTGTTAACTCAGATGAGAAACGTGATTTAAACTGTATATGCATATTAATACAGAGAATTACATGTATGGTACGTATTCATTAGATAAATAGTTAATAATAGGATTCCTTATGACTTTTTCAGATATTCTTACTATTCTTTATTAGCTTTACTAATCAAATCCTTCTGAATGGTTCCCAAGACAATATAGACAATATGTCATTATTTCTATCCAACTCTATTCAGAATTCTTCTTATATATGCATATTCCACAACTGTAAGATCACCACATTACAGCACTCTGCTTTAGTGCAAGCTTCCCTTTACATGTTCTAACATCTTTTCCATAGCTATGTTGAAGACTTCTGCTCCTCCTAAAACTCATATTCAATGTCATTTCCCCTAATTACCTTTTTATGACTCATCAATCCATTCATTAAATAATTATATACTGATCATTAATATATATGTAATCTTTTCATACATTCACATATATTGTCTATATACTGAGAATAAAGCAATGAACAATGTAGCCACAGCCCTTGTTCTTAAAATACTTACCTTATATGCTGGGAAAATAGGTAATATGTAATGTATAAATAAAATATGCAGTGTGTTGGAATGTAAATTACTATGAGAAAATAAAAGACAAAAAGAGCATGAAAAGGGGGATAAAAATATCCCTTAAAAAATAATTTTCCTTCCTTTGAATACTGATAGCAGTTAATTTCCTTTACCATGTAGTTGCTTTTATACTTGTCCCATTTCCTCCATGATTTTCAAAACTCAGTGAGAGGAAGAACTGCATCTTACTTATCTTTGCAACTCCTGCAGTTATCAAGATAATAATAAGTAAATGCTTAAATGTAATTGTGTTTAACAAAATCAGTGGAACAAGAGTTCAACGGAGAAACTGGCATAATAGTTGGCCAGAAAAGATCCCTTAGAATATATTTAATTTGAGCAAGAGCTTGAAAGATAGGAGGAAGAAAAGTGAGTTGTTTTGACACATCTGTTCTTGAAAAACTAAAAAGCATTGCTTTATAAATTAAGATGAATAATATGTATAATTCTCTCTTTTTAAAACCAGTGTTTCAGAAGGGACGAGCAATTGATACTGGAGAAGTTGACATTGGAGCACAGGTCATGCAGACCATTCCACCGGGCTTATTCTGGCGTTTCCAGATTACTATCCACCATCCTATATATCTGAAATTCAATATTTCTTTAGCCAAGGACTCTCTACTGGGAATTTATGGCAGAAGAAACATTCCACCTACACACACTCAGGTATTTGATATAATAGGTATTTTCTTAAATCTTTTTAGAGGGTACTATATCAAGCAGTTCAAATGTTGTGATTTGTGAATACTGTAGGAGTCAAAGATGAAGGCAAAAAAAATCTTTTTAACAAATAAATATTCAGATTCATCATACTGTAATGAAAACACAGTATGTAGAAATAAAAAAATGGCATTTAGCAGAACATATTCCGGAAAGATGGTTGAAGAAAACATTCTTTAAACTTGATCTCCCGATTCCAAAGGAAAGGTCGTTGTGACCGTCTCTAGTCCTCTCATCTTACTCAGCTCCAAAGGTGGTACCATCAATCGTTTTGCTGTTATACCAGTCACAGAATGCACATCAACTAGAAGGTAGTGACAGATATTTTCTTAAGTAGATGGTATCTTACATACAGAATTCTTTCAACAAGCAATTCCTGTAAACGTTACAAGAATTCAGATATGTAAAACCTCTGCAGTTTCTATGGCCCATTCATAAGCCTTGGATATCATATTTCTCATGTGTTTGTTAAGCTTATTTATTTTCTGCTTTAATTTACCAGGAATGCTGCTCTATATAAGTAGTTTAAAAGAACTAAATGCTCACTCCATATATCCACCAAAAGTGATGACTAGCATCAAAACTTTTAATTTTTGGCCAAGTCAAAGATAGTGAAATGCCATTCAAAAATGAACCACAAAACATAGGAAAGTGTAAAACAATGTGTTCACCAAATGATTAGGGAGAATGACTGGACTTTGAATATTTAAATACATACCCACAAAGGGAGTAAATTGTGATAAATATTGTCATTTATAATTTATTTGTGTTTCTAAAACCGTAAAAAAACCTTTTAAATTTGCTGACAAGGTCACATTTCTGAGCAGAATAAATTATCAAATATCTACTCTTAGATAGATACTTTGCTAAAATGTCAAGATCTCATACATAAGACTCAAAATTGTGTCTATTTCTTAGAGGTTTGCTTTTATTCACTTTTTACTTTGAACATTCCCAAGCTGAGAAGTTCACAAAATTTGTACGTGTAGTAAAACAATTTTCAAACCTAACAAATGTCTTTGGCATCAAATATACTTAAGAATTGTTAACTCTCAAAGCACGGAATATGTGAGAGTTAAGCATGGTTATATGCCCAGAAGTAAAAAAATAGTTCAAGCTCACAGTTGTGTTTGTTTGTTCCAGTTTGATTTTGTGAAGTTAATGGATGGCAAACAACTGGTAAAACAAGACTCCAAGAGCTCTGACGACATCCAGCACTCCCCGAGGAATCTGATCTTAACATCCCTTCAGGAGACAGGTTTCATAGAGTATATGGACCAAGGACCTTGGTATCTGGCATTTTACAATGATGGAAAAAAGATGGAACAAGTATTTGTGCTAACTACAGCAATTGGTAAGCTGCCTTGGCTGTTATTTTAATTCACAGCATATCTCTTGAACACACTGGTGGAAAAAGTATTTCATTACTCATACAAACTGTTCCATCTACCTTAAAGTCACTAGTCACTAAATGTCACCATGAGTAACATTTTATTTTTGTTCTCGTTCTCATTAAAATATTGGGTAAGATTTTTTAAAGCTCTCCGGAACTTGCCGATATTTTTGGACATTTGTCATGCAGCCCTTTATATCTTTTTTATTAAGAAAGAAAACAATTTTATTCATTATACATACCAGTCCAAGTTCCCAGTTTCTCCCCTCCTCCCATTCCTTTCACATACCCTCCCACCCCACCCCACTCCAATCCACTCCCCAGAGAGGGTAAGGCATATTGCTTCCTAAGGTCCAAGGCCCTCCCTACTATATCTAGGCTGAGCAAGGTATCCATTCAATAGGTTCCTAAAAAGCCAGTTCAAGCAGTAGGGATAAATCCTGGTGCCACTGTCAGTGTTCCCCAGTCCGTCACAGCCATGCAACTGTCAACCACATTCAGAGGGACTATAGGTTCTTAACGAAAATATTATCTGGATAATATTGTTTTAGAAAACTATATAAATGTACAACTTCATAGGAAAGCTTAAAAGCAAAAGTATCCCTGTTGAACTGAACCATATAGCTTTCTTCTATACTGCCAGTGACATAGCATGTAGGTTTGTGAGTTAAGGGTCAGCATGAGCTAAAAAAGTAAATTCAAAGTCAGTATTGGCAAACCAGAGAGTATTTACCTTAATATAGAAAACAGTCTAGGGATGTAGTTTGGTAACAGATTCCCAAAGTTCTATCCCCAGTGAGAGAAAAGAAGATAGGAACTAAAGACTCTGTTAAATGGTTTGATTATAAAATGACAGTAAATAAATCCTTCTTAAAATAGAAAGACTGGAATTGATATATTTATTTAAAACAATTGATTCTAGAACCACTAAGACTTTAAAATACAAACTAAGAATCCTTAGAGAAGAAGAATACTAAGAACAATAACTTGAGTCATTACCGTTCTTCAGATTTCTTTGGGTCTGATAATCAAATGGTTATTTCAGTGTGCCCATAGCTTTTTAAAGTATGGTCTTTCTAAATGCAATGCCTATAACACTCTTCTTCACCATCACCCTCCTTAGTCTGAAGCATCTCTGTCTTTTGACATGCTTTCTCAGTAAACTCACTCCCCTGATTCTTTGTGTGAAGAAAGCGTAGCTCTTTAGCAATTTGGGAGTCCTCAGGGTAAACAACTTGTAGATGGAGCATCAGATCGTTTGAATTTTCATAAAACACATGCCTTTTAAAAGAAGAGAAAATCTTTTACAGCTGTCAGTTTCCTACACAACTCTCTACCACTTTATCCTTTAGCTAACCTGTTCAGCCATATGTTTAGGAAGATGTGTTGACTGTTAATAGATAGACCATCTGCTCCTGATAACAATTAGATTCTATTTTTACTTGATGCCGAAGACCTTGAGAGAGTAGAAAACAGTATTCTAGCCATAAGACCGTTAAAGTTTTTCCTCTAAAATAATGAGAAAAGCAATAAAAATCATACTAAGATAAATTCCATTGATCTTACATCTTCAAAATACATATTTTTGTTAACTTAGGAAAATGATACATTTTTAGTAACATCACTATTTTGTCACTAAGAGTATGTCCTTAAAATTCATGGCAATGAAAAAATCGGAACGCAATTTTGATGATTGCCATTAAATTGTGACAGGATAACTTAAAGAAATTAGAAGATATAAAATATTTGTGAATATTTTCTCTATTCCTTTTAATTTAATCCCTCATCTCAAATTATAAATATTAATCAAGTTATTAACCTGTCAAAAGTGAGTAGATCCTAAACATGCTTGGGACTGTTTACCTTCACTTTATTTCATGCCCAAAGGAATTTCACCATTCAGAGATAGTCTTATCATCCAGATATCAAACTATCAGTTTCATATGAAACAGTGTATTTTCCTTTTGCACGTGCAAGTCAGTACCTTTACTTTTCTACTTGTTTAATATTAGAAGGAACAGATATATTTCCCTCCTTGCTCCATTAAAAAAAGTTCAAGGGAGCTGGAGATATGACTTAGCAGTTAGAAGCACTTGTTGCTCTTGCAGAGGAATCGGGTTAAATTCCCAGCACCCACATGGTGGTTCAACCAACCATAACTCCAGTTGTAGGATATGTAGTTGTTTGACCTCCAAAGACACTAGGTACACACATGATACACATCCATATATGTAGTAGGTAAAACACTCATACCTAAAATAAAATAGACAAAACAACAAAAATTAAGTACAAATAAATTTCCTGCAAATAATGAAAAGCATATAAATCATTTACCCTAAAGAATAAACATTTATTTAGGTTTTTATACCTTATCTTAATAACAGTAAAGGGGACTTATATACTTCATAGTCAAACTAATGATTGTGTTGTTTATAATCCATGCAGCCTCTAAATCCATTCCAAACTCTTTAAAGATTGTCTAAAATGCGTCCATCCCATTTTCATTTTCTTGTCTTTATTCTGCCAAGGGAAAAACTCCAACACATCAGCCATAAGTTCTCTAAATATGTAGTAAACGAATTAAAGTACATTGATCTCAATGCTTTAATGTGGGAGTACCTACAGATTCACATAGGGTGCTTGGGAGATTGGAGATTGCTGGACAAGATCTCTTAGACCAGATTCAGGAGATTCAGAACTAAAGTCCAGGAATCCATCTTATAGGTGTCACACAATGATTCTACTTATTCAAGGGATTCATAGGCCACAGTTACACAAATATCATTTCTTAACCTTCACTGCAATTACAGACTCTCGTCATCCAAGCAAAGATACCAGGACCACCTCCTAGAATTTCTCTTTTTTTTTTTTTATTAGAAATGTTTTTCCTGGTGAAGGAGGGTTTTTTAAATTAAAAATGGAAAAGTCAGTGAAATGGTTTTAATAGGTAAGAATTTAAAAGAGAGAAAGAAGGAAGGAAAGAGATAAAGAGAAGATAGGAAGACTCTGAGGTAAAGATTGTTAATTATGGAATTTTTGTATTTTTACTATTTAAAGTAAGTTTTAGCTTTAAATATATCTTGATTATATTCTTCCCTTCTCCTAAGTTCTTCCATATCTTTACCTCGTCCATTCCTATACAATGTCAATTTATTTTTCAAATAGATAAAAACCAAATATAACAAGCACACATATATATACCACACCAACGGATGACACATTGAAAAACATGATCTTTTATAGGACTGCGAATTAATTATTGTTAGACTCAAATATAATTGCAAACTACAAAAATTAAAGTTATCTTCAAAGACTGACATTTGTAAAGCAGTATTTTTCAGAAAAGTTATATAAATTTATTTTCTGTACAACTTTATGGGTACCTTCTCAATTCCCCTGAAAACTGTTTTGTAAAAATGGAATGAAAAAATTAGTGGCAGGGAACTGATAAGCATTTACAGTCAAGAAGACATTTCTCAACAAAATACTCAGGTTCAAATGCTTTTAGTGGTGGTAAATTTAATATGAACACTTACTTTAAAAGCATGCCATTGTCACTTATTAATGAAAATGGACTACTGATTATCGTATTTAACCTGTCAAGATACTATATTAAATAGTCCACTTTGCTATAGAAGAAACCTTATTTGGTACAATATAAGTATAAAAAGTACAGTAGTCTTTGTCTTATAAGTTACATTTTTAAAGTATTTTTTGCTTTTGAGAAATGTTATAATTCTCATACCTTTTAAGCTTTATCATAAATGCTTCTTAAGAATACAATTTATGTAGACCTTTTATGCACTTTAGAGATGAGATAGCTTTCATTCTTCTCTTAAAAAGTCAGTTCACTAAATTGAGAACCATGTTTAATAATCTACTGCATATGACATCATGCAAAAGTCTTTATCCCTAATTTTGAGCAATAAGTTCATTTCAGACAGCAGAGGACAAGATTATTATAGACAAAGAATTCCTGAAACCCTTAAAACATCAGATCTCTAGCCTAAATATGGGTTTATTTCTCTCTTTTTTATATTAATAGAAATAATGGATGACTGTTCAACCAACTGCAATGGAAATGGAGAGTGTATCTCTGGACATTGTCATTGCTTCCCAGGATTTCTTGGACCTGACTGTGCTAGAGGTAATGTTGTGCTATGATTCTGATTGTTTTAGAGCAGGGGTTCTCAACCTCCCTGATGCTGCAACCCTTTGACACAGTACTTCATATTGTGTGCTACATTCTAACTGTAATTTTGCTACTGTTATGGATTGCAATTTAAATATTTGATATGTGACCCCCCCATGGGGTCATGCCCCACAGGTTAAAAAACACTGTTTTAGAGACCCATTATTGAAGAACTCATAGTTGTTGTAGTAATAATGGTCATAGCAACAAAAGCACTGGCAGTGCTCTCCAACAATTGTCACCAAAATCTGAGCACTTAGTATGCCAGCTGCATTCTAAACACTTCTCATCGCCTCTTTTAATTCCTCTTTCCTACAATAGTCCTATGAAGTAGGTCCGCTATTAGCCCTATTTGATGAGCAAAGAAAGAACCTCAGAAGGAATAGTTAAGGACATAGGTAAGATTAATTACCAGCTGAGATTTGAACCTAGATCATCTGAGCCAACTACAGTGTACTGCTTATATTTCTTTTATAAAGCAATTCATAACAGTCTGAGTATAAAAGGAAAAATTAGTATTTGATAATACCATCATAACTGAAGTAGTGATGAATCACTAAATGGATATGTAGTTTATAAAGAAAGAAATGAAAATTCAAAAGTTAAACTTAGCAATCTTTATTGTTTCATGTGTTTGCACATAGTTTAATTAACTCTTGAAAAGCCTTAGATAAATTGGACCATGGATTCCTCTAGAATTGCAGTTATCATTTTGCACACGCTTTCTTTTCATTTTCAGTGTAGTCTTAAGTTTCTGGTCTGCTTGGTTAATCTCGGGTTTCTTCGGAGGAAAAAAAATCCTCTGTTCATTTAGATTAAATTCCATTCAATAGAGAATTCTAAAGCAGTTGCTAGGTTCCCTGCACCATAACAGATCTTGTGAAATGGAGGAGAAGGGTTTTGTATTTTAAAAGACATATAAGAAAAACAGAAGATGTGGGCACTACCGTCAAAACCTCATGGATTTAAAGTGAACACACACAGGGACACAGCACAATAGGTGTTCTAGTAAAGTCTGTTGAAGATCTTCTCTACTTATCTGTTTGTACAGCCTTTATAAGACCTTTTCATGTGAATAGCACCCTATTTATTAGATTTTAATGCACACTTTGCTTTCCAAAAATAGTATACATGTATTTGAGGAAATAAAAATACATTTAAGAGAGAAAACCCTTAGTTTAAAATAGTAGCAGTGATAATAGTTTGAAGTTGTAATAAGATCAAAAACAAATATTTTTCCTCCACTTTGGAAATCTTCGTAATTTGTCTTTACCCCACTTCGATAGAAGGAAAATTCTGCTTGTAATCATTATCATAAGCCTATTTAATAAAGAATAAGACAAAAATATTACCTTTACCAGAAATAATATACTAGAGCCAGAATAGGATTATTCTTGTGAGATTTTTGAAGGGATTGTAACAACAAGTTTATTTGCCAACCTTTAGATTCGTGCCCAGTGCTGTGTGGAGGCAATGGGGAGTATGAGAAAGGCCACTGCGTCTGCAGGAATGGCTGGAAAGGACCTGAGTGTGATGTTCCAGAAGAACAATGCATTGACCCAACGTGCTTTGGCCACGGCACCTGCATCATGGGAGTCTGCATCTGTGTTCCCGGATACAAAGGAGAAATATGTGAAGAAGGTCAGAGCTCCATTTCAATATATTGCTTCAGGCTATTCTCTCGCTGGATTGTCCGCAGTGTCATGCTGTAATACTAGTAGAGAGACAAGCCCTCTTTTTTTTGCAAACAGTAGATGTTCGACATGCCCTTGGAACACACAGCAAAGGTTTGAGGTCAGGGAAGCTCAAGTCTTTTCTGGAAGCCTCACAGAATACATGCGACTGTTTCATTGACACCTGCAAAGTGGTAATGCAAAAGTGATATCTTTTCTCCTAATTTCTAATACTGTTTTCTAACGTGAGAAATTCCATATTGATCATGTTAGGTGCTAATTCATATATTTTCACTATTACAGAGTGCATTATACTGCATAATGAAGCATTGCATTTAAAGAATGACATAAAAATAATGATGTAAACACATTTGGAGCCATCTTGCAAATGTTTTCTTTGGATGTGATTTGTAATTATCACTATTTTTTATCTATTCTTACATGCCTCATGCTGAAACTTGACCTCAATGCCTAAACCATCAGGCTTACCACTAATGAGTTCAAAGAAGAGTCTTTGTATTAAATTCACCCCAAAGGAGTCTTTAGAAAACAATATTTTGAGATGGCTATAGTTTTATCACTTAAACAGACATATTGGAAAATAAGTTTACTAGTAATCAGACCATTTTCATGCCACATTCTTCAAATAAGACTGATTTCAGAAATAATATTAAACCATTACCATGGGAGATGATCTCATCACAACTGTTATTCAGGAAAGGGGCTGCTGAAAATGCACTGTAATTGCTTTTTAAAGATCGCTCATTATGAGTATTACACAGCATTCTAAAGGGTTTAATCTCCTTCTGCTCCATGAACAAGCAAGATTTTAGCTTTCCACCTCCCATCAGTGGCAGTAGTATTGGGGTGTAAAGACTTTGTTTGTTCCAGTGAATTCCTGTACAAGGCACTGGACTTCCTAAGACATCTTAAAATACATTTTTATGATAATCATGCTATCACTATATGTAAGTATAGAGTCGGATGCTGTATAGAATCAGACACGGTTAACAGTGAGTGATATCTAACACATCTATAATTTGACATGAAAATCATGTAACCCAATTCATTAGACCATCCTGATTTGAATTTCATACGCAGCTGAAAAGGAGTTTAGCTTAAATTAGCCTTTTACTTGGTCTCTACGAAAATATGTAAAACAGCCAAAATAATATGGAAGAATGCTTATCATATTTAATGGCATAAGCTTCACAAATACAGTAGAAAAATTTCAATTCTTAGATCACTTATGAAGAATGTATAAGCTGAATCAGGCTATGGATAGATTTTGTTTACAGACATAATGTGGTCATTGTTTCTATTGACTGATTTAGTTGCTAACTTTTCAAAATAGAGAAGGGTCACATTGAAGATCCCCATTTCTTGCTTCTCTTGAATACTAGAGGGTCTGGAGACTAAGCCCACAATATCTGGAGCTAAGTAGCAGCAGTTCCTTTTAAAGAGAACACATGGTTTCACAGTTTGCTCCCAATCAGCAACGTACTTACAAACACCTCATTTGCTCTACCCTTGCCATCTCTAGGCCTATGGTTTCATTCCTCTGATTTAAGTATGACTTTTATGATGTAAACATCTTTAGAACAAGAATTTCTAGTCATGAAGAAAGAAAGTGATAGCAATTAACCCAGAGAGTGAGCTTTGTTAGGAGAGAAATCCTCCCTGGAAACCATGTGGAGCTGTGACTGGGCATTTTGGTAGGAAAGAGCATCATGAGAACCTTGAGAGGGATAGCTTGACATGAAAGAATAAGAAACACAGCTGTTATGTACACCATTCTGTGTGGTGGGGACCTACAAACAAAGAGTGCCTTCAGAAATCCTCTGAAAAAAAAATCTGAATTATACAGCTTTCCAGAGTTTACAACACAAAATTTAGCTGAGCCTAGCCTGTGTGACAAGAAACATGGAGAAACTAGCTAGGTAGGACTATAAACTATTATTGCAATGACAAGGGGGAGGAGCTGGGTTTGTTTCTTCCCTTACCTTGGTCAAGGTCTGCAAGTTCTAACTTTCTGCTGCAAAGGATGTGGCCTGATTTCTGGACGAGGAAGGCACCTTAACAAACATGAATTGAATGTAGCAAATCTCTTTTAAAAGTCAGAATAAATTAATGGCATTTTTCTTATTATTTATTATTCTTGTATTTTGCCATAACTAATCTTCTAAAATAACCAAATAGTCCTTCTACAAATAGTCTATACCTTAGACTTTACCTCTTATGCCAAATCATGAAACAAATTAGATATACATTTAGATATTTTATTTGGTGATTATCTCAATTATCAGAAGATTGTTTTAATGACCTTCAGATTATGGGGGTAATTATGATAACAATAACAATTATAACAGTCCTAATGATAGAACTTTCGTGGTAACAATTTACAACCAAAGAGTAAGATTTGCAAATTAATGGAGGTTGTATCAATGTATCCCCACTGTTGTAAAAACATTTCAAAGCATAATTAACACTAGGACAAAGTATTATAGCATTATTTATATAGAAAGAGAAATAACATAGAATTCAACCTTCACATCCAACATAGAATAGTCAGGGGAAAGCACAAGACAACCTTCTACGTGGCAAACATTTCTAGACTCACCGAATCAAAGACAAATAGAATTACATTTTTCTAAGGTGATGTCACAGTGCCTGATAGAAGGGGGCAGAAAGAAGCAAATTTTTAAAATTCAATTAAAAATGCTGCATTTTTGGTTCCTCTGAAGAATCAATGTGAGGTCACAATAAGTTTATGTAAATTTTATTATTTCATATAACAGCAGTCACTTCATCAAATGGCTTGTCATCCAAATTAAAAACTATATAAATACTCCTAGACACATTAAGTACAACTTTGATTCTAATTTGAGACAGGATAAAGAATGGTTTATCAAAACACTCTCAGGCATTTTTTTTTCTTTTTTTTTTTTTTAATAATTTTTTTTTATTAAGAAAAGAAGAAAAAAAACATAAACAAAAAACAAGTTTCCACCTCCTCCCAGCCTCCCATTTCCCTCCCCCTCCTCCCACCCTTCTCCCCCTCCTCCCACCCTTCTACCCCTCCCCCCACTCCTCTCCCCCTCCCTCTCCAGTCCACAGAGCAGTCCAGGTTCCCTGCCCTGTGGTAAGTCCTAGGTCCTCCCCCCTCCGTCCATATCTAGGAAGGTGAACATCCAAACTGGCTAGGCTTCCACAAAGCCAGCACATTAAGTAGGATCAAAACCCCGTGCCATTGTCCTTGGCGTCTCATCAGCCCTCATTGTTCGCCATGTTCAGAGAGTCCGGTTTTATCCCATGCTTTTTCGGTCACAGTCCAGCTGGCCTTGGTGAGCTCCCAGTAGATCAGCTCCACTGTCTCAGTGGGTGGGTGCACGCCTCGTGGTCCCGACTTCTTTGCTCATGGTCTCCCTCCTTCTGCTCCTCATTGGGACCTTGGGAGCTCAGTCCAGTGCTCCAGTGTGGGTCTCTGTCTCTGTCTCCATCCATCACCAGATGTAGGTTCTATGATGATATGCAAGATATTCGTCAGTATTGCTCTAGGATAGGGTCATTTCAGGTTCCCAATCCTCAGCTACCCAAGGAACTAACTGGGAACCTCATGTTGGGCACTTGGGAGCCCCTCTAGGGTCAAATCTCTTGCTCACCCTAAAGTGGTTCCCTTAACTAAGAATTGTGGTTCCGTGCTCCCCTATCCACCTTTCCTTTATCCCAATTCTCCTGATTCCCCAAGTCCCCCCTCCTTCCCTTCTACCTTTTCTCTCCTACTGAGAGTCCATACAGGTCCACCCACTTATTAGTGTGGGGGTATCACATACTGTTCAGAATTGCATGAAGCATACGTGTGATTTTCTTCTTCCAAATTTAGGTTGCAACCTTTATCATACCCTACCATATTTTTAAGTGTTAATAATCTTCTGTTTTAAACACAATGTTTGCATGAGTCATGTTATTGCCTAATTAAAGCAACATTAGTGATACAATACTAGGAAATCAATATATCTCCGTTCCATTATCCAGCACCTGTTCTCTACCAGCCTTCCCTCTCACCCCCACCTTTTTTGTTTTGTTTCTGGTATTCAGAGGACTGCTTAGACCCAATGTGCTCCGGTCATGGCATCTGTGTTAAAGGAGAATGTCACTGTTCTACTGGCTGGGGAGGAGTCAACTGTGAAACGCCACTTCCTATCTGCCAAGAACAGTGCTCGGGACATGGAACTTTTCTTCTGGACACTGGAATTTGCAGCTGTGATCCCAAGTGGACAGGACCTGACTGTTCTACAGGTACATTGGGTTTATCTCTCTCTCTCTCTCATCTATTCGCAAGGTCTAACCGATCATTTTTTTAAGGCACCTCATTTCAAGATCGGGAGTGTATGACTTCAATAGTCACAGTAAGTTTCCAGGTATTTGCTATTCAGTATTATACTATCATTTATTTCCACTGTTTCAACAGTATAATTCTCCGTGATAGGTACTTATGGTGTATCCTTTGTTCCCTTTGTGTGTTCTCCTACAGTTATTTCAATAGTTTTCAAATTTCATACAACTTGTCCCTTGTAGATTCTTTTAAATATCTAGCTCCACAAACTCAGTCAGCATTTCAACTGAGAAACTCATCACATAAAAACATAACAACACTACTCTACCCTATTTAATATATAACCATATTATTTCTACAACATTGTTTCTTTTCCCTGTTCCTTATCAAACCATATTTCATAGTTGTCTCCTGTCTATAGATAAGCTCCTTATCAAAGAATTACCACAAACTATTAAAACTTCCTGCTAATAATTCTGCTTAATGAGTCAGTCTTTCCCTCTGCTTGCATAATCTGTAGGATCTACTTATCCAAATTGCATTGAATGCCCCTACTTTTCCATGGCTTTTGTTCATCATAAAATGTTATTAACTTTCAATCTAGAAAAATCCAACCTACCCACCAAAACCAACTACAACTTTATTCATTGTAAAATCTTTTTTATTCAAGGTAAAATCTTTTTTGACTAGAGCACTCTGAATCCTATGAAATCCATCCCATATGCATTGCTAGTGAGCACAGAAGCCCTTGTGATTTAGGCATTTGGACACATGGCTGGTATTTTTCTCCTCAACTACAAGCAATGAAAGAAATTAGTCATTCTTTATATTTCCTGTCGTCAGATAAGAGTCTTATTAAATGAATAAGCTAATCAATGACAGCTCTTGGAAAGCTTCTGCCTGTGAATTTTGTGGAGGATGTAAAATGGCATATGGTGAGCAGGAAATTTCAGTACACTGTGGGATTTCGCTACCAGTGAGTTAGCATATGAACTAAAGTCTGTGATTATACACTAAGGAAACATGAGGATTCCTCTGTTAAGATAAATAATTCTAACATAACTTTTAACCACAATTATAGCCACATTTCGCTGAAATTTTATTTTCTCACATTGAAATAATACGGAAAATAGGAGTGAATTTTAAAGTGCCGGAAAATGAGAGCCCAATGTGGTGATGTATGCCTGAAACCCCAGCTCTTAGAAGACTGAGGAAGGTGGGTCCTAATTACAAGACCAGCATGGGCTTAGCGACTTTTAGGCTAGTCTGGCTATAAAGTGTCTCAATGAAGCAGGGGGAAAGATTAAAATGATATTTAACAGTCACTAAGTGCAGTTCTTAAAATCTATTCATTTATGGATTACAAAATACACATTAGCATCTATGTGCTGGGCATTATTGTTGGAGTCAGGGTATTGAGGTGTCCAAAATGGATGTCATCTTTGCAGAAATGGATATTATTACAGTCCAGTAGGAAAGAAACATTTACAACATTAGAAAGGAATGACAGAATCAAAGTGACTAGACTTATGGAGATGTATCATAATAATAAAGCCTGATTATTAACTTATTTTCAACATATAACTGAACACCTTTCATAATTCCACATGCCAGATGTAATATTATGAGCTGCTGTTCCAATTTTAATATAATATGATGCTAATATTCTTATTGTAGGAAACACCTAATGATTTGTATTGTCTCTATCCTAAATGTTGCACATATTTCAATTCAATTCACTGTAAGTACAATCATTGTGTCTACTTTAAAGCTGAAGAAACTGAGGCACAGATTCAGTCTCTAGCTTACCGAAATCACCAGTATCACACATGTTGAGCTAGGTGTTTGACCTTGAACAGTCCATGCACTTAATCACTACCATCTAAGAGTCCATTACCTGCTTTATCATATACAAAAAGTGTTACTACTAGACCATATCCAGGGCCGTGCAGCACAGAATAGGAAGCATAAGCATGTTATTTCCCTAAAATGAGGGACAGCATTAAAGAAAGCCTCATACTTGAATTTATGCTGGAAAAATGGTGAATGTTTATGGAGTGCACAAGGAAAAGCCAGGCTTTAAAGGGGGAAGATACGAATCTAAACGACACACCTGGTGGACATTAGGTTAGTTACAGTCCAGGAATGCTAAAGGAGATAAAACTGTCACCAATGAGAAGAGCACTGAGCCAGAACATAAAGAATTTTATTTACACAGCATGCTCAGGAATTTTCATTTCCTCATGATCCAATAGGAGTGCACCGAGTGGTTGGAAAGAAACTGCACAGAACATCACTGCTTTACCATGATAGGATCCTTAATATCAAGTCAATGCTTTTATTCTAGAATTGGAGATGTGGCTCTGGGTTCAACACTCAGAAGCACAATGAAATCAACAAGAAATGAGAAAAAGTATTTGTTTGTTTATATAGAACTAGTTAACGTGAATTGAGTATTAAGAATGATTCTGTATCAAATATTTGTTCCCTTGGACCTCATATATCCCACTCATGTTCTTCATGATTCTTCACAATTAGATAAACTTCCTCCTAATACACCACTAATATCAGTGCCAGGAATTAAAATATTTCTATTTCAAAGGAATCAATATCAAATTCAATATATAGTCTCTCCTTCTGGTCTTACCTGCTGTAATAGTTACTTTTTGTTGCTGTGATGAAACACTATAAAACAAAGACAATTTAAGAAGAAGACAGTTTATTTGGGCTTATGGTTCCATGGGGATAAGATTCTGGCAAGAGATCAGAGTCCCACAACAAGCTGTAGGCATAGCAGCAGGAGCACCAAACTGAAAGCTCACATCTTCAGTCACAGGCAAAGAACAGAGTATAAACAGGAAGTAGGTGAGTTTTTTTTTTCTTTTTTTTTTTTTTTAAATTTTTTTTTTATTTTTATTTAATAATTTTTTTTATTAAGAAAAGAAGAAAAAAACATAAACAAAAAACAAGTTTCCACCTCCTCCCAGCCTCCCATTTCCCTCCCCCTCCTCCCACCCTTCTCCCCCTCCTCCCACCCTTCTACCCCTCCCCCCACTCCTCTCCCCCTCCCTCTCCAGTCCACAGAGCAGTCCAGGTTCCCTGCCCTGTGGTAAGTCCTAGGTCCTCCCCCCTCCGTCCATATCTAGGAAGGTGAACATCCAAACTGGCTAGGCTTCCACAAAGCCAGCACATTAAGTAGGATCAAAACCCCGTGCCATTGTCCTTGGTGTCTCATCAGCCCTCATTGTTCGCCATGTTCAGAGAGTCCGGTTTTATCCCATGCTTTTTCGGTCACAGCCCAGCTGGCCTTGGTGAGCTCCCAGTAGATCAGCTCCACTGTCTCAGTGGGTGGGTGCACGCCTCGTGGTCCCGACTTCTTTGCTCATGTTCTCCCTCCTTCTGCTCCTCATTGGGACCTTGGGAGCTCAGTCCAGTGCTCCAGTGTGGGTCTCTGTCTCTGTCTCCATCCATCACCAGATGAAGGTTCTATGATGATATGCAAGATATTCGTCAGTATTGCTCTCGGATAGGGTCATTTCAGGTTCCCAATCCTCAGCTACCCAAGGAACTAACTGGGAACCTCATGTTGGGCACTTGGGAGCCCCTCTAGGGTCAAATCTCTTGCTCACCCTAAAGTGGTTCCCTTAACTAAGAATTGTGGTTCCGTGCTCCCCTATCCACCTTTCCTTTATCCCAATTCTCCTGATTCCCCAAATCCCCCCTCCTTCCCTTCTACCTTTTCTCTCCCCATCTCCCCTTACCCCCATCCCACCCCACCCCCAAGATCCTAATTTTCTCCCCGGCAATTGGGTCTACTTCCCTTAGCCAAGAGGATAACTATATGTTTTTCCTTGGGTTCACCTTCTTACTTAGCTTCTTTAGGTTCACCTATTGTAGACTCCGTGGCCCTAATTTATGGCTAGAAACCAATTATGAGCGAGTACATCCCATGTTCATCTTTTTGGGTCTGGGACACCTCACTCAGGATAGTGTTTTCTATTTCCATCCATTTGCCTGCAAAATTCGAGAAGTCATTGTTTTTTACCGCAGCGTAGTACTCTAGCGTGTATATATTCCATACTTTCTTCATCCATTCTTCCATTGAAGGGCATCTAGGTTGTTTCCAGGATCTGGCTATTACAAATAATACTGCTATGAACATAGTTGAACAAATGCTTTTGTCATATGATAGAGCATCTCTTGGGTATATTCCCAGGAGTGGTATTGCTGGGTCCAGGGGTAAGTTGATCCCGAATTTCCTGAGAAACCGAAACACTGACTTCCACAGTGGTTGCACAAGATGGCATTCCCACCAGCAATGGATGAGGGTACCCGTTCCTCCACAGCCTCTCCAGCAAAGGTTATCCTTGGTGTTTTTGACTTTAGCCATTCTGACAGGTGTAAGATGATATCTCAAAGTTGTTTTGATTTGCATTTCCCTGATTGCTAAGGAAGTTGAGCACGACTTTAAGTGTCTTTTGGCCATTTGAACTTCCTCTGCTGAGAATTCTCTGTTCAGTTCAGTGCCCCATTTTTTAATTGGGTTAATTAGCATTTTAAAGTCTAGTTTCTTGAGTTCTTTATATATTTTGGAGATCAGACCTTTGTCTGTTGTGGGGTTGGTGAAGATCTTCTCCCAATCAGTAGGTTGCCTTTGTGTCTTATTGACTATGTCCTTTGCTTTACAGAAGCTTCTCAGTTTAAGTAGGTCCCATTTATTCAATGTTGCCCTTAATGTCTGTGCTTCTGGGGTTATACATAGGAAGCGATCTCCTGTGCCCAGCTCCTGTAGGGTACTTCCCACTTTCTCTTCTATCAGGTTCAGTGTGTTCGGGCTGATATTGAGGTCTTTAATCCATTTGGACTTGAGTTTTGTGCACGGTGATAGATAAGGGTCTATTTTCATTCTTCTACAAGATGACATCCAGTTGTGCCAGCACCATTTGTTGAAGATGCTTTCTTTCTTCCATTTTATACTTTTAGCTCCTTTATCGAAAATCAGGTGTTCATAGGTTTGTGGGATAAAATCCGGGTCTTCTATACGATTCCATTGGTCGACTTCTCTGTTTTTATGCCAGTACCACACTGTTTTCATTACTGTAGCTCTGTAATAGAGTTTGAAGTCAGGGATGGTAATGCCTCCAGAAGATCCTTTATTGTATAGGATTGTTTTTTTTTTCTTAAACTCTGCTTCCAGTGACATACTTCCTTCAGCCAGGCTATACTCCAAAATTTTCCTATACAGCCATCAGTTGTGAACCAGAGAGTGTTCAAATGCTCAAGACTGTGGGGACACATCAGTTATCCAAACTACCTTGCCTGCATTCCCTAAAATGCAATGCCATGTTCCAGTCCTACAGGCAAAGAAGAAAATTACATGAGAGAAAAGGCTTGTAACAAAGGGGACTTAAGGGGAAAAAAAAAGACTTTGGCTTACATCTTGAGGTTGCCTTCCACCATGGCAGAGAAGACTTGGTGGCAGCAATATGAGATGGTTCAGCAGTCAGGAGTGTTGTAGACTATGATTTTAAGGTGTGTGACTTTTTTTTTTTTTTTTTTGATTTTTCGAGACAGGATTTCTCCGTAGCTTTTGGTTCCTGTCCTGGAACTAGTTCGTGTAGACCAGGCTGGCCTCGAACTCACAGAGATCCGCCTGTCTCTGCCTCCCGAGTGCTGGGATTAAAGGCGTGCGCCACCACCGCCCAGTTTGGGTGTGTGACTTTTTATGGTGCATTTGTTAAACTCTGTAAAGGTGTAATTCTTTGCCTATCTAAAACACCTCATGATTCTAATAAAGAGCTGTATGGCCAAGAAAAAGAGAACAAGAAGAGGAGGACATCGGGGGCCAGCCACTCAGCCAGCCAGCCACGGAGTAAGAGTGAAAATAAGATATACAGAAGAAAAGAAAAAAATCCCAAAGGCAAAAGGTCGTCTGGATTATTTAAAGTTAAGAAATACTGGCAAGAAATAATCCAAGCTAAGGTCGGGCTAAGAATAAACCTTCATGTGTGATTTATTTGGGAGCTGGGTGGTGGGCCCCTCAAAAAGCCAAAAGAGTAAAACATCAAACTACACAGGAGAGAGTAGAATGCTGAAATTCAGTTCACCTTCTTTTTTTTTAGTTTAGGACTCCAAACAGTAAAAACATGATGCCACCCCCACAGTCAGGGTCAGTCAGTCTTCCCTGTTCAGATCAACCTTTCTAGAAACACCATCATATACATGCCCAAAGTATGTTTCCTTCTAAATGCAGTCAAGTTGATGATGAAGATTAACCTGCACAAGGTGTTCAAGGAGGGTACTGTCATGACCACATCTGAAGGAATATAATTATATGAAAAAAGAAGAACATAGGTGATATGGGTTGTGAAACTTGGTAACCATATGTGTTAACCCACACTATAACTCCCAGAGAAAAAAGATGATTGGCATTAAACCAAGAGCAGTCTGGACTATTTAGGGAATTCAAAACCAGCTAGGATTCAGTGTGAGACTCTGTCTCAAAAATAATGGAACTTAAAAACTATATGATTATAAATGGAGACTGGTGTTTTACTAATTATGATTTGCACATTATTAACATGCTACATAAATGGTAACACCACTAAATTAGGTAGGTTTTCACCTACTAAAGAATTTTTTTTAATGCTGTGCTATTTGCTATGGTCTGGGGATATGCCAACAAGTGAATAAAGATTCCTGTACTCAGTCTGGAATGGCAAGACAGATGATAAACAGTGACCAAGAAAGATATGGATGTTGTCTTCATGAGGAAACTGATCAGCAGAAACAACAAGTAACTGCGCCAAGGTCATAGTTCTGGCAAGTTTCAAACTTATAAGTAGAAACCAGAGCTACTAATATCATGCTTCATACGGTGTTTTTATTTTCAGCCTCATACCACCAATCTACCCAAATAAGACAGCAGTTAGGCAAAGAGACAGAGCTTGAGTAAGTCAGCTTACTGAAAAACAGAAGAAGAGCATAAAACACCAAGTGTGTGAGTGGAATATTTCTGTCCAGAAATCCTAAACCAATGTCACATTCATTCAGTTCAGACCCAATAACCAAACCTCACTAGAAGCATCTCACACTCACACAAACACAAGGGTGGATAGATATGATCCTAAATTCAATAGCCTCTCAAGCAAAAGGTTGCCTAATAAAATGACTAAATTGAAAAAGAGAGAAAGAAAATGTTTGCCAAATCTCTAGTGTCATGGTAGGAATAGTCCTTCTGTGATTTTGGAACTCTATAAAGGTTGTTCCCAAAGAGCATATTTAACCATGGAGATGATCTCACTGTGCAGACTTTTAATTGAGAGTTCTCAGTACAGGAAGCAATTTAGCATCTGATTCTGATAATGGATCGTGTCATTTCAAAGGTGGATATGCTCTTTGCCATTGATCATCTTTCTTTTCCAAGTACATGAAGCTGCTTAGCTGTTAGCATGTTAACTATGCTGCTTTGATGTCAAGGGGACTGTAGCAAATCATCTGCTGATCATTTTTAGTCTATTTTTCTACCTACAGTATTGTTTGCTGCCTTAAATTGATACTTGACATGGACTTTTTTAGCTTGATAGTCTCATGACACTTCACAAAAGGTTAACTCATTAGTCTTTAAAATACCTCAAGAGGAATATAATAGAAGCTTGTTATATCGTGGGTTAGATTTGGATATACCACAGGTCAAATTGTGCTCTCTTAAAACATAACTCTTTGCTGTAAAATCTCAGTAATACATTTAGCCTGTTGTAAGGGTATTGGCCCTGGCCTCTGAGATCAGCATTGTAAAATGCATCTACTATATTTCTTTGGTAAAATCTGACTTCTGGACACAGTCTCTTAGGGGAGAATAAAAGTAGAATGTAGAGTTCTGTATCTTTTTTTATTAATGAAATTGATCTGAGCCACTCTATCTTTACTCACAAATAATAGATAACACATTTTATGGAAGTGAGCCTTTATATGAAGAGGGCAGCTCTTACCCTTGCTTTGCTACAATTACCCTTGTAATAGGTATGTCATATAAGTAGATTAATTATCTAGAAATATACAGAGTGATAACAGTTAAGGTATTTCTGAACATACTATTTTTTATAAAAATTGCAGTATTATCATCATGTGTCTCATCCAAAGAGGGTGTTAGATCCTAAAGATATCAGATGACATTGTTAAAGAGATATATATTTTAAAACTATCCTTTGACATGTGTCCCTCTTTCCATTAGAGAGATGGTAGTGTTGATGTAGTTGTGGTTGTAGGTGTCTGTGTATATGAATATATTCACAGCATGGTGACTTTGAGTAATACACTTAATTTACTTGTGTCTCAACTGCCTCATGTGTGAAATGGTAGATTAGCCAAAAGGCCCTTGAGGCCTTTTCTAATACTGAAATCTATGATTCTTGATCCTGACTATTAGACTATTGACATCAATTATAAATCGTTTATGGATATAGTCCATTAACTCTCTTAACTCTCATAATGGTGGTGAGACTATATTAAGTGAAAATAGTTCAGAGTAAAAGAACAGTCTCATACTCTGACATAGAGAAGATGCTTTTAAACATTCACATCTGCACAAGACAATGCACACTCACAGAAATGTGTTTATATTTACATACGTATATATTCTTTTCATTATAGCAATGTTTTACTGTGTTTTTAAGTATTCTCTAATGGATAGTTATATGAATCTACTAATAAAACAGATAATTAGCAGAGAAAGTCATAAGGGATTCATATGATAATTGTTGCTGAGGAAACTTTCCTTGACTGTGCAAGCAACATATGCTTCAAAACATTGACAGTTTCTCCTTTTATTGAAAATGCCAATGATGAAAAGATTTTCATCTGACTATCTCCAGGACATACAACATATCACTTCACTTCCTGCAATTTACAAGAATTGATTAGACCTTTTAAAAGTGAGTCATGCATACACAGAATTTTCCTTCTAATATTATAGCTAAAACAGGGTCATAGATACCATTTGACAAAGAAGCTTTATTAAAAATGTAATGCGCATTCTATGAGGTTGACATATAGCCATTCATCATGCTGCTGAAGAGAAAAATCCGTTCACATATAAGCTAACTAGGATATAGTATCTTCAATAAAAAGAAATCAGTAAAGTAAGCCGAAGAGAAACCTAAGATTGCAAATACAAGGATGGACATGGTGTTTTTAACAGTAAAAAGACAAAAAGACTTCTAATTAATTCATGGCAGCTTATTTAACATGATGCTCAAGGTATAACACCTATATGGAAATTTATTTTAAATCAGTTTTATACTCACTGAAAACAGCAGACAAACTTGGAGGTGATTCTGATAATATTAATTAGAATTCTTAAAAACCTATACTTGTGACATTGTAGAATTAACTAAAGTCAGGTCAAAACATTAGCACTAGATTATTGAAATAAGAGAAGTTCATTGGTGACACTAGAAATGCAAATGTAAAGCATCTTTAAAAGCATCCCAAGCCAAATTAAGTGTGTGAAACTGCATGTGCAGAAATATCTTTGGGAGGTAGATATGAAATAGGAAAAAATCACACTATTATAATGATTTCCTAGCAACACATCCTACTCAGACTCACCCCCAAGCCTTCTTTTTTTTTTTTTTGCTCAAGCGAAAATCGAAACTGATCCCAAAAATATTCTCCAATTTTAAATTTTCTAATTTATTCAAAAGATACAAGAAAAGTACCATAATATTGTACACACAAATATATATGTGTGATTTAAAGTACATTAAATATCTGATATTTCAAATCACACTTTTTTATTTTGTTCTGAGACCATGAAAAAAACACACTTGTTATGCCATCATTAGCAGACAGCAATGCAAAAATACAATGAAACGTTGACAATTTGACAAGTCTAAACTAAGAGATAAATTTCCAGAGGCCTCTGTATTTCTGAGATAATTCTACTATTTCAGGACATTATAACTTGAAATTTTGTTTTTCAACCAAGGGACTCTTAAAGCAATTATGAAGCTAGGAAAATGAAGTTTTGCATCAGTATGAGAATGCATGCTTATTTGTATGGTTAAAGCATAATTTAAGAGATTCATTGGGATAGTCTGACAGTTACATCAAAAGCAAGCAAGCAGAATTTGATTTTCACTGCTGGGTGCATTCTTCTCCTATACTCAATTATTCTCAATTCTGTGTTCATTTACTATTTGCCATATGTTTCATTTCATATTTAACTATATGAAATAAAAATAGACGTAGAAAGAGATAAATGTAAAGTTGTGTCTGTTCTTTTGTGTAAGGTCCTATGAAGAACATAGTCACTGCACACTCACCTTCACAGTTTACCCTGTAGTCGTAGTAGTTCTCTCAAAGGAGAGATAGAAACACATAGATAGGTTTGATGGTTTGATAGTGAAATAGCTGAGATAGACACAAAAAGGTAGGATTCAACTGGGTAAAATCAAATACAAGGTCATGGAAGTAGACTAGAGCACATTATCCCAATCCTACATATAAAATCAGGTGATTAGAGATGAAACTGTTTATCCCATGGGTTCTAGTTTGCTTTATAATGCTATGATAAATACCATGACCAAAGTTATATAGAGAAGAAATGCTAATGAGTCTCCATCATATTGCACCATGAAGGGAAATCAGGGCAGGTACTCTAGACACGAATCTAGAGACAGGAACTAAAGCAGAGGTCATGGAGGAGTGCTAGCTTGCTTTTATGACCCACTCGGCTTACATTTTTATACAACCAGGACTACATACCCAGTGGTGGCACCATCCACACTTGGCTGGGCCCTCTTACATAAATTGGTAATTAATTATTAGCCTACAAGTCAATTTGATAAAGAAGTTTTCTCAATTGACCTTCCCTTTTGTCATATGACTCCAGTTTGAGTCAAGTTGACAAACTAGCCAGTATACTATGTATGCCCACACCATAAGCTAAAATCATTTCTATAATTAAAGTAGCCTGCATTTAGAGGACCATTTTTCATTCAATCATATGACCACATTCATGATATTCAAATGAAGATTAAAGACTAAACATTGATTACTTCAAATATTTATAGTATGGCTCAAGACATCTGATTTATGTTCATGTTCCTCTGATTCACTGGAGAGAATGACAAAAGGATTTCATAGTACCTATATATACAAACAAAAATAGACTTGATAGATTATATTTATATATTTGTGAATAGACATTATATATAGATAGATGATAGATATGTAGATAGATAGTAGATAGATAGGTAGATAGATAGATAGATAGATAGATAGATAGATAGATAGATAGATAGATAGATAGATAGATAGATACAATGACAATCTAAGAAAAAGGGGATATCATTTTAAGCAGGTAGGAAGAACATGGGAGGTACTTCAAGGAGGAAACTTTGGGGCAAGTGTTATAATTCTATTTCAGCTAAAATATCTTTTTTTAAATGTAAGAAGTAAAAAAAAAAAAAAGAGAAGAACCCAAAAGATTCAAACTCAGCAACTCTTTGAGTAGCTGCTCGAGTCTACTACAAACAACTTCATTTGGCCTTGCTACTAAAACTGGTAACATTTTCTTACTTTTATATGATCCATGAACTATAAGCAAGGAGGAAAATAATTTCTTTTACTATGCATGCTTCAGAGTGGGTACCAAGAGCAGAATTCATTCCCCAATGTCCTTTATTAACCATCTGTGTGGATTAGTTCTATCATTTTTATTTTGCATATTCATGAATTACTGACCTTTTGACTCTAAAAGTCTAGTAAATAACATTTTTGGCACTATCTTTTTAACCTTTATTTCCTAGTACTTGATAGTACCGCCAATTGGAATTTCACGTTGATTCTCCTCTGTAGTCCTCATTCTGTTATTTCTTTCCAGTTTTCTATTCCTTTTTCTTATCTGTGTTATTGCATGGATAATTTCTTCATGTTGGCTGTTTAGCTCACTAACTCTCTGTCTGTGGTTACTTTGCTGTTAAACCCTTCAATTGAATTTTCAGTTTCTGGGTGCCTTGGTTACTTTTCCACTGCTGTGAAGAGACACCATGACCAAGGTAACTTATAAAAGAAAGCATTTAATTGGAGCGCTCAGTTCCAAAAAGTTAGAGTCCACAAGCATTCTGATTAGACAACCATAAGGAAGAGAGAGTTAACTAAAAATGGAAGGGGATTTTTGAAAACACAAAGACCACCCCCAGTTGACATAACTTCTCCAAAAAAAAAACCACAGCTAATACTTTCCAACTAATAACCTATACAACAGAATCAATATTAGCTACCATGAAATATCCTCAGCCATAGAAATTATTACAAAATTCTTCAATTTGACCTCTAGCAGACTATTTGCACATGGCAAAAAGCAGCCATTTTAATTGTCAAAGTATGACAAAAATAGTTTCTAGTGTAGTTTTTAATATTGTTCCTCGATAAAATCTATTGAGCTGTAACTCCATTGTCCATATTCTCATAACTACTGTCTTCCAAGGTCCAATAGCGATGGCCCATTAAGCACTGCTGATGGCATTTAGACAAGTTTCTAGTACAAAGTTCCCAGTTCTTCCATATTCTTCTCCCCCGCCCCCGGCAAATTAATGTGGTCAAGCATGTCACGTTAAAACTCCACTCCTAGTACTAACTTCTGTCTTAGTTACTTTCCTATGGCTATAACTAGACACTATAATCAAGAAAACATATAAAAGAAAGCATTTAATTAGGGTTCATAATTCCAAAACTAGAGTCCAAGACTATTGTGTTGGGGAATATAACAGCAGACAGGCAAGATTGCTAATGGAAAGTAGCTAAGATTTTGCATGTTTAGACAACAGATACCTGTCACAGAAATGGCACAGGCTTTTTAAACCTCAAATTCTACCACTAGTGATACACTTTCTCCAATAAGGTAATACCCAATAATCAGTCACAAATAATTCCACCAACTGGATAGCAAGGATTCAAATATATGAGCCTATGGGGTTTATTCTGATTCAAACCACCATACTCTGTTTACTTTTTTATTTTCAATAGTTATTCTTGAGAATTTCATACATGTACACAATGAAATACAATCATATCTGTATATACAATTATCTTACTACCTAGCAATTCTACCAAGGCCGTGCCTTGAAAGAAGAGTGACTCTCCATTCCCCATACATTATCAGCAGCCAGTTGTTCCTTAGGTGTGAGTGGAAACATATCTTTCTGCCTCTACTATGACATTATTTGAAACTTGGAGGTGGAGATAACATGTAATATAGATATCTGATTTTGAGCTGAGCACTCAATAGTCATTTATTCTCAGCTCTTTGACCAATTATGAATCACTTCATTGACTTCTACCCAGTGTAAAAAAAAAGCTTCTTAGACCAGTACTAAAAACATTGCATGTCTAGGGATATAAACATAGATATTTAGAAGGCACTATGGCCACATGCCTATTTTGCAAATAGCAATACTGTCCTCTACCTGTAAGACATATACTTCCCCATCCCTGGGATGTCAGTCATATTTATAGTATCAGAAATCATTTCCTTTCTGTGAATCAACCATAAAATCCAATCAGAAAGTTGTTGGTTACCCTATAATGGCCATGCCATTATTGCACCAGAGTATAGTCTTATATGGAGAATGGTTATTGAAACAAATATATTCCATATTGGGAAAAATCATTGATTTCTTTTCTTCCCCACAGCTGTCATAGCACCTTCTGGAACTATGAAACATGACTAAGGGGGAAATTTCTCAGTCACTTTGAGATTAATTTTTCAATAACCTACAACCAAAGTATGTGGTGTGTTCAGCAGTAGGGTAGTCTCTCAAGAGAGAAGAGAGAGAGAGATTAGATAGAAAGACATAGATAGGTATAAATAGCGATAATTATAGATAGATATAATGTTATTGATAAATCTATAGATAAATAATGTGTATAAATATAAATGATGCGGATATAATACAGTATTTATGCATATATAAAAGATTTTCTCCATTCCACATGTTGTTACATAAACTCAGAGTTTAGATAAAAATACAGTTCTTGTCTTAGTTAGGTGTCCTTAGGGTTCCTGTTGCTTTGAAGAGACACCATGACCATGGCAACTGTTACAAAGGAAAAATATTTAATTGGGGTGGCTTACATTTTCAGAGGTTTAGTCAATTATCATCATGGTGTGACAGGGTGGCATGCAGGCAGACATGGTGATGGAGAAGTAGCCAAGTGCCCAACATCTTGACCTGCAGGCCACAGGAAGTGAACTAAGACACTAAGTGTTGCTTGAGCATATATGAGACCTCAAAGCCCACCTCCACAGTGACACACTTCCTCTAACAAGGCCACATCCACTCCAACAAAGCCAAGTCTCCTATTAGTGTCACTTCCTTTTGGGGATATTTTCTTTCAAACCACCACGTTATTTCTATTGCTGTGACAAAACGCCATGGCCTTAGCAACTTTTGTAAAGGAAAAAATTAATCGGGGCTGGCTTACAGTTCTGAAATTTAGCGTATTATATTCATGGTGTGAAGAATGGCAGCATGCAGGCAGACATGGTGCTGCAGAAGGAGATGAGAGTTCTGTATCTTGATCCACAAGCATAGGAACTTCATTGTCCCACTGGACATAGATTGAGCATATATGATTCCTCAAAGTCCAGTGGCACACTTCCTCCAGCAAGGTCACATCCACTCCATAAATACAAGACCTCCTAAGAGTGTCATTCCCTATAGACCAAGCATTCAAACACATGAGTCTATAGGAGCTATGACTATTCAAACCACCACAGTCCCCATACTGGATTATTATTGATCCTTAGGTCAATCAGATTAGCAGATGACCACAAATATCTTAATAGAGCAAGACTTATCAAAAAAAAAAATCTTGGGTATAGTACCACTATGAAACCCAACTGAAAATCTACAAGCTCAATTTTTATACTAAATTCAGAATTTAATTTTCTTTCAGCAATTAGAATTTTTAAACTACACGTTTTAAAAAAAGAAATTTATAAGCTTCACTTAAATCAAGAAATTACTCTACTAATGTGGAAGTAAAAACATTAGAGACCAACAAACCTTGAAAAGCTCATTTCCTGCTAGTAAAATGGTTCTGACAATGGGAATTTAAAAAGAATCCTCCGAAGTATTGTTCAAAAGATAATTTTGAAACCATGGCAGTGAAAAACAGTGAGGTTAACAGTGATGTCAAGAGTAGGTAGTTTTAACAATCAAAGCAATCCTCCCACACTTCTATGCTAGCTAGGTTCATTCAGTTTTTAACTGAATTCTTCCAGTCATACAATGAAAATTCCAACACTGTAAATACAATTGCCTATTGACTGTCCTATTTTTATTCTTTTATTATTATTTAATAAACCTATTGGTATAACTATAGAATAGTACCATAGATGACATAATAGACATGGCAGGGAAGTGCCTTCTAATTTACCGAAGAGGAAACTGGGTCACCAAAGTGCTGAATGGCTGCCATATGGTCATACAACTTACTGAGTGCATAGTTAATATCACAATGTGCTTTGTAATTTTTAATTTAGACATTTTATCCAAAATATCATTCACAGAATCTTGTTTGAATTCAATAGACAATGCTCTGTTTTCATTGTCAGCACTTCCACTGAATCTCTAGAAAGCTGGCAGTGAACACACCTGGAGCAATATCCTCAAAACTTTTTATTTCCTAGCAAACAGTGTTAAGAAAATTGTTGGAGTTTCAGCATTAAAATACTCAGACAGAAATAAAACCAAATCTTGACTCCTTTTTCTCAGCTATTGGGTGACCTTGAAGAAGTTACTTGACTCTCTGAACCTCTTCGGTAGACAGCAGAATGGGGGAATAATTCCCAGCTTCCAGAGTAGTTGCAAAGGGTTAAATGACATAATATGAGAACATCACCCAGCATAGTGCTTCTCACATAGAATATGCTAAATTATGATAATAAATGGTTGCTATTATTGTCATTATATTTCAATTCTCATTGTAAAGACACATTTCAGAGCCAAATCTTTTGTAAGAAGGAGATAAATTAGTGGCTGTGTCAAAGAAATTCATTTTCAGACACTGTAAGGCTGAATTAATTTAAAGACATATGAAAATTCTTTCTACTCCAAAGTCTTTTCCTTCCTTTGTCCCTATTCAAATGGTGCTGTTTCCTGTGTTTCTTGAACTCAGCGGATGTTTTATTTGAAAAAGTGACTAAAAAGTAGTTGTTCCATCTCTTCATTCTCTTTTTCTGAGCTCTGTTATTCATTATAAAATATCATTCAAGGAAAATTTATATTCTTTGTGTATTGGCTAAGATCAGAGTTCAGCAACAGGAATCCCCACTCTCAAGGAAAACAAAAAGTGGCTTAACAAGACAGAATTATGATTTTTCTCTTAGGCTAAAAAATCTAGAGGCAGAAAACACCAAGGTTCTTGGGGTTCTGAAAGAAAGCAACTTTCAGCTCACCACTCTTTATTGAAGACCCTTATACTCAGATTATACAATGGCAGCCAGTACTGTGCCTAAAATGCCTAAATTTTAGGTAATATGATAGTGTGCTAAGGGTTCTTTTTACATCCACTTAGCAAGACTTCAATGAAACTACACCTGGAAACAATGACTTATATATCATTGACCAATAGCAATCATATACACACACTCAGTTGCAAGGAAGAATAAGAAATATAGTCATTATTTAAAGAAACATGGGAACAATTAAATAGCAAAATTCTACCCATGCTTTCAAGCTCCCTTAAAATGAATGCAAAATGACAATGTGATTCACTATGTGCTCAATATAAAGACAGATGACAGAAGTTTGAATTTGTGTTGGAGTAGGTTGTATATCTTTACTAAAGACCTTCTTCAAAATCTATGCAAAAAAATAAGTTGGAGTACTTGGGTAAATTTTGTGTTGGTTGAATTTTGAAATGCTTTGAATATATTGACTTAAAAATATAATATTAAGACAATACCTGTATTTTTTACTTTTTAATGTATCTACTGAAAAAATAAACAACATAATCCCCATTCTTTGAGCTTTGCTATTCGGTATAAATTATCATTGAAGGAAATATATATTCTTTTCATGTTAGCTAAGATTAGGCAGTTTTTAACCTACTGTTGTGATGGTTCTAGCAAGATGCCCTCCCAATAAGTCTCAAGCCGTTGAATACGTCTCCAGTTGGTTGTTAAGGGAGGATTAGGTCTGACTGCTGAAGGAAGTGTGTTACTGGGAGTGAGCTTTGAGGTTTCAAAAGACTTGTGCTATTTAAAGTTATCTCTCTCTCTGCCTCCTGCTTGTGGTTCAAGTGTAAGCTTTCAGCTATTTCTGCCACTATGCCTTGTCATTATGGATTCTAACCTTTGGGAACCATAAGCGCAATTAAATGCATTCTTTTCTAAGTTGATTTGGTCATACTGTTCTATCATAGCTATAGAAAAATAACTAGAAGTGTTTCTCATATATGCATGTGTTTAGAGATAACCACTTAGGATTGGCTAATATGTCAGGGAGTTCATCCCTGGAGAAAACTCATTCTCCCACTCTTAGTAGGCATTGATTGTATCTAACTGCTCACAGGATGTGGGGCCTTGTGGAATTTTCCCATACACTTTGACATGTCAACACAAACCAGATACCAGAAGGAGAGGATTGAGTAAGCATATTCACTTTAATTGCTATCAGTCCATCTATGACAAACTTTTCTCTCCCCTTTGAGGCACTTGAGAACATGATTGAAATGGTCCTTAAGAATCTATGGCCTGTCAGTACAGTAAAGCCTTCCGGTCCACAATGAGCCACATCCCCTTTTGTTGTTGATTTAAAAATAAAAGCAAAAAATTCTGAAACAGCTATTACAAATTAAATAGTGAACACATAGTTCATTTTCAGGTTTTAGAGTTTCTATTTTTAAGATGGTAGTATAAAAATGTGAAACTATTTCAGTCAATAATCATATACAGCAAATAAAATATATAATTATTACCCCCAGGCTGGATATAAGCAATTTTTAAGGATTTATCTGTTAGTAAAAGCACATATAGAAATACATCATATATTTGTGTAAGAAGTTTTTCTCTTGAGTTAATAGTTCCTTATTCCTTAAATTTTCTGGTAAAAAGACAGAGAAATCACCACAAATTTAGAATTAGGCCCTTCAATATGATTAATACAGAAGGGAGCATAGATAAAAGTTTAAAGATGCTTTTAAAAGGACCCTACATCTAAGAAAACTGTATTCCCCTTGACAAGAGATAAAGGAGGGTAGAGGTAAATTATTCCCACATCACTGGGAAACTGAATCAGGATCCAAGTAAAATAGTCCAGTTGTGTAAGTCATAAATTCACTAACATTCTTCCTTATATCATCAGTGTCTTTACTTATTTTTATTCCCAGCTACATGGAAAAAGAAAAGATGCAGAGCTCTCATTTATGGAAAGATAGCTATACTAAAAACAATGTCTTATGATTACACATACAATGAATCAGAAACTATAGTGCAAATAACTGGGTGTTTATCTGTGGAATTCCAATTTCTGATATTTCAGAAAAAGAAATTTTAGGTGTCAAAAAAACCTTTGCTTACTCTAAGAAACCCAGTTAATAAATATTCAAGTTAATTAATATTAGTATAGTACCTGCAAAATCATGTAACCTCATGGTTGCAATTGAACCAATCTAGCAAACAAAATCCTCCGGTTTCAAAGTTTGTGGATTTCTAGTTTTCTTCATTCAGAACCATAATAGGTCTTATTTTTAATTTAATTGATTGTAGTTAATTAGTAAAAGTGTATATAAATTTAACTGTATGTTTTTATATGATATATATTATAATGTATAATCTGATGCTTTGGTATATGCATCATACAATGGCCAAATTAAGCTATATGACATACCATTACCTCATACAGAAATAAATTTTTATGGTGAGAAAATTTTAAATCTCTTATAATTTTCAATTAATCTTTTTATTGCTAACTATCATTACCATAATATATTAATAGGCCTCTTGAACATATTCATCATATCTTACTGCACTTTAATGATTGCAATGATGATTATGGTGATGATAATAGCAATTGTATTACATTTCTTGAGCTCTTACTAGATACAAGCTTTACAAATACTATCCATTTAAACTTTATGACAAGTCAGTATTTCCAATGTACTTTCTATACAGTAGTTTTATTGCAAAATATTATGGAGAAATGTAAAATATTCTATATTTCCAATATACTTTCTATATAGTAGTTTTGTTGAAAAATGTTGTGGAGAAATAGAAAATATTCTATCAAGGAGAAAATATGAAAAATACTACATGTGTTAGCTGCCATCAAGAAATTCACAAAATGTGTTCCCATATTATATATTGTTAAACAGCCCTGAATAAAGAAATATGTCTATAAGAGTTTCACACAAATCTTTGATTAGGAAACGTAGTTATTGCCTCACATTTCTTCATATCTTATGGAAGTACTAGTGTTCTAAAAACATACTTTTGGACAAGATGTTTTAAAACACTACCAGTGGTTTTCAACAGAGGCAATAAAACCTTAGAGACATTAAGCAGCCTTGAATCACATCACCAGTTACGTGACAAAATTTTTGAAACTAAAATAAAGCTAAATGTAATGCCCAAACACATACCCATCATTAACTAACTATACAGGGCCAGATATTATCTATCATGTATCACTTAACAGTGATAGTTAAAACACTCTATGTATACAATTTCTAATTCTTGAAACCCTGGAGATATAAATATTCTTTTTTTTAAATATTCTTATCCTCATTTTGCAAATGCAGAAACTAAGACTCAATTAGATATTCTGACTTCCTGACATCTTAACATATAAGCATACAAAGGACCATCAGCATGGTTGAGAAATTAGTTGTTTCTGATTATTTTTAGACAAAACTCAACACTCTTGAAATTTCAATGTTTATACCTATAAAAAGGTTGTGATACGCATAAAAACATCTGTTCCATGATATTTACTAACGAAACAGTTTTTCACAAATAGTAATGAATTTTGTTAAGCCAGTATCTTCTAAAGTAAATGCACAATGGAGCTTACCAATAGAAGTGTGGGGTAAAGAATTCATTCATTGCTTTGGAAATACATATGAACTTAGTATCAGTCAAGTATTAGCCTTCATTAGACAATACAATTGAGGGGCAGAAAATATCACTAAAAGCCACTCCCACTGAGGGAAGTCACAAGTTCTGCAAAGGTCATTCCTCCATATTTTTTCAAAAAGATTTTATCATGGTGTAGCATAAAGATCATAAAGCTATACATTGAAAAAATATCTAACACTATTCTAAAGGATTGTGTGAAGATAGAATAAGATAATGTATGTAAAGATTGTGACCCTGAACCAAGCACTCATTACTAGAACTCAAGGCAGACATCAAACCTCGCACACTAATATTAGGAGACTTCAATACACCTCTCTCACCAATGGACAGGTCTATCAGACAGAAACCTAATAGAAAAATAAGAGAATTAATGGAGGTAATGAAGCAAATGGACTTAACAGACATCTATAGGACATTCCACCCAAATAGGAAAGAATATACCTTCTTCTCTGCAGCTCATGGAACCTTCTCGAAAATTGACCACATATTCAATAACAAAGCAAACCTCCACAGATACAAAAAAAATTTTAGTGACCACATGTGTTTTACCGGATCACCATGGATTAAAGTTAGAATTCAACAACTATGCTACCCCCGAAAGCCTACAAACTCATGGAAACTGGACATTCAACTACTGAACCACGCATGGATCAAGGAAGAAATAAGGAAAGAAATTAAAGTCTTTCTTGATACATCAACTACCACACTGTGCTGGTGGCTGGCTTCACAGCCCTCAGTTCCTGAGAGCCTAGCCTCATCCCAACACATTTCCTGCACCAACTCGGGGAAGTTGCTGTGTCCACAATGAGGCATTCATTTTTACCTAGCAGGTTGGCTTCTAAAGTGCTCTGCTGATGTGGGAAGTCCTTCTGTATATGTGTTGCTTCTATTGGTTAATGAATAAAGAAGCTCTTTTGGACTGTAATAGGACAGAGTAGAGCTAGTTGGGAAAACTAACTGAATGCTGGGAGAAAGAAGGCAGAGACAGTGAGAAGCATGTTACAGAAGACAGACCTAGGAGACAGATGCCAGACAGAACCTTACTGGTAGACTACAACCACATTGTGATACACAGATTAATAGGAACTGGTTAATTTAAGATATAAGAGCTAGCTAGCAGTACACTTAAATGATTGGTCAAACAGTGTTTTAATTAATACAGTTTTGTGTAATTTTTTCGGATCTGAGCAGCCAGGAATGAATGTGCAGCTTCTGCCAATACTCTGCTGCCCAGCAGGGCCTCTTAAGCCAAGGCTACCTGAGAGACTGCTTTCTCAGGCCCTATGTGAATATTCAAGCCTCCAGATTGGATGCCATATGTAATAAATCTTTTTGACCCACCAGTCAGCTCCAAAATAATGACATGGAGATTTATTATTAATTATGAAACCTCAGCCTTGCCTTAGGCTTGTCCCACTAGATCTTATCACCTAAACTGCTTTTATCACTCTATGTTTTACCATGTGGCTTTTTACCTTTCTTTTTTTCTGTATGTCCAACTTCCCACGTCTCCATGGTGTCTCTTGTGACCTCAATTCATCTCTGCTTCCTTTCTCTTTCCATAAATCCCACTTATACCTCCTGTCTAGCTATTTGTCATTCAGCTTTTTGTTGCACCAATGAAAACAATACACCTTCACACAGTATACAAATATCACAACATATGAAGAAGCAAGAGTTCCCAATCTAAGCAGCTGATTTGGATTTATTAAATGGATATAACCAGGTACAAAATTTGAGTAGACTTACTTTTCATTATCAATTTCAAAATGGTGTAAGTTATATACACACCAAATGTAAACAACCCATATATATTTAGATATAGCTTGATGGAAATTTCCCTATCCCATACTAAACAATAGTAAAATCATTTCAACGGTGCATTCAACTAGGAGTGACATTTATTTTCTAAGCATGTATTTAAATCACAGAAACATTCAGCTTTTGTACATGTAAACTCAATTTAACAATAGAAAAACAACCACACACATATACCAGAACATATCCCTGCATATACTCATAATTACACTAATGTTCATATACATAATCAAACTTACATCACCCCTGTGCAAAATACACTCAGAATCTTAACAATTATACATTTATGGTGTCACACTACCTTCACATGATTCTCTACCCATACTCAGAAACATATGCTTGCCTATTCATACACATCCATGGACATGCACACACATTGTTCTGTATGTATTTGGGTGAGTATGTGTAGTTTACATAAATTGGTTTATATACTTTGGTTTGAAAAAATGAAAATTATTTTATAGTAATTTCCTCCTCCTATACTAATTTTGCAAACTCACAAAATGTGTGAATCTTTATTTACTTAAATTAAATCAAATAATTTTAAGACTCTAAATTGTATTCATGATCCTTTAAAAGTTAACTCTTGTTCCATCATGAAAAATAATATATCTTTAAAACTGAAGTGCTTGGAAAAAAATATAAAAATTTCTAATAGTTGTAAATTGGTATGTACACTGTAGAGTGATTTAAAATCATTAGAATGATGCATTTTTAAAGTAAGTGCTTTGCTAGAAAATGAGGGAAGCAGAGCAATCAGGGTTCCCTGACCTGTGGGAAGCCCAAGGACTGCCCACCTCTATCCAGGTCTCGTAAGGTGAGCATCCAAACTGCCTAGGCTCCCACAAAGCCAGTACGTGCAGTAGGATCAAAAACCCACTGCAATTGTTCTTGAATTCTCAGTATTCCTCATTGTCCGCTATGTTCAGCTAGTCCGGATTTATCCCATGTTTTTTCAGACCTAGGCCAGCTGGCCTTGGTGAGATCCCAATAGAACATCCCCATTGTCTTAGTGTGTGGGTGCACCCCTCGTGGTCCTGAGTTCCTTGCTCGTGCTCCGTCTCCTTCTGCTCCTGATTTGGACCTTGAGATTTCTGTCCGGTGCTCCCGTGTGGGTCTCTGTCTCTGTCTCCTTTCATCGCCTGATGAAGGTTAATATTCCTGAGGATGCCTATGTGTTTGTCTTTGGATTCACCTTCTTATTTAGCTTCTCTAGGAACATGAATTATAAGCTCAATGTCCTTTATTTATGGCTAGAAACCAAATATGAGTGAGTACATCCCATGTTCCTCTTTTTGGGTCTGGCTTACCTCACTCAGGATAGTGTTTTCTATTTCCATCCATTTGTATGCAAAACTCAAGAAGTCCTTGTTTTTTACTGCTGAGTAATACTCTAATATGTATATATTCCATACTTTCTTCATCCATTCTTCCGTTGAAGGGCATCTAGGTTGTTTCCAGGTTCTGGCTATTACAAACAATGCTGCCATGAACATAGTTGAGCATATACTTTTGTTGTATGATAGGGCCTCTCTTGGGTATATTCCCAAGAGTGGTATTGCTGGATCCAGGGGTAGGTTGATCCCGAATTTCCTGAGAAACCGAAACACTGCTTTCCAGAGTGGTTGCACAAGTTTGCATTCCCACCAGCAATGGGTGAGTGTACCCCTTTCTCCACAACCTCTCCAGCAAAGGCTATCATTGGTGTTTTTTATTTTAGCCATTCTGACAGGTGTAAGGTGGTATCTTAAAGTTGTCTTGATTTGCATTTCCCTGATCGCTAAGGAAGTTGAGCATGACCTTAAGTGTCTTTTGGCCATTTGAAGTTCTTCTGTTGAGAATTCTCTGTTCAGATCAGTGCCCCATTTTATAATTGGGTTGATTAGCCTTTTACGGTCTAGTTTCTTGAGTTCTTTATATATTTTGGAGATCAAACCTTTGTCAGTAGCAGGGTTGGTGAAGATCTTCTCCCAGTCAGTGGGTTGTCTTTTTGTCTTAGTGACAGTGTCCTTTGCTTTACAGAAGCTTCTCAGCCTCAGGGAGTCCCATTTATTCAATGATGCCCTTAGTGTCTGTGCTGCCGGGCCAATGCCTCGATCCCGTGTGCGTTTAATAGTTGTTTTCTGTATCGAGGTTCCTAATGCTTTCTCCGTCTCTTAATGACTATTCTTAGCAAACAAATTCTCTGCCTTATAATTAGTGATTTTCTTCCTAATTATGGCTTTTTCAATTTTCACACGAGATGACAAAAAAATCATGTTTTGCCCGAGAACCAGCTTATTAGTTAATGAAAATTTGTCTAATAGCAGCCTTTTAGATACCCTGTCAAAATCAAAAGCAACATTTAGGGATGAGAAATGCTGCTTCTATATTAACATTCAAAGTTAATTCCTGGGTAGGGTTGGGGAACGAGACGTAGGAGGCATGATTTCTTCTATAAAAAAAATTAAAAATATTCTTCATGGAAAAAAAAAAAGAAAATGAGGGAAGCAGTATAACACTGTATTAATGGAGCTCAAGACATCTTAAATTGATTTTGAAATTAAGCACCAGAAATTGCAACTTGAAAAAATAATTAGGTAAACCATTATATAGCAATCAAAAATAGAAAACCTCTTGAAATTTAGGAAATTGCAAATTAAGGGTGTCAGTCATCCTGATTTGGCAAGGGCAAGGATTGTCAATGGAAAGAAAACATACCCTACTTAAAATATTCTTGAAAACTGAACCTATCCTAAGGTTTGTTATTCCATTTTGATTTCTCATCTTTTATATCTTTATTGCATATAAACATAAGAGTATCATTCAGCAAATGTCTTTCCAATTTTTCATCACTTAAGGATTTGATAATGGGAGACTTTTACAGAAGTTACTGGTTTCACTAGACAGGAAAAAGGCTCAAAATATTCATTACCTAGTTATGTATCTGATTATAGTTCATCACTGGCAAGACAGGAATAATCCCAAACTACCATATACAAAGCCACAGTTAGATATCCCTGGGTCTTTCATTTATCCCAACTATCTTTATGTCTAAACAAACTCCTTGCACAAAATCAACTTCATTTTTATTATTAGAGACAAATAGTATAAAGTGGAAGTATCTCCAAACTAAAAACCAACATCTCCAACTGCCCCTGCATGAAAGAGGTTCTTGAAATCTTTACAACATTCTCTGGGTTTATCATGACATGAATGAACCAGATCTCAGTCAATACAGGTGCTTGTGACTATTCTATTAATTCTTCTGTCTTATTGAGTCCCTGGCAACTACTTGCCAAATGGAGTGACAATAGATAATCTATCTCTTCCTTCTAGGTCAGTTTTTCTACTATTCTTCAGAGACATAGTGATAACATTTCATGACTTAGATATAGCATTAATTCTAGATAATAATTTCCTTCATAAGAAAAAACCCTGGAGAGACCTTGACTCAGGATCTGTATGTAAAAAGAAGTAAATATTAAGCCTCCACATTATTAATCCTATGCCTTTTGGGAACAAAATATCCAAATATAATCATAGTCCATGTAGTGTTTCTAAACAGCTACTTAGATATTTGACTAGTCACATTAATTACTCAAAACTATTAAAAAAACTGTCACAACTTAAATGTGTGAGAGTATAACAACATTAAGTTAAATTATGATGCATTTTGAAATGTCATGTACCAATTATTAGTGTTTGTACAGCCTTTATAATTTATGTTTGAAAAGTCTTAAGATATGGGAGGTCTAAACATGAGCTAAACTATGTACCTAGTATCACAACAAAGAGTTTAGAGTACACAATGGGAAGAAATATGCCAACACTTCAGAAGTGTATTTTGCAAAGTTTGGAAAAAAAATATCAAGGACTGAGATTTAGAAGTGACCAAGCAGTCAAATTTAAGTTGTTTTAGGCAAAAAGATCCTTGAGGACAGGCTATTCATTCATGGAAAAGAGAGTTATGAAGATACTGGGTAATGTTGTTCAAGTACTTGAAGAGCTCACAGATAGGGCATAGTGACCAAGCCTTCTCCAGTCCCATAGAAAACAGAATAAAAAGAAATCAAATCAAAAGAAGTCAAGTTTGGATACATAGAAAAATTGTACTGGGGAAGGAAACAATGTAAATTGAGGAATATCCAAGCCAGGCTGTCTTCATAATGTTTAAGTATTGGCTGACTGAACTCTTCAAGTAATTTCAAGCCTTTTGCATGATTTGTGTTTTACATGGTGCAACTCCAGCTTCTGAACCTTATATTCTGACATTACTATGAGCCATTCTGAAACTGGTTCAAACTTATTTTGATAGTATTTTGAATGCAGTAGGAAAATATATTCCATTAGCTATTTATATGAGAAATATAAGTTTAAAAGGAGATTATTTAAAACTCTTCATGCTGGCCAAGGATATGGAGAAACAGCTATGTTATTACTCTGTGCTTGTATCAAGTGTTGTGTTATCTTGCTAGTATTTATCAAATTTTTAAGTGTTTGTAGTCTGCCTCTTAACTGTATTTCTAAGATGTAGCCTAGAGAAACTCTGGCATGACACAACAAAACTTTGTATAATAAAAAAAATGAAATAATCTAAACATCTATTATTAAAATATTAAACTATAAAATATATACAGAGTATGATAATAAACATAAGAGTTTATTGGAGTAAAGTAGTTCTGTGTGAGTTTAGCGATATATACAGGAAACAACATGCAGATTATAATATTCAGACTAAAACATGACCAAAATGTACACACAGAAAGAGAGAAAGAGAGAAGTGAGAAAGGTCTAGAAAAATATTTATAATATTGATTATTAGTGGTTGGTCTGAACAAAATAATTTACAACTGAAAATGTATTACTGTTGCATCATTAAAGTTAAGTTTTACTGGAAGCCAGGCAGTGGTAGCACACACCTTTAATCCCATCACTCAGGAGGCAGAGACAGGCAGATCTCTGTGAGTTCGAGGCCAGCCTGGTCTACAAGAGAGCTAGTTCCAGAATAGGCTCCAAAATTATAGAGAATCCCTGTATCAAAGAGAGAGAGAAAAAGAGAGAGAGAGACAGATAGAGAGAGAGAGAGCACACGGGGTGGTGGTGGTGCACACCTTTAATCCCAGCACTCTGGAGGCAGAGGCAGGTGAATCCCTGTGAGTTTGAGGACTAGTTCCAGGACAGCTAGGACTGTTACACAGGGAAACCCTGTCTTGGAAAACCAAAAAGAAAGTTAAGTTTTACTATATGAATGATTTTAATTACTTACAATAGCATGTGATCAAAGAAGCAAATATATGATATAGAAACAGAGACAAGTACTCCAAAGAGGTATTTGTGACATTTAACAAGGAAACATAATTAGACCAAGGCTAAAATGTAAATCTTATAGCAATAGGATTGCAGGAGACAGAAAACATACAAACTTACAAAAGTCAAAAATAAATCACAGCATTAGTTAATATAACATGTGCAAAAGTTAGAAAAATGTATGTATATAACTTTGGGGCAGTAAATAAAGAATTTCTCTGTCAGGTGCCAAAATGTGTTATAAAACCTAAGTAAATTAAACAAGTTGATATTGGTGCCTGAAAATTTACATCATGGAATAGGATAGACAACCTAGAAAGCAACGCAATGTTAAGAATTTAGAATAAGAGAAATCAGTACAGATAGAATGAATGACACAATATTCCAAAATTATGTGTCTTAGCCACCGCATCTTGAAAACCTGATATATTTCCCCAAACAGAAAGCAAAGTGATAAGTGGAATAAGAAAATTACAGAATTAGAAAAATAGGAGTAATTCTGCAGGGGAATTATCAGTGCAACTGACTGATTCAAATATGCTGTGAGTTCATATGTCTTTGGATTCGTGTTTTTTTCTTAAAGATGTCACTTTCCTGTGCTGGCACAAAGAGTGAGGGCAAGTTCTTTTTTTTTTTTGTTTTTTTTTTGTTTTGTTTTGTTGTTGTTTCTTGGTTTTTTATTATTATTATTATTGAGAAAAAGAAAAAAAAAGTTTCCGCCTCCTCCCAGCCTCCCATTTCCCTCCCCCTCCTCCCACCATTCTTCCCCTCCCCCCACTCCTCTCCCCCTCCCTCTCCAGTCCAAAGAGCAGCCAGGGTTCCCTGCCCTGTGGAAAGTCCAAGGTCCTCCCCCCTCCGTCCATGTCTAGTAAGGTGAACATCCAATCTGGCTAGGCTCCCACAAAGCCAGCACATGAAGTAGGATCAAAACCCCATGCTATTGTCCTTGGCTTCTCAGCAGCCCTCATTGTTCGCCATGTTCAGAGAGTCCGGTTTTATCCCATGCTTTTTCAGTCACAGTCCAGCTGGCCTTGGTGAGCTCCCAATAGATCAGCCCCACTGTCTCAGTGGGTGGGTGCACCCCTCGTGGTCCTGACTTCCTTGCTCATCTTCTCCCTCCTTCTGTTCCTCATTGGGACCTTGGGAGCTCAGTCCGGTGCTCCAGTGTGGGTCTCTGTCTCTATATCCATCCATCACCAGATGAAGGTTCTATGGTGGTATGCAAGATGATTGGGATAAAGGAAGGTTGGATAGGGGAGCAGGGAAGCACAAATCTTAGTTAAGGGAGCCACCTTAGGGTTGGTAAGAGACTTGAACCTAGAGTGGCTCCCAGGAGCCCAAGGCGATGTCCCCAGTTAGTTCCTTGGGAAGCTGAGGATAGGGAACCTAAAATGACCCTATCCTGTAGCAATACTGACGAATATCTTGCATACCACCATAGAGGGCAAGTTCTTAAAAACCATTATGGCCATGAATGGAGTCCAGGTATCCTTTCACTGAGTTAGTGAATCCTTTCTCATTTCATTGACAATTGCTTCCCTCTGTCCCAGCAAAGTTAGAAATGGCAGTTGTCATTTTGTTTTTCTAGAAATCAGAATTTCTTACAGATTTTGAAAGAATCTAGGGTCAAAACTAACTTGTAAACTAGTTTCCTTTCTGGGAAAAAAAAAAACATCATCATTGTAACAGGAAGAAAAGCTTAATTCAAGTCCCAGAAGAGTTAAAGAAAAACTTATAGGCCAGCAGGATGGAAACCCCAAGGTTTCTGGACTTAGTCCAAACTGTACCAGAACAGCCTAATGCAGTCATTCATTGATTCGAGAGATAAGATAAGTCAAGTGTATTAGAGTTACAACAAGGCAACCTGCAAGGCAGAGGCAAAGCTTGTCAGCCTTTATTTGATCATTTGCTGCTAGATATTACTGGCAAGAGGGTCAGAAATATTACCTCTTCCCTGCCCCCTTTCCTCTCTGTTAGAGCTAGTCAATTCGCAATTCTCTTCTACTTCAGCTCCAGTTACCTCAAAAAGAAATTTTGGGGGGAAAAAGATCTACCTTTATTACACATTTGTCATTTTCCTTATACTTGCCACTTACTCATCAACCTTGTTAGCTATGAAAATTGTGGGATGATGATTAGAAATCCATTATGTCCTTTTTACTCAAGCCACCTTTGTCATCTGTATTTGGTGTTACCTATTAAAAAAATCCCTTTTATGAAACATGGCAAGATTGCAACCACCTTAATTTTCACTCCAAAAAAAAAAAATCAAATTAATGATGTCAGTACTAACGACTCAAAATTGGTGCTTCCAAGAATAAATTTAAAATTTGTAGTACCAGCAAAATTTCATAGCTAGGAACCTTCCATCAACCTAAACATCATTTACCCATGATAGATGTTTTCTAAAAATAAGGGTTGTTCTATTTATATCGCATTTTGTGCCTTTCCCCTTCAGATAGGAGCACT
Source organism: Microtus oregoni (assembly GCF_018167655.1). Classification (NCBI taxonomy): domain Eukaryota; kingdom Metazoa; phylum Chordata; class Mammalia; order Rodentia; family Cricetidae; genus Microtus; species Microtus oregoni. The sequence goes on from NW_024544721.1 coordinate 3,434,599, forward strand.
TTAGGCAGGTAGTTTTCCTACCTTTTGCTTTTTCTTTGAATTCTTGTAGTTTTCTAGTGTCCAAAGACAAGAAGCCAATTATTTCTATAAGATTTTTCACTAAGCTCTCTCCCAAATGCTAGTTGCCAGACACTGTGCTTAGATGCTGAAGATATAATACTGAATGCTCCATCACTGTTTCCTATCTTTGTAGAATTCAAACTCTAGAACAGTGCAGTATACAGAGACTATGTGGTCTTTATTATTATTATTATTATTATTATTATTATTATTATTGAAAAAATTTCTGTCTCCTCCCCTCCTCCTATTTCCCTCCCCCTCCCCCCACTCTTCTCCCCCTCCCCCCACTCCTCTCCCCCTCCCTCTCCATTCCTAAGAGCAGTTTTTCTATTCAAACATTCTCACATGAGTAAGCATTCAAACATGTCTCTTAAAACCATATAAGATGGTATATTTTGCCTTAGAATTTCTTAAATTTGAATACACATTAGAAATAACCCAAATATCTATTGAATATTTTGCATCCATTTTCACTTAATTCAAATACACATAAGTCTGAGATGTGACTCGGTGAGAAATCAGTGAAAGAATAAGTCCCACATGAATAAAGCAAGAAATGATAGTGTAGAACACACAATATCCTCCTCTGGCTTCTAGATGCACATATGCACCATCACACACATATACAGACACATCAACCACATATACACCCACATAGAGAGACACACAAAGAAATGAAAATAGAATAAGCCTAAAAAAGCAGGTGACCCCAGCAGCATCATTATTTTCACCATTTACTTCCTAGAAACTTATAGTTTTGTGTTGTTTTGTTTGTTTTTGAAATAATTTCTTTAAGGACTGAAAAGATTACTCAGCAGTTAAGAATACTTGTTGCTATTGCCAAGAACCTGTGTTCAGTTCCCAGCACCCACATTTTTTTATAATAATCTATAACTCCAGTTCCAGGGGATCTGAAGTCCTTGGATAATAGGCATGTATGTGGTATAAATGTATGTCAAGCAAACAAAACACTCATACACATAAAATAAAATAAATAAACCTAAGAAAAAATTAAAATTATCATCATCATCATCATTATCTCTCTCTGTGTGTGTGTGTGTGTGTGTGTGTGTGTGTGTGTGTGTGTGTGTGTCTGCAATCGTGGGCCAATATGCCTCAGTGATTCAACCTTTGTTGAATCAGTTCTATCTGTATGTCTTTGAAAGAGTTTCGGGGATCAAAGGCTTGAACAACAAGTCAAGTGTGTGGTAGTTTCCCATAGGTTCATATATTTGAATGTTTATGGAGTGACATTAAGAGGTACAGCCTTCCTGGAGTAAGTGTGGCTTTGTTTGAGGAAGTGTGTCTCTGGGGATGGACTTTGAGGTTTCAGAAGCTCAAGCCAAGCCTAGTGTCAGTTTCCCTTTTTGCTGACTACTGATCCAGATATAGAACTCTCAGCCTCCTCTCCAACACCATGTCTGCCTACATGCTACCATGCTTCCTACCAGGACAATAAAGGGCTAAACCTCTGAATAGTAACTCACGCCCATAAAATGTGTTCGTTTATAAGAGCTACTATGGTCATGGTGTCTCTTTATACCAAAGGAAACCCTAACCAAGACAAAGTGTCTTTAACTGATTAACCATATTGCTGCCCTGTATTGTTAGTTTTTAAAAATTGTTACTGCTAACTATAGTGCAACTTTTATGACATTGATCTTTTTAAAGCTCTTCTTAATCATTATTGCATGTAATTACAACAGCCCATGAGCAAGTATTACCATTTAACAGAGGAGAAAATCCAGGTACACTTAGGATAAATGGTTTGCTCAAGTCCCAAATACATATTAGGCTTCTTCAATTAGCATATTTCTCCGTGAACAGACCATTTAATGGCTAAGACCATTCTTGATTGTCAATAAGTGAATCAATTTCAGCAGCCTTTCAGGTCAGGGTTTATAACCAAAAATATTTCATGCAAAAATACCACAAATCTATGCACTCAAAGCTACCTCAGCCAACATTTCCTTAGCTGTTTTGCCTATCCTATACCTAAAACTACACTTTTTATATATAAATAGTAGACATTGATCTTTGTATTGCCATTAAGACTCATTTCCTTTCTTCCTTCTGTGGGAGGAACAAAAACTAAGAATGCTGTTGAAAGGGTGACTTTTAGACACAACATTGGGTAGTTTCCAAACTGATATTTATTCCTTGATCTTTTCTAGCAACAACACCATTTCACTCATAAAAATGACTTTATTTTAAGTTTTTACATTAAGAAACTAACACACCCAAATTACCTAGTATTTGCTCATATTTTTAGGCTTAGGTAGTGAATCATGTGGCTTCAATCATCTCCTACCTCAATTATTGTTTCCTTCTTCTCAACTTCTTTAATTATATTTATACCTCTTCTGTATATGCACCTTTAACCGAGTCCTGTCTATTTTAAGATAGGATCAATTTCTCTTACTGCCTCCTGTTAGTTATATCTTCTAGTTACTTTTCTGTAAGTATAAAATTATATCTAGATATCCTTGCTTCTAGCATGAATAACCTAAAGCTTAGTCTTATATGTTTGACATGGAAGTAGAATGGACTTTGCTTTCATGAGCATAGCCTGGAGTTTCTTGGGAATCAAAGATGTCAACCTCTTAGGTGTAAGATGTACATCATGGCTATATTTTCAGTTTATATTGATTTTTTGTTGTTTCTTTTTAAACTTTTTCATTTATTCTTATCTCATATATTATATCCCAACCACAGTTTCTGCACCTTTTTTTTCTCCTTTCCCTTTCCTCTCCTCTCCCACTCCATCCACTCCTCCATTTTCTTTCATAAAAGGGCAGACCTCCCAAGGATATCATCCCAACAAGGCATATTAAGTTGCAATAAGACTAGTTACCTCCCCTCATATTAAGGCTGGAAAAGGCAACTCAGTAGGAGAAAAGGGGTCCCAAAAGCAAAAGAGTCATAGACAACCCCATTCCTACTGTTATATTCAGGGCGCAGACACATACAGGCTCCCTGATCATTGGTTCAGTCTCTGTGAGCCCCTATGAGCCCAGCTTAACTGATTCTAGGGTTTTCTTGTGGTGTCCTTGACCCCTCTGATTCCTACAATCTAGATTATATTGAGATTCCACATATTGCTGTGTTATGGAAGAATTCTGTATGTGATTGCATTCTTTCTCTATGTAATAATGTTATAAAGGGCTACATCTAACATTTTCAGATCCTGAGGCAAGAATTCAAATGGAAAGTGGTTGTAACTCTATTCTCCTCACAGTATTACTTTGGTCCACATATTTCTATAGCAATCTTATTTCAGATAAGACCCCTCACTCAGGAGTGAAGGAAAGTTTGAACAGAGACTTGTACTTGGTTCAGATTGTAGAAGACAAAGACAAATAACATCCACCCAACTGAATGGAAAGTAGATATTATTTTTGTTCAGGCTGTAGGGAAAAATTATTTTGGGACAAGTAAATTTATTTTCTACCCTTTAGAAAAAGAGAACACTTTAAAAGTTTTATCATCTATATGTAAACATGGAATTGCTATTGGAATTTGCTTTGCCAGTGAGGTCTGGTAGATAGACATTAACACATCTGAAGAGATGTGTATGTGGGTGGTGGATATATATGAAGGAACATAGTAGGGTGGAAGGAAGGAAGGACCATCAGGTCAATAGTTCTTCCTATCATCTCCACTTTCCAACAGGGAAGCAAAAACATTCTTATTCTCTCTGAAGTTATATATCCTGCTGTACTTTCAAACCAAGTACATAGCACGATAACAGATCTTTTTTCTTTCTTGGAAATTTGTTGGGTAGAAAAAGTTAACATACTTTTACAATCACAGTTGTAATAAGTGATACTGTTAGAAGCAGAAGACTGGATTTTTTATATATAAGAAAAATAATGTTGCCACTGATGTTTGCTTCAGAATGCCCTCTAACCAATGGATGTCCATCTATTTGAAGTCTATAGTGGGCTCCTTCTATCAGTAAGGTTGACTGTTTTCAGAACTGTCATTTAAGCTGATTGTAATGAAAGTAAATGGCATGTATATACTTTGAAAACTCCCCCTAGGTTATTTAGATTGTACGTGAACACACAGACTAACACAGCTTAATATTGCTGTTCAAATAAATTTTATTTAGAGCCTGAAAATTTCTCTCTGCGAGTCATATAATTTTATTCTTTAGTCCTCATTGAAAATGTTTTTCAGAAAGTCTAGTGACACTGAATGACCTTTGTCACATCCAAAACAATCATTTTCCTTCTGACCATAATCTGAAAACAGTATTTGTGTTTTCTGAACAAATCATATTTTAAAATGTAGCAAGGCTGAAAACTTATAGGCACATTATATTAAAACATTTACTCTTGCATGCAAGTCAAGTTGCTTAGCAGTAAAGAGGCGGCTGTGGAGTTCAAAATGAATCTAAAAATGTGTACCTACTTTAGAAATTAGTTTCTAAAGCATGCTGTGCACCTGAGACTTGGTATTCATTATGAGTAACATTATGTGTACCTAATGCATTGTGACATGAAAAGTCACAATATTCTTGAGGATTTTTCAGTATCACAGTGGGAGAACCAAAGCCTGGTTAGTAGAACAAGAAACAAAGAATGGATTTTTCTGTTATGTGTCCCATTTTAGATCACATTTTGCTTCATGATCCTGAAAGAGATTATTGGTATTTTTATCTTTAATATAACAATGATTCTTATGTTGCATCCCGGATTTACATGTATATTGAAGACACTTGAGGTTGAATGGTGCTCTCCAAATCCTGAGATTCTTTAAAGATGACTTTGGAGCTTCCAAACAAGCAAGCTAAAGGATCTTATCCTAGTTTTTATAATTGGATAAATTATAATTTTATATTAGCAATATTTTATCCATTGTATACTAAGATTCTAACCATTTTCACTTTGTAACATAATCCTCTTTTGTAGTTAGGAAGGTTGTTAGATGACTAGTTTTGTCTATGAAGCATGCCATGTTATGTGTAGCATCTGAGTAGAAGCATTTAAAAGCATTGAAGAATTATTCATGTTCCTTTAGATTACCTTGAAACACACTACAAATCTCATGGTTGAGCATCTCCTTTGGAGTCAGGATAGTTATGTAGCTAAAGGACAAATAAAAGTCTAATGTATGCAACTACTTCCATTAAGATGCATTTTTATTTTTAACCGAATCTAACTTACACTGTCTAGGGCAGTAGCCTTTCAAAGCTGCTAATAATATTGAAGAATCTGAAACTGAGCCAAGAGCCTTGTGTATATCTGTGACTCTGTTATGGACAAGACTGGGGACTTTTATGAGTTTTGTTTCCTTTGCTCAATGCAGGAATAAACAATCTGTATGCATCCTAGAAAATGGCAATATTATGTTTGAGATGAAGGTAAAGATTTGTTTTGTTTTGATGTACAAATGATAACCAATATAAATGCTTGAGTAACTATAACCCTAAAACTTCCTAGGAAGAGGAAGACAAATTTGAAATTTTTTCTCACAAGTACCTCAGTGCCTCCTTGGCAGCAACGACTTTGTGCCTCAAACCAGCTGATTTTTTTTTCTTTCTCAACATTTTTATTTTTATTACCCCCTCTCACTCACTCACTTTGTCTCTCTCTCTCCCTTCCTCTCTCCCTCCCTCCACTCTCCTCTCTCTCCTTTCCAGTCTCTCTCTCTCTCTCTCTCTCTCTCTCTCTCTCTCTCTCTCTCTCTCTCTCTGTGTGTGTGTGTGTGTGTGTGTGTGTGTGTGTGTGTGTGAATGTAAAGACCACAGCATGAGCACATGGAAGTCAGAAGACAATTTGTATTAATCAGTTATATTACTTTCACCATGTGGATTCTGGTGATCAAGATTAGGTCATCAGACCAGCTAAAATATCTATCATGCCACGTTGGCTTTTTACCTTTTTACTAAGTAAATATTCATCAAGGTATTGTTCCTCGGAAAATCTGATAACATAAATTTGTTAGAAAAAGTGGTGCATTCAACTGAAGAGTGTACATGACAGGAACTTTGCATTGTGCATTAAAGATTAGAAAAATAAAGTAAAAAATCATATATTTTCTGTATTTTGACACTTATTTGCTACACAATTTATTCTAAAAACAGTGAAATTTTGACATTTGAAACTCATGTCCCTCTTAGAAGAACTTTAGAAGTAGGAGTTAATGCATGCTCTCCAAACTATATTAACTTTATAGCACATGGAAGATAATCAGTTTTGACATATTACCTCATATTGCTTTAATATAAACAAAATTTGATGATATTTAGAGCTTAGGCATTGCCAGCTTTCTGAGGGAGTTTGAAGTAATACAACCAGAGTGCTATAGGATTTGGAGACAAATAATTCTTCCTTTTGATTTACAGTTATCAAAAAATATATAGTTACCTGTCTCTTCCATGGTCACTGGAGTAATATTTTTTTCTCTGTTAGGGAGTCAGTGACTTAGAAAGCAGTGTGACTAATTGTGACAAAGGCATCCTAGTAAATTGATTATAGGAAATATTAATTGTAGTAATAAGAGCGGCGGGGCTGCATCCCCAGCATCCCGGCCGCCTGCTAGCTTATGGCCTGAAATAATTACACGGACACTGTATTCTTTTAAACACTGGTTGGCCCATTTCTATCTAGCTTCTTCTCGGCTAACTCTCACACCTGGACTAGCCCATTTCTAGTGTAGCCCACGAGGTGGCTTACCAGGGAGATTCTAGCCTACATCCATCCTGGGTTGGAGCTTCATCGTGTGTGCCTCAGAGAGCAGAGCTCTCGCGTCCGCCCTGGAGATGGGAGCATGGAGTCTCTCTCCAGAGAGCAGAGCTGTCGAGTCTGAACTCACTTCCTCTTCCTCCCAGCATTCTGTTCTGTTTACTCCTCCCACCTATGTTTTTACCTATGAGGGCCAGCCAAGCAGTTTCTTTATTTTTTTAACCAGTGACCTTCCTCCATCAATTAATTAGTGATCTCAACATGGAACATGCTGGAGTTATCTTTATTACATATACTGCCCTTGAATGATGTCAAGATAAACCTCCACCTCAACTTTTAGTAGCTACCTCAAAAACTATATATTTATAGCAATAGCCATATATTTCATGCTTCCCTGACTCTAAGCTTCAATCTTATATTCAAGGGTCATAATCCTTAGGGACAGTGCTGCTTTTTTCTGTGAGAATCTGAAATTTGTCTTCTCCAAATGCCCCACTTTTAACGACATGATCTTACGGACTTTTATTTCTTCAAAACTGTGCCAGTCTAATTTTCCAGGCTATCAGATTAAGCTATTTTTCATTTGTTATAAACGATTTCCCGCAATATCCTTATTTGATCTGCCAACATGTACAATCTATGGCCCTTAAGGGGAATTGGGAAGGCAAGTTCTACTGTTCAAAAACCCCTTGTGTGTTGGCCACAGCATAATTGTATTTCTGCTTTACACCTATATCACGGTTGGGTAAACAAAGTTATACCCAATGGTGAATGAGTAATCCTTTTCTATAGTATCAATTTCCAGAGCTTTGGCCCCATGAAATGAAATATCTGTTAGTATGTTTGCCATTACCAGTCCAACTCATAAGACTGTATTGATTAAATTTTTGTTCTGCAAAAATACCATTTTAAACCAGGGTGAAATCAATATGGGTGTGTATTTTTTATATACAAACTGGATTGAGCTCAAAAAGAATATTCTTTGTTGAAGCAAAAATAAATCTGGAAAGAAAATCTTATAAAGCATCCTAAAGTGAAAAGAAAAGAGTTTACCCTTCCTGGTGCTTCCGTCTTTCCCCCGTGACTATTAATCTGAGCCCAACCCTCACTGTCTAAGTGGAGATTTCTTTTCTGCTCCAAGCAGATCAATGTTTGCACAAATTAGGACGTCAGATAACATCATCATTGTGCAAATGCCTTCTTCAGATTGAAATGACACAATAGCATTCCGTTCAGCTCTTTGGGAAACAGCACAAAATAGCCAGTGAGGTTCCTGAAGGCTGTGTGCTTACTGTAAAGCACAGAAGCTCTTTTTCCTGGAGCACTTAATGCTTCAGAAACATCCCACCAGATGGGGTAGGATTACTTCCAGAAAGCAATTAAGGCAGTTACTGGAGCGGTGGTAAGGCATTGCTGTGAGTAAGCAAATAGCAAAGTTGCAGCCCCTCGACTTGTACTAGTTTCATTTGATTTGGTTAAAGCTGAAGTTCAGAGATAATGAATGTGGCTTTGGAAAGCTGAAAAGTGATTTATATTAACTCTGAATATGGACGTCCCACGCGTGAGGAGGACCACAGCTTATTCCCAAAATAATTGTACAAGTACTTGTCTAAAATAAAGCAGTGTTCTCCAGCTTCCTTATGATACTAACAAAAGCGCATTAGTAGAAAGTCTCAGGGCACCTGTTACAGGGTACCTCATACAGAAAGTACTCACTCAACGCTGCTTAATGGTGCCTTCATGTTGTCTCAATGCTTTCCTCATCTCAGAAAATACAACTCCATTCTTCCGCTTCTTCAGGACAAAAGCACGGGGTCATCTTTATGTCTCATACATATGTCTGATGAGCGCACAAATCAAACTGACTAAATCTTCAAAATATTCCCAGAACCTGACGACAATCTCTACTAGTATCACCCCAGCCCCTAACTCCCATCCCCTGATAGCTTTGATTATCCGTGCACTAGCCTCCTATCTACTGGCTGTTTTTGTTTTGTATTGGTTTGGGTTTTGGCTTGATTTTGTTTTTGCTTTCTTTCCCCCTATAGTGTTTCAACAGAGCAGCAAAAGTGATCTTTTGAAAACCAGAAGATGTCACTCCTATGTTCAGAATATCCCATGCTTTTCCTCTTTCCCTCAGAGTAAAAGATAACATCCTACCGTGCTCCACAAGGCGCTCCCAAGTGTGCTCTTCCCACCCTCAGAGGCCCTACACACAGTTAGTTTCCTATTCCTATCACCTTCTCTCCAGCTACATATGCTGAACTCCTTTCTAAAAGTGTTTAAATGTTAATACTGTCAGCTCACAACCTTTCACCTTACAATTTCTTTTGTTTTCCTCTCAAATGTCTGTAAGTCCCGCCCCCGGCTCCCTGTGAGTCTCAGACCTATTGATCAGAGAGGCATTCTTTAACCACGAGTGCCAATTAGCACCTTGCTAGTCTCCATTACTGATAATTCTGATTTTTCTTATAATCATTCTCACCAACAAAGAGCCCAGGTTTATGTGACACTCAAACCGCATCTATTTACACACACAGAATATAAACTCTGTTTCAGAAGACAACCACTGTATCTTCCGTGCCAGAATAGTATCTTGAACTTGAGAGCGCTCACATCTAGTTGTCTTCAAATCTACTACTTTACTGAATGCCCAATATTTTTCTCATACCGTGTTGTTTCCTCTTTCCCCCTCTTTTTTATATTTTTGAGGTTAAAATATAATTATATCACATTTCCCTTCTCTTCCCATCCTCTGAACCCTCCCAAGCATGTTTTCAAATTCATGGCTTCTATTTTCATTTGTTATTCCATGCATAAATATTTATGTATGTGTATTTTTAAACATAACCTGATCAGTCTGTATAATGTTACTTGTATGTGCGTCTTCTGTTGTGAAGCCCAGTCTTAACGGGTACATCTACAAATCAACTGCTTCACAAAAGACTCAGGGTACATTGTGGAAGAGAGGGCAGGAAGGTTGTGAGAGCAAAAGGCTCGGGGTGGGGGGACTTGCTGTTAGACTGTATCTGCTAGTGATATCAGAAGCTACACCTATAAAATCTTACCAACATGGCTCCCTAAACTTGACTTGAACAAGGATGACATCAATAGGCATGCCAAAGTGAATGGGAAAATGCCTGTAAGACTTCAACCCTCTTCTTATTCCTACTTTTACTCCTGCTTTTCTTCTTTATCATATATATTATTTATTAATCATGTGCTACTACCTGTTTACATATAACTTGTACACCTGCTTTGAATTTTTATTTCTTGTATGCGTATGGGGGAGGTTGCCTCCATGTGTGTCTGTGCATCATGTGCCAGGTGCCCATGGAGGTCAGAAAAGGTCATCACATCCCCTGGGACTGGAATTATAGACAATTGTGAGGACTCATGTAAATCCTGAAAGTTTAATAAGGGTCCTTTGAAGAACAACTAGTGTTCTTAAATGTTAAGCCATCTCTCCAGTCCCTGTACATCTCTTTTAATAAAATAATGATCCCTATGAGGTATATATTCTCCCCATTTTGATAAATGAGTAAACTGCATCTTAAAAGGGTTTAAATTATTCAAGGTAGCATAATTAGTAGAATTGATATCAGAGCCATGCTTTAACTCCGAGACTTATTCTATTCTTCCAAACACAGAGAGTTTTCAATTAGTCTTCTACTTTCCTTTCACCTCTCGACCTCTTTCCGTGCAGAAGATGGGGCACTAATAAAATAAAAAACATGTTGGGTCCAGACAAAATTGTAAGACTTGATGTGTTGTTTCCTCCTCAATCAAATCTACTTCTTTACTGAATGCCCAATATTTTTCTCATACCGTGTTGTTTCCTCTTTCCCCCTCTTTTTTATATTTTTGAGGTTAAAATATAATTATATCACATTTCCCTTCTCTTCCCAACCTCTGAACCCTCCCAGGCATGTTTTCAAATTCATGGCTTCTATTTTCATTTGTTATTCCATTCATACTCTCTGAATTGAAGTTTGTAAAATATAACTGAGCAATCTTAATACTCACCCATTGCCGTATGAGTGAAAGTGGCAAAACAAAAACTAGAAACTTCTTTCCAGTTCTTTGCTCTGCACAAAACAAATGCAGCTCTCTAGTCAAAAAGATAGCCTTGGGTTGCAGAGAAAGAGTTTGGAGTAAGAGAGTGGCAAAGGTTATTTGTTAATGAAGAGAGGAGAAATAAAAGAGTATCTCCTTTCTTTGTAACCATTTTCTGTGAGTTTAACGATTCAGAATAGAAAATTACCTAACCTGTTGTTAGAGGCAAAGTCTCACACCATTTCCACTCTTTTTCTTAATAGATCTGTGGTGGGACCCAAGAATTTATATCAGGTTGTCTGTGGGTTTGCAAAACTCTGGATCATGCAAACATGCTAAGTTTTTATTAATAGGATGAGGTTTTGTGAAGGTGCCAGAGACATTATTTTAAAGAAAAATCATCATGTCATTTTACTTTAAAAGCTTGGAGAAAATTGGATTCTCATTTAGATACTGAAAATCATTTGAAATGCTTTGCAAAGTTTGCAATTTAGTATACCCGGCTGTAGTAAGAAGAGTTCAACTTCTCAAGACAGTAGAAGCAGCATAAGATGAGAAAAAGTCAGCTTAGTTTGATATATGATGACAAAAATATGTATGCTAATTAAAAGCCTCACACTTAATGGGAACAGTGCATTTATTAATGATGCATGACATTGGCCTTCCAGTGAAACAATAGATCATGTTCTATATTATCCAATGCATGGCATAATAGTAAATACCCCAAGGATTAATAATGTTTCATTATGAAAAGCGTCAAGTTTAAAATCATCGTTAGGTTACTGGACAAGTAGCATCAGTCCTCAGATGCTGGAAATATAGACAGTGCTGAAAAGAAATCAGTACTAAAAATGAAACTAGCAAGGCAAAGCCAGGAAGATATTTATAAATTTTAGTATTGGTGATTTCAACACTGGGGGAGAATACTAGAGACCAGAGCATGAAACTTGCTTCCAAAGTAGGTCTGCAATGTTCTTGTCCCTTGACTCCATGTGTAACAAAAGGTCATGGACTCAGTGGAGGAAGTGGACCAAAGGAGAAAAGTTTTCTTATATGTGGATTTTAAGGTAAAGTTTTCAGCAGGGCCTAGGAGATGTGTGCCTTTTATCATTGCTGAAAGAGAAGTCCATCTAGTATGGTGAAAGTGCAATTGAACTTTCGAGAACAGTTTGAGAACTTATATTATAGATATTAAAATCCAGTTTTCTGAAATACAACCTCCTTTTGGCTGAACTCAAATTGATTTTTTCTAAGAAAACTTGGAGCCTGACACTTTGACTTTGCAACAGAGAAGGCTTTGGGGCTTTGTCATTGGCGGGGGGCGGGGGGGGGGTTAAGTGTTCCCATATATGAAAAGCATACTGTTGGCCTGTAGTGATCTGTGTTTTCTCTAGACCTACAGATATTCTTCAGAAACACAAAAGACAGAGAGAGAGGAAGAGTGAAAAAGAATGGCTTACCAGAAGGAGTATTAAGGACTTTCATGGATGTCATCTATTAAAAGAACCCCTCCTAAGTAGATATCTCTTTTGACAGTTTAGAGAACACAGTTACTCGCTTGATAGATTGAGAAATAAGATTAAAATATCCCAAGTCCACACAGCTGTGGATTGCAGATCTACAATTCAAATCTGTTTATATCTGCATTACTTATTTTCTCATCTACAAAATCAGCTTTGGGAAGGAAAGGTTTGTTTTGGCTTGCCACAGGGAGAGAGCATCCATCATGGCAGAGAAGGCATGGTTCCAGGTGAAATGGAATTGAAGGCACTCCTTATGATGATTGAGAAATACAAACGTCAAGGCAGAGCAAAGTTCATTCGTTTACGAAGAAGAGCTTGCTACTACTTAGTGGTACTATATTGCTCTTTCATATTATGCTGATTAGTTTATATAAAAGAACTAAGCATAGAAAAGAATTTAGCACAAAGATATTAGAGAAAAGTATATATTCAAATTAAAGGGTAAACAGTCTTACTCTGATAAGAAGAAAAAACAGTTTGTGAAGGGTAATGACTTTAAGTATCCTCTCTACATACTATAAGCAAATGGCTAAACTATTATCAAGAAATCTTCATATTTCCCTTAGAGTTGCAACGCAAGTTAAGGCATTAGATGAAGTACTGAACATATCACGTTTACTCAATTCTAGTTATTTTAAGAAGGAAGACATGACTAGAAATAGCTTCACTGGTATTTACAGGATGGATAAAGATGGTAGAAGGGGGGAAACAGTCAGAATACATTGTATACTTGTATGAAATCATCAAATAACAAAATCAAGATAAAAAAAAAGGAAAGAGGGAATACTGTCCTGTTGTGATCTGTATACTTATAATGGAGAAATAAACTGTGAATTTAGACTGAACTTAAAAACAAAATCCCCTTGATTGACCAACCAATCAGTCTTATTCAGTACATTAGCTCTTTCCAAAGTGTTCCTGACAGCAGCATGTTAAAAGCATGGACTTCGGAGGTAGGCCATGTGGATTGAAACCCCTGCTCTGTTGCCTACTATGAGCTGTTAAGCAATGTGTTGAATATTGATATCCTCATCTATAAAGTAAGGTTCACAACAATAATTCAAGCATAGAACTATTGTTAGGACTGGGGACAATAACTCATTCATATTACTGAGTATAGAACTTATAATCTACAATTCCCAGGAAATCTTAGCCATGTCCACTGCCATTATTGCTTAATTCCAAGAGATCTACAGACTTAAAATCCATCATACACTCTTGATTATGGCAGTGGAACCACCATATGTATAAATCATGTGTCTAGGATATGATTTCTAAAGTAACTATAACAAATTATACCAAAATGAGTGGCTTAACACCACTGAAATTCCCTCTTCCACTATTTTTTTTATTAATTTTTAAAATTTATTTTACATACCAACCACACTTTTCCCTCCCTTCTCTCCTTCTGTTCCTTTTCCTACCTCCTCTCTACCCTCCTCCATCCAGCCCTCCGAAAGGGTAAAGCTTTTAATGAGGAGTCAACAAAGCATGGCATATCAAGTTGAGGCAGGACCAAGTCCTCCCCCCCCCCCCCCCGTATCAAGGTTGAACAAGGCATCCCACCATAAGGAATAGGTTCCAAAAAGTCAGCTCATGTGCTAGGGACAGAATCTGCTCCCACTGCTAATGGCCTTACAAACTGCCCACAGCTAGAGGACTTGCATGGGACCAACCTAGGTCCTCTGTGTATGGGTGACAGTTGTGTAGCATGGTCTTTTTGTGAGGATTTCACCATTCTTCTCAACAGAAAACTAAAACAGAGGTATTGGGACTGTTTTCCCACTGGAGATCCTAAAAGGAAAGTCTAGCTTCAAAGGTGGCTAGTGGTGTTCCTTAACTTGGAACTACATGACTCCAATTTCCATGTGGCTTTCTTTTAAAAAGACACATGTTGTTGGATTTAATGTGTATTAGGTTAATGAAAGATGATCTCACCTCAATATGTTTCACTTAATTACACCTACAAATACTATTTTTTCAAAGTAAGGCCTCATGCACATGTTCCAAGGATTGTGACATGGACATATCATTTGACCTACTGACGCTTGGTAAGATATACATAATTTCAATTATTTTTGTCTTTCTTATTTCCTTGATAAGTCCCTGGGAAAAAGCTATTTCATTTTATCTCAGTTTTCAACAGGGATAATTAGATATACCATCAGTATGAAAATGACAAAGTCTATATTGTCTTTACCCTGGTTACCCCTCCCCCTGTATTCTTAGTTTCTCCAGAATTTCCTTGTTCCTCTTCCTTGCACATAGCACCTTTATTCTGTGTAGAAATTTCACAACATGCACTGCATCCATGACAAATTTACCTTGAAAAGTACCTCAAACTTTAGGCCTGTATTTAGCTTCCCAATAATCCTTTCTATTTTGATGGTTCCACATTATTAGCTCCTTGTGCCAAAAAGCTACTATGTAAATTTTTTAAAAGACATTATAGCTGAAATTTGAAGGGCAAGCCTGACACACTGGCTAAGTATCATATTGGTTTTCAACAGACGGTTCAGTGGTTTTGAGCTTCGGTTTTGATAGCACAAGAGTTCGAGTTAAGTCTTCAAATGTTTTGCAAAAATACGTCTAAAACAGAGCTTCTCAAATGGACATGCAGGTGTCTGGACTGTAATGGAATAATATCTTAGTTGTTACGTTTTCAGACTCTTTGCCTTATTTATTTTTAGCACAAAATCTATATATTTATCCTACTTTTACTGACACAGAGAAGATAGGACCTTCACAAGCTAAAAAAAAATCTGTAATTAAGTGCCAGTATTTTAAAGTTCTGATTAATGTTTCCAAATGATGAGAAAACTTGAGAGCATCATTGCAATTTATTAGGAAGAGCCATTTTTTCAGCTTGAAGAGTATTCAACTTCAGATTTATTCTGACACCTCACAAGTTTACTAAGCTATAAGTTCATTTCTTTTCCAATCGGTGAAAGGTTATAGAATTTCTACATATATAAGAACTGCCTTAAAGGGTAATTTTAGGAAAACTTACATTCCCAAGTTCTAATGCAAGTAATCTATTATTTCACTTTCTCTACCAAGCACTGTAAAACCTCTTATCTCCCTAGCAAAACTCAAACATTGAATCATTTTAACTGTCAGATCGCCCATGCCCATTGGAGAATGTAAGCAACAGAGCCCTGTTGGAGAATAATCATGTTCAGTTTTGAAGTCAGAGGAAAAGTCATGTAGCCCTGTCAGAGACAGACATCAGGACTTTTCCCAGTAAGCCAGAGCCTTGTGGCGATACACAGATTAAACTCAGGTAGGCAGGGAAAACTGTATTGAGGAGGCGAACAGGCCTGCTTTTCATCTTGCCCGGCTCCTGAATGGCTAGCTTAGCCCCAGAAATAATAACACGGAAACTGTATTCTTTTAAACCCTGCCTGGCCCATTATTTCTAGTCTGTTATGGGCTAACTCTCACATTTTGATTGACCCATTTCTAATAATCTGTGTAGCACCACAAAGTGGTGGCTTACCGGGAAAGATTCAGCATGTCTGACCTGGCAGCTGGCTCCATGGTGTCAGACCAACTACGCTTTCTTTCTCCCAGCATTCTCTTCTGTTTACTCTGCCTACCTAATTTTCTGTCCTATCAAAGGGTCAAGGCAGTTTCTTTATTAACCAATGAAAGTAACACATAGATAGATGATCCTCCTCCATCAGAAAACAAAACTGAATGCTCGGAGAAAGGAGGTGGAGTCCTGTTTCAAGGCAGCACATCATGAGAAGAGCCTGAGACATAGTAAGCTGCTTACCTCACAATCAGAGCAAAACAGATGAGAGGCCAGAAACGTGAAATGTCATTCAAAGGTTTGCCCAAAATGACCACAGTTCTTCTAAATAGTTCCTACCTCTGAAATATTCCACCACCCCTAGGAGTGCCATGGGCTGATGACAAAAACTTAAACATCTGTACCTGTGATGGGCAGTTATCCTAACAACAGTTGTCACCAAGCTAACTTGAGCCCTAAGTATTGCCCAGCCATACTTCTGTATTCCTTGTATTACTTCATTTGGTCATCCTTGTTACCTTTCCAGAACTCAAAGTTCTGATTCATTTTCATTGGATCATAACATTTTATGATTGTTCATTTTTTGATAACCATCACACAGGAAATCTCCAATGTTTTGTCTTGAAATATAAAGTTAGATTGTATCTGTACTGATAAGGCCTTTCAAGAAGATAGTACAGGAAAAGGCCTGTTAAATTTCTTTTGACCTACACAGGCTCTGAAACATACTCCTGTCCCATTTTTCTCTCATTTATGTCTAACAACAGAGTTCCAATTGGATCTTTATCAATAAGATTTTTTCAATAAGATTTTGACTTCTCCTTAAGGAAATATTTTATTGAACTCCACATTCTTTACTAATTATCTAATATCTCTTTCCCCTACTTAATGATTGAACTTCAGTTCTTCACATTTCCCTCTTCTCTTTACTCTCTGTCATAGCTAAACAAACACAAGGTTACTAAAAAGTAAAAATAATAAATATTTAACAATAAATTGTTGACTAATTTCTTTACAATCCCTTGTTTATCACCTAAAGAAAGGAGAGCCATTCTATAACAATCACAATGTTGATCTCAAAGTCAAGATGGTAGTGTACCTAAAACATTCCTAAAGCCCAGATTCCATTCATATTTTACTATCTGTAATAATAATGTCGATTTTAACAAAAATATCTGTTCTAGAAACAACCACTGTCTTCTATATCTTGTACCATTCTATGGTTTTTTTTAGTTTATACTATTGTTTTTTATCTTTACAGAGGGCTCATGACCAATTGTACAAAATTGGTGTACAAATATGATACATCAATTATTTTATAGAACACTCCTCAATCTAAAGTTTCTTCATATTTTAATTCATATTATCCATCTTTGACAAGAATATAATAAAATTAATACTTTATTCTTCCCATTGTTTTCTATTAAAAGGTATCTTTATTCACTTGTTCTATCAAAAATGTCATCTTTGATCCTTTAATTAAGATGGCATCTTAAGGGCCACTTATTTCATTCTTGTTTTTACTTGTAATCGACGAGTTTATGAGGAGAAAATTTGAAGTTATATAATGTATCCATTCACTTTTCTGTATAAGAGCTCATGGTTCCCTGTATTATACAAAAGGTTCTGTTTTCTCTGTTCATTTCAACCTTCAAATTGTTTAACTTTAACCAGTGAGAATCCCTTCAAAGTAACTTTCCCCTCCATTCGACATGACTTCATCATCACTCTTCGAGTATTTCCTGACTTTCTGTCATATTAAGATGTTCTGCCCACTACATGAAATTAGCAATTTCTCCAAGAAACCTGATACTTTTTGGTGAAATGGAATTTAAAAGTCAAGTTCATGGCACAGATGTTTTGTTTATTTGCTTATTTATTAATTTTGATTTTAAATTATTTTAATTTTATTTTTCTATTTTAGTATAACTTTTTCTAGGTGCTATTGTTAACACACATAGGGACACTTTTAGATACATAATAGTGTTTATGTATCTGTCCATGTATCTATAGAATACTATGAATATTCATTGTTAATTTCAATTCAACACCCCATGTTGCTATTTCATTTTCTGATATTTTTTTCATATTTCCACCATTATTCTCTGGCAGTGTGAAACATGGATATCTCATCCTTCACATATTTACTTCAGTCATTTTTCAACCTATCTTATGTGGGATTTTACTTCCCATCATTCGACCAAAAGTAATCACCATTTTACTAAATATAATAAATACGTTTTCGTCTTCATTCTACTTGACTTTAGTAGTATATTACCAAATAATCAAGATTTACGGAAAACTCTTTCCCATTCATTTCTATAATACTACACTCTTTTGATTTTCTTCATATCCATGGAAAATCTCACCCTCTTTTTTAATATAATTTTAAACATTTAAATCTTCAGTCTTGGGACCTGTTCATTTATCAGCTTAGTTAACAGTCATTTCTTGGTTTTAATTATCATTAATCTTCTGCATAAAACTGCTGTTCCTTCAACAGTCAGTGTATTGATTTTTAAATGTGGCATAACCTTTTACACAGTTGTCCATGCCAAACTTAACCATGATTCCTGACATTGCCATCTATTTTACCTCCACTGTTGTAATCAGCCACAAGGTCTTATAAGTCTAATTCCTAAAATATTTTGGATACACTCATTTTTCTCAGTCTTCCTAGTCATAGAAACCATTTTTCTCTCACCTGGATTCTTAAAATTAGTCTCGGTATGTTCGCAATTCTGAGCATATGATCTTGATCAAAAGTAAAGTTTGCCATGTCCAGACACTTCAAAAAACGTAGTCTTATAAATGATATTCTTGAAAGACCCCTTATATCCCATTTGCTATATTATGTCCAAATATATTTTAATACAAATCAGATATTGTGAGTCTTTACTGCCTTTCATTTTTCCCATAAGTCCGAAGATTTTCATTCTATATCTATTTCTTCAGTCTCATACACATCTACCTCTCTCTCTGATGCTGCTTCAAACATGTATCATTTATTTAATTTCATCCATCACCATACATGTATGTTTATCTGTCCACTCATCATATAGGTTTCAGTTTAAATGCCAATGTCTAAAAGACAATCATTATGCATTTTTCCTTTAGAGCACTTTTCACAATTTGTAGTCACATATCATTTGACTTATTTATACTACAAATTCCACCTCCTAGCAAGGCAGATGTGTGCTCTCTCCCACTCTCTGCAGTGTGTGTGTTATAATATATCTTCCATTTAAAACAGTGTTTGAGTAATAGTATGCACTTCATATCAATAAGATGTATGAATTGACATGAAGGGAATAAAGGAAGATCATATTAATCATTGCCATAAAAAACATTTGTTTTAAAGATTAAAATTTTAGCCAAAAATTAAAATCACTTATGTGCTCACATATTTCAGTTAACATCAATATAAACAAACTATTTTCCTTGAAGTCATACATCAGGGCAATATGATTGGCTGGCTTATAATCATTTCGCTTTGTGCCATTCAGAAATTGCTTTTGAAATTTTTTTCAACCATTTCTTAACTTGGTTGCTCAAAATTGAAATTGGATTGTATCCTGGACACAGCAGGAAGGCAATTTGCAGAGCCCATGAACATTGTTGAAATTATCATGCAAGCTTATTAAATGCAATGTATATTTAAATTGAAAAAACTTTCTTTATTAAACCCAGATAGGTGAATTTTTATAGCTTCCAGCACTAAAATGTATTAAGTTTGAGAGTCAGGTTAGATTAATTTCTAATCTTTATGGAAATCATTTTTATTAAAAAGTGGAAAGTTAAGATTTTGACAGTTACAGGGTTTGGAAAGTTCTAAAAGGATCATCATTTAAATATGCAGGGGACATAAAATCAGAGTGCTTTCATGATAAAGATGATTTGTTTATTTTATATGCTCATTTTTAAAAGCTGTTTTAATATTTAATCTTGTTAAGGAAAATCTGAAATGTGGTTGAATATATTAAATCCTAAATAAGAGTTTTGACTTTCATTACTTTTCATGAGAGCCAACAAAATAAACTCCAGCCTGGACTTAGATGTTACAAAATGGAAAATATTAAAGGGATATTTTTATTTCTAAAATAAATGGTCAACATTTTATGTTTTGTTGTGAATACATTCCATGGCTTTTTATAGGAAGCCTGCATTCTCTACTGAATGCAGGAATATTCTGCATGACTGGAGTTTCTTATTTAATAATTTACATTTCAAATTGTTTCTTTTTGGTTCTCTTCTGCTCCAGTTTTGTGGAGAAGAAATTTGAAAATAATGTGATGTGCACAATCAGATGGTTTGCTACACATAACACTATGAAATTATCACAACCAAATTAGTTAGCATCTCATCATGTCACATCTTGATTGTTCATGTAATGACAACACTGAAGATTTACTCAACAAATTTCATGTCTACTTGCACTGATTTTATTCAGAGAATTCTTGTGGTTATTGGCTTACAGGTGCATACAGACCCTAAAGCAAATTAGAGGTTATAACTTAGTGGTAGATTGCCTATGCAGTATGTACAAGATTCTGTGTTACAATTCCTACTTTGGCAAGTAGAACAAAACAATGCCCTAGAAAATACTCATGGAAAATCTTCTCAATGAGATAGCAATAACATGAGAAGAAACTGCTCTGCCCATTGAATTTAAATGCGCAAAATAGTGCATCTCTGATTCTTGTGCCTTCTCTTGCTCTTTTCCTTCTGTTTGTTTGTTTTGTCCAATTTTGATGTATTAACTTTCTTTTATCTTATTGTATTATATCTTATTGCTATTATCCCTTATGGGTCTATTTGTTTTCTGAGAGACAGAAAGGGGAAGGATCTGGATGGGAGGGGAGATGGAGAGAAACTGGGAGAAGAAGAGGGAGGGAAACCATAATGAGGTCATATTATGTAAGAAAATACTCTATTTTCAATAAAAGGGAAGAAAAAGTACTCTTGTGTTTGTATTTTAAAAGTCAAAAATAAAACATAAAAGGAACACACCCCATTTATATTTCAAATATTTGTTCATTGACAGTGTACAAGTAGTCAAGTGTTGGAAGATCAAGAATTAGATAAACACCCTCCCATTTTATACCTTTTAAAACAGTAATACTGTAGAATGAATTACTCACTTAATGAGAATATTGATGAAAAACAAAAATCAGATATTTATTTTTGAGTATCATACACAGATATTAAAAAGTAAGTTATCCCTGTCTCAAAAAACCAAAAAAATAAAATAAAAAAATATACAAAAGGAAGTTATTCAGTTACATGAGAAAGACTTAATTGCTTTTCACAGACACTGGTTCATGTGCTCAGTGTTTTTACCAACAGTGCTCCTACTGCTCATACTTGAGGTGCACAACACAAAGCACTGGTTATATATTCGTGATAATATGGTCACTCTAGTCAAATATGTCTGTCATTTCACAGAGTTACATTTTTATTACAAGAACAATTAAGATCTATTTATAACAAAAATCACTAGAACAATTCAATTAGTTATATTCCTCCTGTTGTACACGGCATCTTTACACTTGTTCATCCTACTCGTTTGCTGCTATTGTGTCTTTAAATCTACTGCTATATTTCTTCCTCTATTCTTGGCTTTAGCATCCACCCTTTTACACTGTCTCTATATGTGTATGTTAGATTCTACTCTCAGTGAGATGATGGAATAATTTTTCTGTGATAGCCTGTTTCATTTAGCATACTTTTTCTGCCAGCTCACATTAAAGAATTTTCTTCATTTCTGTTTTTTTCAAGACAGGGTTTCTTTGTGTAGCCCTGACTGTTTTGGACTCACTCTTCTGACCAGACTGGCCTTGAACTCAGAGATCTACCTGCCTCTGCCTCCCTGGTGCTGGGATTAAACACATGCATCACTACTACCCAGCTTTTCTATAAACTAATATCCCATTATATAAAACATTTTTTCACTTTATACCTTCATCATGCAAATTAGCTTGTTCCTATGCCTTAAAGGCATGGACTTCCATCTTGTTACTTTGACTTAGTGTTAATGTCAGACAAGGGCCGAAGCATCAACACTACCCATTTACCTGCCTTCCTTTTTGGACCAGCACATAAAATTAATTGCACATAGATTATGTGAACAGAAGAAGCAGCTATCTTCTCAGATACTTTTCTCACCCTTGTTTTATGGTGAAAACATTCAAAAATCCCTTCGAGTTTTTGCAAAAGAAGGAGTACACTATTTTCACTCTAGTGTGTGAAAGAGGCAGAGCACCTTGCCTCTTTCTAACTATAAGCCAGCCCCCAATGTGCAATGAGCCCCCACTTCTCCCTCCCAACCACTTTTCCTCATATCTTCTAACCACTATACTATTTTCAGTTTCTATTAAGTCAATTTTGTAATACAGTAATTGAGTAAGATTGTGCAGTATTTTTGTTTCTTTTGGAATATTTCTCTTAACATAATGGCATGCAATCCTGTCCACAATTTCATAAATGATGTAACTTTTGTGACTTTTTTATATTATATATGCACCATATTTGCTTTTATTGGCTTTTAACATGTGTTTGCATTTCTGTTATGTACATGGCAGAATGTGCATATGGAGGTTAGAGGATGATTCATGAGAGTCAGTTCTCTCTTCCATGTGGGTTCTTGGGATCTCACTCAGGTCATCAGGCTTAGCGACATATATCTTTATCCACTGAGCCATCTCACTAGCCCATCACATTTTCTTCATCCTTTCATCTATTGTTAAATATTCAATGATTCTTTCATTTGTTAGCTAACATCAACAATGCTATAATAAATGTGAGAGTACAGACGTCTCTTCAAGAGATTGATTTCATTTCTCCTGGGTATAGGCCCTGCAATAATATAGTTGTATTAAATTAAAGTTTTCTTTTTAGATTTTTGAGAAACATCCCAAGTATTTGTCACAGGTCTATTTTAATATACATTCCTATCAACAATACGCTGGCTTCCCTTTTCTCATTAGTCTTTTCAGCAGTTATCACATTTAGTATTTTTGATAATATCTATCTGCAGTGAAATGGTATGTCATTTAGGCTAGTCATATTGAGCATTTTTCATGTATTTATTGACCATTTATATGTGTCTTTTTTTTGATAAATGTCTATTGATGTCTTTAGCTAATTTTAATTGGATTATTTTTTTCTTTTTTATTTATTTATTTGAGGGTTCTATCCAATACTATGGCTGAAGTTCATTCCTCCCTCCTCCCTCAAGCAGGAATTGTCTCTCTATACAATGAATTTCCTAGAATTGAGCAAAGAGTGGAACACAAACAACTCTTTCCTGTCTACTATTTTTTAAATATATCTGCCCTTATTATGCTACAACTAGGTATTGTGGCCCCTTAGCTTCTTTCTGCAGTTCTTCTTAATATAGTTTAGTTTGTGAATATATATTCAAATTGATATTTTGGGGGAAGACTGATTTTTGGAAATTTTTCTTTACCACCCATTTGCTCCAATTCCTTCCTGCCTTATTTTTGTACCTATGATATGAAATATAATGACACTTTTTCACTAGAATAACAGAATCTTAGCTTAGTAGATGTTTACCATTCTGTATATTTTACTAGCACTTGAAATACAAGATGTGTAAAACCAAATGTCAATCATTGTGTCTCCTAGATCTCTTGATTTCACACAATAATGTCAAAATTTTTTAGTTGCCCAATTTGAAATTTTCAGGCACTTTCATGTTTTCAATACTTGATATAATCAGCATATATTAAATACTCTGTTCCCTGAGTAAATTGGAAGCATGCATTCAGGAAAGGGAGTAGAATAAATGGGTCACTCAATGAATGTTTTTGTTAAATGTTTTAATGAAATAATTTTACAAATATTTTTTGATGTTTGTCACGTAATAGAAATGTGGGAGAAGCAAAAAGACTGAGATGCAACTATTCCATTTCTCGGTGTATACCAAGGTGTGTAATTCATACGTGTAGAACACTATAGTGAAAGATTGTATAACTACAGAAAAGGAAGGGAAATTCCTTCCCTACAATATCATCTTCCAAGAACTTCTCAGGAAGAAAGCTGAAGTACCATTTAGACAAAGAAATAGATTGCAGGAAAGGCATTAGAAACAGAAAGGGGAAATGAACAAGTCTTGCATTAAAGGAAGATGATTCCTATACAAGACAATGATTCCTATACAAGATTCCTATACAATGATTCATATACAATTCCTATTGTATAGGAATTCCTATACATTTCCTATACAATTCCTATACAAGATTCCTATACAATTATTCCTATACTAGATGATTCCTATACAATACAAGTAGCCAAGCTTGTCTATACCAAGGATACAAATATGGCAATAGTGAAATCCCAAGTCAGAAAATTAATAATTAGGAGTTTGATTAAAGTTCCAAGATATGAGTGTTTAGATTGTAGTATACTTTAAGAGGCTATGAAGTATTTTTATAGCAGTGTATAACCAAAGGTATGTTTTATCCACACAGGAGTAAACAAGTTGTCAACTGAA
The DNA here is from genome assembly GCF_018167655.1 of Microtus oregoni. Lineage (NCBI taxonomy): Eukaryota > Metazoa > Chordata > Mammalia > Rodentia > Cricetidae > Microtus > Microtus oregoni. The sequence goes on from NW_024544721.1 coordinate 3,458,980, forward strand.
AGCAAACCATGTACCACAGAGGTAATATATACAGTAATGGAAGGGTTCAGTTGTAAGCATAAGTCATAACTGAATTCAAATGGCAATTTTCAAAAATCTGAGGTGATTACTGTTGTGTGCCAGTTTTCCTACAAATCTGAAACACTCCATCCTATAGGTTAGCTCGTTAATAGCTTCAGGAAGTCCCAGAAACTGTCATAATTCTTTAGGCCATCTCCCTCCTCAAGATTATATAAGCAGTAAAGACTGACGATAATCAGTCTCAGACAAACCAAACCAAGGTTTTAAGACACAGACAGCCAGCAACCTGGAAGAAGCAGAAACCAGCCAAGCAGACTAAACATAATAGGAGAAGAGCCAAACTGCCCTAGAAGAAATTAATACCAGCTGAGTTGCCTAAAAGGGTCCCCAAACAACTGAGCTACCTGGAAAGGACAGAGCCAAACCTGTTGAGTTGCTTGTAGATTGTGCAGCATACTACAGGTTCCCAGATTTTATGAACTGTCACCAATACTGGGATGAACTTTGGTGATAAAAATTGTGAGTAATTTCTATTCTTGTAAAAAAAAAAAACCAATAGTCCTAATTGGTGCACCAGGTTGGACTCTGGTATTACCCATATTTTGATCTGTCGTCAGTTTCCTACCTGAGGTAAGTAGACATGCGTGTCTCCCCAGAAAATATCTGTCACACAACAGCAACCAAGAGCAGGATGAACATGTCTCTTTAAGTCAGTTGTAAAAGAGAAATAACAGCAACTGGTGAAAGAAACAGAACAACAGATTTCAGTCCACATCAACAAATTAATTTCTAATACGTGTCTATAAAAGTAGAATTGGGTTTGGCTGACTTTGTGAAACAAAGACTAAAACTTGGCTCAAATACTAGAGAAATTTTCATGTCATAAAGAAGGGTTGGTTTATAGGATGACTTTCAAATTTGTAAGTGCTAAAATTCTATTATTTTAGCATGTAGTAGGCACAACTATATAGAGAGCACATGAGGGGCCAACAAGGAATTTTGTGAGACTCCAGACAAAATATCAAGGGCAAAAGTATATTGTAAACAAATAGTCAAAAAAAAAAGAATTTTCAAATGGACTCACAAAGGTATTTGGGCAACTCGTTATAGTTGGAGAGAGAAAACAACAGAGAATGCAATCTGAAGATCTTGGAGTTGCTATGAGGAGAGAGATAAAATGTGAAAAGAGAGAAATTTATGTTTTCAGTATTAGCCAATCAGAAAGTAGGCAGGCCCAAGAATAAAAGTCAACCAGTCACTGTCAGAGGAGTTATGTGGGCTAGAGGCTGTGTATCTTCAGAATAATGGTGGCCAATATGTCATGGTACGCAGGCTCAGGGTTTTGTCACTGATCTGGATAAAGGAGATAGAATACGAGGAAGCAAAAACATTAGGAGGCTGACATGAATGTAGCTCAGCAGTTTATGAGCACAAAGCTGAGAGAAAGGCTTTGGAAGTTGATAAGGTATCTCAAGCCTAGTAATATTGCTCAGTGGTGGTTTTTGACTAGAATGCACAAGGCTCTGGATTCATTCACCAGAAACATCCATACACACACAACACACACACACACACACACACACACACAGAGAGAGAGAGAGAGAGAGAGAGAGAGAGAGAGAGAGAGAGAGAGAGAGAGAGAGAGAGAGTTCTCATTAAAAGGACAATTTTTCTTTCTAATTTCTTCTTTGGGGGCCAGTCTAAGTTAGAATTTTTCCTTATTACTTTTAGTATACAAGAAAAGTACATGTTATCTATATCAAAGGCTATTACTACCTACTAACCAAACTGTCAATAAAAGGATTACTGATGGTTAGCCATGCTATTTCTATCAGAAGATGTTAAGATACTGCCATGCATATGTTATAAAGTGGGTTCCAGGACACGAATGCAGGATGTATCTGGTATCTCCATCAGAATAAGTGTTGCATTTACTATGGATCATATGATTTATACCAGGAGAGGCTAGCATAGTATTCATAGTTTCTAAATGGTACCTTGGAAGCAGATGACTTAAGACAGCACATTTCATTTCTTTATTTTCCTGCATACCATTCCCAATAAAATGTATGGCTGAGCTAGAATTTCAACTTAAGGAATGAGGTCACTGAGGCCAGATTCATAATCACTAATAGCTTGGAGTAGGGTGGGGTATTGCAAACAGAAAAACAGAAAAAAAACAAACACTACTTAGGTGAGAGCTTAAGTAAAGCTATTTCCTGGAGCACTCTCTAGGGGCGAGGGTAGTAAACTGGAGCACTCTCTAGGGGCGAGGGTAGTAAACTGGAGCACTCTCTAGGGGCAAGGGTAGTAAACTGGAGGCCTCTCTAGGGGTGAGCTTAGTAAACTGGAGGCCTCTCTAGGGGTGAGCTTACTAAACTGGAGGCCTCTCTAGGGGTGAGCTTAGTAAACTGAAGGCCTCTCTAGGGGTGAGCTTACTAAACTGGAGGCCTCTCTAGGGGTGAGCTTAGTAAACTGGAGCACTCTCTAGGGGTGAGCTTAGTAAACTGGAGGCCTCTCTAGGGGTGAGCTTACTAAACTGGAGGCCTCTCTAGGGATGAGGGTAGTAAACTGGAGCACTCTCTAGGGGCGAGGTTAGAAAATGTCATACAATAAAAATAAGTATATCAAGCGAGAAACATGTGATAAATGTTTCAATAATTATCCTATGCTGGGGAGTTTCCTAACTCTAGGTTTCTTTACTTTCTCCATACAATGTTTGCTTTCAGAGGTGAAATTTAAGTTCTATATGCATGGTGTACTAGACAATGGTGACAGATTTATACTAAATGCAGGATCCTGCTGCAGTTTCAGAGGATTATATCTCTCAAAATTCTCTGTTCAGATTTCATTTTCTTAATTCAAGAGAGTCCTTAACAAGAGTGCTGATGGGAAAGATAAGACAACTCTATGAGCTCTTCTTCATTTGGAGTAAATCTTTCATCTTAGTAAAGTGTCCTTCCACAAAACATCTTTGGCTTCTGGACTAAAGTACGCACCAAATGTGTTTGGGAACATGACTATCTTCTGTAGTGATGAGCTGCGGGCAGGCCTGCTTTTCATCCTGCCCGGCTCCTGAACTGGAGCTTAGCCCCAGAATAATTACATGAAAATAATTACACGGAAACTGTATTCATTTAAACACTGCCTGGCCCATTAGTTCCAGCCTCTGATTGGCTAATTCTCACATCTTGATTAACCCATTTCTAATAATGTGTGTAACACCACGAGGTGGTGGCTTACCGTGAAAGATTCAGCATGTCTGACCTAGTGGCTGGCTCCATGGCGTTTGCCTCACTGCCTTCTTCCTCCCAGCATTCTGTTCTGTCTTCCCCACCAACCTATGTTCTGACCTATCAGGCCAAGCATTTTTCTTTATTAATTAACCAATGAAAGCAGCAGATAGATAGAAGATCCACCTACATCAATCTTCAAAGATCCTTCAATGTATTGTTTGCAGTATTTCATGTAATGCAGATGATAATTTTCTGCTAAATGGGAAAGATTATTGCCTTATAAAAATTTCATACAGAAAATGTAGTACATTAATAATAATAACAAAAACACTTTGCAGAGAAAATGCAATGTTTAAACAGTTTCTAAGAAGAAAAAACAGATCAAATATCCATCAGAAAAGAAGGCAACGTTTTTCTTAATTGCAATTTTAGTATTACATCACAACAAAATGAATGCCAAACCTTATATACACAGGGGAGATTTCTTAATTATTAACAAAATTTAATTGTATATTTGTGTTCAAGTTCTTGTGAGTATGAATACATACCAACATATAATTTTAGTATCCATTCTAAGCAAAGATTAGCAATAATATGTTCCACCGTAGTTGTTCATAATTTCGTAAGTGAGACTACTGTTATACTAAGGTCTAGAATGTCAGTTTGGTATGGCTGTGAACCAGACATGGCATTTGCCTTTACGTGGATCCAGAGTGTAAAAATGTAGCAATGATAAGAAAGTCTAAGTGAAAAACTATGTAAACTACAAAACAAGCTTCCCTTATGGCTAAACAATTAATTCAGAGCATGTGACTTACTACTCATAATACAACAGGGGCTTAAAAATAACATTTGCTCCTTAAAATTTTATCCTAACAATCTAAAAAAAAAAAAAAGAAACACTGGGTTGATTGAAGAGCATTTAGGTAAAATAACCAGACTTCAACATTCTTAGGAAATTGAAAATGCTCTTGGATGGGCAAAATGGCCACACTCATAATCAAAACATTGAGACAGTCTCCTAGTCTGTAGCCATGAATGAAGAGAGGAGGACCTAATCCTCAGAAATTCTCATTTCTCTACATTGAACTGAACTAAATGAAACTTCTAGAGATAGATAACATTTTACTGAAAAAAAGTCACAGCCTCAGAATTCACTGCAAAGGAAATTTCCATCCAATGTCAATTAGATGGCCCATTTTATCATTGACTTCAGTGTAGACTTACATTTTTCTGTCATCAAATATTCTACCACAGAATGATTAACCACCTTATAAAAGTGATCCAATGCTATCTATAATAAACAAGATCCATGAAACTTTAAACCAAACATCATTAGAATTGTTGTTTGAGGCAGAACCTCTCAATGTAGCCCCGGCTAACATGGAACCTGCCATGTAAGCCAGATTTGCCTCAGACTGTATTTGCCTCTCAAATACTGGAAGTAAAGCCTGTATTTGCCTCTCAAGTACTGTATTTGCCTCTCAAGTACTGGAAGTAAAGCCTGTATTTGCCTCTCAAGTACTGGAAGTAAAGCCCAACCTGTCATAATAACTTCTAAAATAATTTAAAAATTAAAGAAACTTTAAGATTTAAAACTGTGTATGAATTAGCAATTGTGTTGTTGTCACTACAACTTGTGCCTTGTCATTGCACAGAGAGAGCTAGATCAGGTTTTATAGTCTCTTCATTCAGATTGTACTGACATAAAATGAGATTAAGACTAATAAAATAAATTGATACATAATGGTAATGTAGAGAGACAGGGACAAGTATTAGTTATGTGCCATAGATTTTCTGTGTTAAAATGAGATGTGCTTTTATGCTTCAATCATAGTGTGTTAGTCAGATTTCCAAAACTGTAAGAAATAGAAGCAGTCAACTTATAAAAAATGAAAAGTCTTATTTTGGCTCACAGTTTTGGAAGTTTCCATCTGTGTTTGATTGTCCTCACTGCTTTGTATGGTAATTGTCTTCCCTTCTTTGTATGGGGCCATGGCCTGTGTGACTTGCTTGATTCATTTACCATTGGGGACCATGCCAACTCAAGTAGCTTAGGAGCCAGTAAAGATTTTTGTAAACAAAATATATATGCCAAGTTCCTCACCAGAATCAAACAAAACAATACATATTATTGATTAAAAATATCTTTCCCTAGTCCATCCTGGCTTGCCAGATGTTTTCACCTAAAGTTTCCTGCATCATTGACACAAAACATGGAAAAAATTCCCATGACTTCGGTAATAAAAATTGTAGTAGAGTGGACTAGAGATGATCTATTCAGCTTTGCTCATTTCCATTTTTTCTCCTTCATTTCTTTTTTTTGTTCCACTTCCAGCTTCATATCCTTAGATCTTTAACAAATTCTACTGGGCAATTCATTAATGATTATATATCTTTATTTCGAAAATATTCTCTCCTTATTTAGGATGCCATGATGTAGCATTAATTTTTTTACATAAATATATGTTATACAACAGAATAACAAGATTTAATATTTTTGGGTGCCTGATAGTATTATTGCAGAATATTGGGCACAGCTGAGGTGGCAAGAATAACAGAATTTCATTTACTGGGAACTTCTATCTAAAAAGTAAATCTGAGAAACAGTTTGGAGGGCTGTTCTGAAGGATTTACTATTTAATCAAGTTGCTCTTTGTCAGCATGGAGCAAAGAAGTGTTCTGGTTGTATCTGAGTCCAATTTATCCAAATGGTATTCATTGTTGGCATACATAAAGAAACTTATTAAAAATGAAATGTCTCAATAGAACTTTAAAGTGTCTGCCTATATTTTTATGCTGTTTTACAATACATTTGCACAGAAGTATGTTTGTATTTTAGCATTCTTTTGTCATCTTTTGCAGCCTATAATGTTAAAATATTTTCAACCAGATGAAAATATTGCTCATGGAATCGAAGTCTTTGTGAAACAAATATATTAGATTAGATATCATTTCTATCATGTTTATGAGTTACACAATTTCCAGAATCTATTTTGTGTTCATCTCCCCCAGACACACACACACTGCACTGATTATAAATAGATGGGTATTGAAGAACATCTCCGAATCCAACCAGAAACCCCATTTTAAACTGGATGCAACTGCAGAAATGGTGATGCGCTTCAAAATGAGGAATGTTTATTGTTTAAGATCTGCTGCTCCATTTGTAGTAATTTATTTCTTAGATGATTCCCTTACTCATGGGGATATTGCTTCCCACTTGGATACTTGTGGTACTGAAATTGTAAATCAGATGGGTAATTGTGGCTTCTGTCTGGCTTTGCTGTGTGTTGAGGACCGCACAAGAACGTAAGACATGTTTTTGCTTCTGTAATTCAAGAGAACAGTCCCTGAAGATGTTTTCCCACTTTTTGTTTGAAAATTATTATTAAATATTTAAGGTTTTGAAATAGCATAAAAACAGTTATTACACTGTTTTAATAAGTAATACAAATGTCTCTATGTAGAATATTTTTCAATAAAATGTTTAATATTGTTTTTAATTAATTTATCTTTAAACGATCTCTTTTCATTTATAAACCTTTCCCAGTTCCTACTCCCTTCCCTCCTCCTGCTCCACCCACTTCCCCCCACCCCATCCCATTCCCATCCACTCCCCAAAGAAGATAAGGCTTCCCATAGGGTGTCAACAAAGACTCACACATCACTTTGAAGCAGGACCAACGCCCTGCCAGCTATATTTAGTCTGAGCAAAGTAACCCTCCAAAAAATTGTGCTCCAAAAAGCCAGTTCCAGCAGTAGGTATAAATCCTGGTCCCATTGCCAGTGGCCCCACAGACTGCCCATGCCACACAATTGTCACCCACATTCAGAGGGCCTAGTTTGGTCCTATGAGGGTTACCCCGCTATCAGTCCGGAGTCAGTGAGCTCCCACTACCTCAAGTCAGCTGTTTCTGTGGGTAACCCCATCATGGTCTTGACCCCTTTGCTCCTCCCTCTCTTTGAGTAGTCTCCAGAAACTTGGCCAAGTACTTGGGTGTGGATCTCGGTATCTGCTTCCATCAGTTGCTGGATGAAGGTTCTAGGATAACGATTAAGGTAGTCTTTGATCCAATTACAGGGGAAGGCCAATTCAGGAACCCTGTCCAATACTGCTTAGGGTCTTACATGGGGTCATCTTTGTGGATTTCTGGGAATTTCCCTGGTGCCAGGTTTCACGCTAGCCCATAATGGCTCCCACAATCAAGATATCTTTTTCCTTCCTCTCCCTTTCTGTCCTTCTCAATTCTCAACCATCATTACATTATTTTTGGCTATTATAAAGGGTGATGTTTCTCTGATTTCTTTCTCAGCCCTTTTATCATTTATATATAGGAGGGCTACTGATTTTTTTAGTTGATTCTGTATTCTGTCACATAACTGAAGGTGTTTTCAGCTATAGAAGTTCCCTGGTAAAGTTTTTGGGGTCATTTATATATACTATTGTATCATCTGCAAATATCAAAAGTCTGACTTCTTACCTTCAAATTTTTAACGCCTTGATCCCCTTTTGTTGCTCTAGCTAGAACTTCAAGTACAGTATTGAACAGATATGAAGAGAGTGGACAGCCGTGTCTTGTTCATGATTTTGGTGGAATCGCTTTGGGTTTCTCTCAATTTGATGTTGGCTGTTGGCTTGTTGTTTATTGCTATTATTATGTTTAGATACATTCCTTTTATCCCTGACCTCCCCAGACCTTTGTCATGAAGGGGTGTTGGAATTTGTCAAAGGCTTTTTCAGCATCTAATGAGATGATCATATGTGTTTTTTCTTTCAGTTTTTATGGTTGATTACATTGCTAAATTTTTTATTGTTGAACCATCCCTGTGTCTCTGGGATGAAGCCAACTTGATCATGTTGGATGATTTTTTGATGTGCTCTTGGATTCAGTTAGTCAGTATTTTGTTGAGTATTTCTGCATTTCCCTGAGAGCTAAAGATGTTGAACACGTTTTAAAATGTCTCTCAGTCATTTGAGAATCTTCTGTTGAGAATTCTCCTAAGTAAATTGGAAGCATGGGGACCTTGGGAGAGGGTTGAAGGGGAGGGGAGAGGTAGCGAGGTGAGCAGAGAAAGATGTAGAACTCAATAAAAATAATTCAATAAAAGAGTTAGTTAGAAACAAGCCTAAGCTAAAACCAAGCTTTCATAATTAAAAAAAAAAGAAATTCTCTATTTAGATCTGTACCCCATTTTTATTAGGATGACTCCATCTAAGGCTCCTAGCAATAGTGTAGAGGGTGCCCAAATGGCCATCTCCAGTAATCATATTGGTGACTACACTAATTGTCATCAGAGACCCTTTGTCTAGTAACTGATTGAAGCAGATTCAGAAATCCACAATCAAGCCCAATGCGTCAAGATCCAGGAGTCCTATTGAAGAGAGGGAGGAAGGATGGTGCAACCAGAGGCCTCAAAGGTCATCACAGGGGAACCCATAGTAACAACTAACCTAGGCTCCTGGGAGCTCACAGACTCTGGATCAACAGCTAGAAAGCCTGCATGGATACAACCTATGCCCTCTGCATGTGTGTGACTATTGTGTAGCTTGTTCTGTCTGTGGGACTTCTAGCAGTGGGATTATTAGGACCTGTCCCTGGTCCTTGACTTGGCTTTTGGAAACCTGTTTCCCCTGCTGGATGGTCTTGATGCAGGAGGAGGAGCTTGGTCCTGCCTCAACTTGATGTGACATGCTTTGTTGCTGCCCAAGGGAGGAGTGGGGTTGAGGAGAGGCAGATGGGAGAGGGAATGGGAGGAAAGAAGGGAGTGGAAACTGCGGTTGGGATGTAAAATAAATGGAAAAATAAATAAAATGTAATGTATATAAAAAGAAACCACTATGTCATTTTTACAGAGTTCTAACCTTTACAAATATGTATAGATTATTTTTACATTATCTTGTGCTTGGGTTCTACCTTCTTCTTTCACAGTTCGAAGGCTTCTCCATACTGAGTCATGTATCTCTACATTATTCAAGTTAACTTGTACAGTTTTTCACTAAACCGTGTTATCCATTTTCTGCCGATGAAAAATTAAGTTGGGGCCTAAACTCACCTACTAATATACTTTAAAATTACTTGGGGTATTCTTGGTTATTCCTTTTTCATCAGGATGGCAATGGTTTCATTTTATAAGGAAGTTGGTGTTTTGATACAGGATTTCACATCCCACATTCTGACCTTAAACTTTTTACATAGTCTAGAGTGGCTTTGAAACTTTAATATCCCACAGTCATCTCTGTACCTTAGTGTTATAATTACAAGGATTTGTCATTCTTCTAGAATTTGTAACTGTGTCTGGATCTTAAGAATAGATTTTCACTTGCTACAAAAATGAAAAGACAGGAGTTTTGTTATTATTGTGAATGGGCATCTTTTTTCTACAAATCGCATATTTACCTGCGCATTTCATAATTTCATAAAACTAAGCAGATGAACACTGATATCCTAGTGGTAGTGAGGCTTTTAACTTATGAACACGGAATGCATATTTCTCAATTGATTGACTGGGTACTTGTAGTTAATCATCAAAAACTATTGTGTAAATTGATAATACTTTTTTCATTTGTTTTATTTTTCATCTAATTCAGATCTCCACACTGGTTTCCGTAGAGGCTGTACTCCCACCAGCGGTGAATAAAAACTCTGTGAGGATGTATTGTGTTAATCCCCGCCATTCTAACGGCAGGAAGATGAAATCTCAACGTAGTTAGAATTTGTGCTTCACTGATTGCTAACGACGTTGAACTTTTAAAAAATTGTTTAGTTCCACAGCCCAACTTTAGTTGGGTTATTTGTTTTCTTGAATTTTAGTTCTTTTATATATTCTAGATCCTAATCCTCTGTCATACATAAAGATTTTTTTTTCCTGTTCTGTGGCTTCTCTCTTCACTTAAGGGATGGTGTCCTTTGCTGTAACAGAAACGTTTCTAGTTTCCAGAAGTCTCATTTATACATTGTTGCTTTAAATGCTTACACTATCAGGGTCCTATGCAGAAATTTCGTTCCTGTGCCAATGAGGTCAAATGTATTCACTTCTTTCTCTATTTCCTGCCCCAACTGAGGCTTTTTATTTATGTGTTTTACATTTCTAGAAAAAGAATCACTGAATTTTTTCTCCTGTGTGTTTTCATGTGGCTTTTTTGTTGTTCATGATACCAACTGAGCTTGTCAGTACAATGAAACCAAACTAACAGATTGGGAAACAGATTATTCTGCCATTTTCTAGGTCTTTGAGCTTCACATCAAATCTAGAGCTAATTACTCCACATTTGTTTCACATGCCTGTAAGGTTCACAAGAATTTTCTCAACTCTGTAGTCATGAATGATTTCCCATTTCCCCAGTGTAACCACATTTCATCACATTTAGGAACCCAGTAATGACTTTGGAGCATGCCCTGATGAGGACCTGGCATTACCTCCCTTCTCATCAGCATTGATGCTCTTGACAGCATATGCCAGGATGTTCATGCACACTGTAATGAAGACATGGAAAGATGATGAAATGAGGCAGTGAAGGTGGAGCTAAGCACACAAAGTTATCTGCTTTCTATTCTTGAGGCAAACATTTTCTATACTGTATTTTAATTTTTCTTCTTTTATACTAAATGTAGTTAAGTCTAGAAATTTCCTCAAAGTTCCTAATTTGCATTTCGCAAGGGCTTTTTGTTTTCACTGTAACTTTTATTTTCTTTTTTTGATAATTTCATACACGTACACCAGGCATTCTGGTTACTCTCTCTTCCCACCTTCCCATTTCTCTCTCCCACCCCTGACAACTCATCAGTTCTTACAGATCCCTTTCAACTATTTACTTTTTATCTAGCTTTGTGACTCACAGATTTGAAGCAAGACTATTTGAGTTAGCAGGCTCACCCATCAGATGCACAAGTGAAGACAATGACTGCATCTTCCTCAGAATCCACCAGTAGTCAATTATTCAGTCAGATGGGGGTGTGGTCTCATAAGTCCCTCCCCAACCCATGATTAACAAATATATACCCAGTCTTGTGCAGTCCTAGTCCAGTCAACGTCAGCTGATGTGACATCATGATTGCAATGGTTATGTTATGCCCAGAAGATAACATTTTGTACACCTTCCTTTTATCTCTCAACTTCTACATTCCTTCTGTCCCATCTTCTGAAATGTTCCCTGAGTACAGACAGCGTGGCATAAGTGCCATGATTTGGGCTGAGCATTCCAACGTTTCTCATTTGCAGCAGCTTGAATAGCCATGATTCTTTGTATTTGCTGCGGTTTATTCCAGGAAGAAAACTCTCTGGTTAAGGTTTAGAGTAGCATTTGCTTGTGGGTATAATTATAAATATCTAAAGGGTGGTATGGTCTGTAGCTAAATAACTATAGTTCCATCCAGAATAGTGTCTAAAGCCTCCTCAACCATGGATTTTTGATTGAATTACAGTACACAGAAGGAATTCCCTCTTGTAGAGCAGGTGAAATCCAATGGGAGAGTAGCTTATTACCCCCAGAACAATTGTGCCACTGGGTCATCAGTGGGTACATCTTTGCCAAGTGGGCTGCTCTTAAAGCTTTTTGGAGGGGGAATGAAGGTTGGTTTTTTGAGACAAGGTTTCTCTGTGTAGCTTTGAAACCTGTCCCAGAATTTGCTCTGTACAGCAGGTTGCCTTTTAAACTCACAGAGACCCATATGTCTCTTTCCTCTGAGTGCTAAGATTAAAGGTGTGCATTCCCACCACTGAGCAAGCTCTTGATGTTCATAGTTAGGTAAGTACGTTGTTGCCTTTCGACTCCAGAAGCTTGCAAAGTACTTTTCAGGAAAATGAAAGCTAGTCAGGAGGGCAAAGTTTCTAGCTTACTTCCAACTTGATTTCTAACTTCACAAGTTTTTAAAAATACAATTTTCATTGTTATTAGTCCTAATTTCCAATGTAAATTCTGAATGTAACCCATGACATATTTTAAGTCTTTTCTGAGATGATAGTTTTGTAACATCTTTTTATTATATGTTTCTAATTTTCTTGCATTCTGCTGAAACAGCACATGAGACTTATCTTAGTGAACAAATGTTTTTGCAGCCTTTATGGGCATTCTTATTCTTGTGCTTGAAAAGAAAATATATTGTTCCATGTACATCTATTATCTTAAAGATATTTGTTCATCTATTCAAATTTTCTACATCCTCACAGATTTCTCATGCCTGATTGAAAAATTGTCCATTTGCCTTACTCCAACTCTATAAAGCTTTACATAGTTTATCATATGTATTTTGAGTCTATATTTTCAGAGTCTAGATTGCTCTACCTTCTTAGTGAATTGTTCTTCTTGTCATTAGATAGTAGCTGGATTTATACATGATAATGCTTTATGCTTTGAAATCACAATCATCTGATAATATTATACTCATTTCAAATTTTTCTTGGTTGCTGTCTATTATGCTTCTTCCTTTTATTTATTACTTCTCTGTGTTAGTATTTTTTTTAGCAATCTATTCTTGACCAAAATAAAATACTAGATTTTCTTTTTCAGTTACAGAAACTCTCTTGTTCAAATTGCAGGGTCAATTCATTTTTCATTTGCTAGGATTACTGATGTGTTTGGATTCACATCTTATAATCTTCTTTTGTATCTCCTATTCATAATTTTCTCTTTAACTTTTCTCCTTTCTGCCTTTTCTTTGAATGAGTTCTTCCTATTTTTCTCACTACCAGTTAGAAAGATATATTCTCTTGATGTTTTTAGTGACTAACTTTAATTTTAAACATATTAAAATATGCCACCCAGATAGAAGTATAGAAACCCTATAACGTACAGTTCAATGATTTATCAAACTCTGGAATGCCCTGTAACTACCATCCAAGTCAAAAGCACAGAAGAGAATTTGAGTGCCCTTCTGTAACCCCTGTTCCCAATTTCTACCACCTTTCCCCTTTTGCCTAGGTATGGACATTGGTGCTTTTCTTTCTTTTGTTTTCTTTTTATTTCAGTGTCATGCCATACCCCAAGCTCGTTGACCTCAAATTTGCAACATTCCTCTTGCCTCAGCCTCACTAGACCTAATGAGCCATAAAACTCAACAACCCTGACTTCTATTTGCTTGCTTTTGATAAAATCTTAATGAAATCTTATAATATGTATGATATTTTTAAATTTTCTTTCATTCAACATTGCTTTTGCAAATTTATCCGTATTGTGGCATTTTGCTATCAATCATTTTCTTACAGTTTATCATTTTTTACACAATTGCTACAATTAATTATTCATTCTATTGCCAATAAGTGCTTGAAGTGTGTCCAATTTGTCTAGCATCAATAATTCTTCTGTGAACACTTTTATACATCCCTTTTGAAAAGCATTTTCTTCCTTTCTGTCTGTCAAGAATATTCTAAGTGGTGTAACTGTGGCATAACAAAATACACAATTTTCAACTTTGGCAAATAATTTCAAATACTTTTCCAAGATGATTGCAACCATCTACAGAATCTTCTAGAGAGCTCGAGACTTTCTTTTCCCTCATGTTATCTGTAACACATTACTGTTTATGTTGTTTATTTTACTTTTAACTGTTACTATGTTTTTGCAAAGACATTTAATCTTTATTTTCATGTTTATGTCTCAGATATATGATAATACTATTTGATTTGGGTCATTAAATAACTTCTTATATAATGCACATACTTCTGGTGTCTTTTTACTATTAATTTGACACTCTTAAAGTATTCTACATACATGATCTTTTTCAGTAATATATCCTACCCGCTAGAATATATTTTCTCTGTCTTTTGGTAAGTAACTATTAATTTTGGTGGACACAAAATTATTGGAGTTTACTCTTATTGTTGTATTTTGATGACTCCTTTCAAAATTATTTTCTTCCATAAAATCTAGAAATTTTTTCTAGTGTTGTGTTCCAGCAGCATTGCTAGATAGTGCTTACTACATATGATTTGAGATTAATTTAATGTACATGGCAATGTAGTGTTTTTCTGATCTAAAACTAAAGTGTTTTTCATCTAAGGCTGAAGTTATGAGACTATTATTAATTGTGAGATGAAGTTCTTTATACACTACCCAGTTTCTTCATTTGTGTTGTTATATATACATGTTGTGGTTTTATGGTGATTGCCAACTTCATAATGTGTTCAAATGCAATGAAAAAAAATACAATTCATTTGTACTGTCTACAGTGATTTCCTACTTTACATTCCTGATATCAACTAATAGAGTCTCCTGTATGTTTGGCTTGATTGACCACTCACCACAAAGGAATTATCAACTTTATAGATCTATGCAATTAAAGTATTTTTTTCTTTTAACATTCTATAGTCATTTGCCACTGTTTTATTGCTCACAGTTCTTGTGATTATCCTTTTCCTTCCTCTATTTTCTTTGAATTTACTTTGCTATAATGATGGAAATATTGTAGTAAGAGCTGCGGGCCTCTTCCCACAGCCCGGCTCCCAGCTGCCTGGCTAGCTTATCCGCCAAAATAACAACACACAAACTGTATTCTTTTAAACACTGCCTGGCCCATTATATCTAGCCTCTTCTAGGCTAATTCTCACGTATTAATTTAGCCCATTTCTAATAATCTGTGTAGCACCACTAGGTGCGCTTACCAGGAAAGATTCAGCATGTCTGACCTGGTGGCTTGCTTCATCGCATCTGGCTCTGAGAGGAGCTGCATGATTTCTGAGCTCACTTCCTCTTCCTGCCAGCATTCTGTTCTGTTTATTCAGCCTATCTAAATTCTGCCCTATCAGATGGGCCAAGGCAGTTTCTTTATTAGCCAATGACCTTCCTCCATCAAAATATCTTGGCCATTTTTCCTTTTGTATAGTGTTGTTGTTCTCATCTTTTTATTGAAAAAAGTCATACATTATATTTTGATTATGCTTTTTCCTCCTACAATTCCTCCTAAATCTTACCTATCTCCATACCTACCCATTTTTGTGCGCTCTCTCTCTCTCTCTCTCTCTCTCTCTCTCTCTCTCTCTCTCTCTCTCTCTCGCCCTCCCTCTCTCTAAAAAACAAATAGAAGAGAAACCTATAAAATAGAAATAAAAAAAACAACAAAAGACTAAAAATACAAAATAAAGCAAAATAAAACAGAAAGTCCACGAAAAATACTATTGAATGCATTTTTTTTGTTGGTTTACTACTCCTACGTGTATAGCCTATCCTGAAGTATGGTTTATATACACAGTGAGACGCCACCAGAGAAAAAGTGATTTTCTATTTGGCAGTGGATATCAATTGCAGATAGTTTCTAGGTTAAAGGTGGGATCACATGTCAACCTCCCTTCTTGTTGCTGCCCCTGTCTGTACTGAACTTGTGCAGGACTTGTATGTGCTGTCACAGTCCCTGTGAGTTCATCAGTCTATCAGTCCTGTGTGTCTGGACAACAGTTTCCCTAGTGCCATTGCTCATCTCTGTGTCCAACAACCTTTACACCTTCACTTTGGGCTCTTAGAATTTGTCCATCTCCTCTTTCTTTCTTTACCATGAAGTTGTGGAGAGTAACCAATAATCAATTTTTCAAGTTGTTTTCTGCCCCCACAAGACCAACAAAGCTTAACCCAGTGTCTAGGCCTTTCTATCTTCCTCTACTATAACTGCCAGACACTTCTACAGAGAAAAGAATCAATAAATGTCAGAATCATCTCACTGAGTTTTCCTTATTGCCTGGAAATTGATACAGTAATTCTTTACTACCTTGAGAAATCTACTATCTTCCAAAATATTTAAATATATATTTTATCTCTATGTTCTAGTTTTTATTAGAAAGTAATAGTAAAAAATATTGGATCCTAATATTAGAAATTGGATCTTACATTTAAATTTTTATATACAACCTTAATAAAGTACTTCTTGCCTTTCTCATCAATAATACAGAACTTTACAAGTATTCACTTAGGACACTCTATTTCGTATTATTATACAATAATATTTCCATTCTACATTATGCCCGAACTCCCAAGTTTTAGTTACCATTTTGTCATTTAATCAGTGTTTCTCTCTTTGTATGCTTGCACAGAGAAATATGTAAGTAACATTTCCTTCTAATTGTATCTTCAGTCTTGACTTGATAATGTTTGTTCAAATCAAGTCTCTCATCTTAGTAAGTTCTCTTCAGTTTTTAGTGTCAAGGGGGAAGCTATGAAAGGGAGCAGATCATTATTTCATATTCACAAGAACTGCTGCTGCAAGACCAAATCATCTATCAGAATTGTGGAATGAAGATGTATGGATCTCTTGCTAGTTCAAGATCATTCTATCTAAGCTACCATTTAAGAAGATGCTCACCTTTTAAAGCATATTTTCAGTGTTCTAGACTTTTCAAAAGACATGGTGATCCTGAAAAGGGCTTTCCATTTATTTTTATTTAGTCCAATCTGGCCTTGCAACTAGTATTTTATCAGAACAGTTCTTTCTAGACTCACTGAGAGTTTCCTGATGATAAACACAGGGAGCACACCTCATACTCTGACAAAAGTTAAACCGTAATCCCACTGGAGTTCTTATTAAATCACATTGCCTTCTTCCCAGTATTTTTCAATTTTCTTCCTTTTCTTCATGATATTTTTGTATTTTATTTTTATTAGCAAATAATAAGTTGTGTCTACTTTATAACAGCCTACTTAGTTTTTAATTCACTGAACATTTCAGAGTTTATATATCTCTTTTGGTACTCCAACTATCTCAATTACCTATATACTAAAGATGGCAAAATTTATAGACCTAGCCTCAAAACCTAGCCTGTCAGATGTACATACTCTAGTAAATAACTGATATTTTCACATAACTCAGTATGCATATCACAAAGTTAATATATTTGGTGTTCTACTTGTGAGTCTCCAAAGTTTTCCTTTTTCTTACAAAGCAGCATTATCCATTAATTTATCGCTATTTTTATTAATTTACCCTTCCTTTATCCATCATATTGAAACTTAAGAAACTCCTGTTGGTTATACCTCTAAAATGTATCTCAAATCAGTCCACTAGCCATTTGAGAGCTACAGATTATTCCTTCTGGAATATATTTAACACAAGTCACATAGAGCATGTTAATAAGTTGTTCAAAGATAATAAGCAGAGATTGCAGTCATTCTTATTTCATATTGCAAATTCCCTACATTCCATCAATTCAAAATCTGCAAAAAATCAGAGGAGGATAAAGGGCATGTTCTGCAAGAATGAAGACTAGAATTTCTGTCTTCAATACCACATAACAAAGCAGGATAGGTATGCTAATTCACCTGTAACCACAGCTCTCAGGAGGCAGAGACAGGGGATCCTTGGGGCAAGGTTGATAGCTACATTAGCCAAATTGGTTCAAATTGTTGTAGGTTCAGCAAGAGACTCTTCCTAAGTGAAGAAAGTGGCAAGCCGTCCACAAAGCTACTTAACATCAAACTCTGACCTCCATACATAGATACACACATGTGCATGTATTCCTGCATATGTGTGGTCACATACATATGAACACATTATACATATAAAACACAATAATAAATTAGTGAACAAATTACTTTGCCATAAAGAGACTGTCCCATCATGAAAATGATTCTGGTGTCTATAGAGTTTATTAATATTACAGTAATCAAATAACTTCTAAAAACTAATTTTAACTTTTGGATTATGAAAATGACAATTCAACTTCCAGAATACCCTTTTTGATTTTAAGGATGTATGGCCATTAAACACCAATCGTAATGAATTCCTTCTATAAGCTTTTATCCCTTCTCCTCTAGCAGAAGATTAGATAAGAAAGAAGCTTGCCAAGCTTTTATTTTGGTTTATCTACTGTCAAGATTTTATTAATATTCAACATGTCTCATCAGAAAGTCAAGGAGACAAAGTAGACAACTTTGGCAAAGTCAGTATACACCATCATTATATTGGCTAAACACTGAATAACATTTCAGAAAAAGAAAGCTGTACACTTTAATCAACCAGGACTCATTTCATATGCTTAAAATAAACACAAATATTGATTGTGTCATCAGAGAAACCAGTTGATTGCTGTCATTGGGAGCTTTGCCTTTTGTGTATTATTATATTAGGTTTTTTTTTCAATGTTGTCGTCTTCAGTAAGCTAAGAACACTATTGTACTATGTCATCATCCACTGTGAATTCATACAGTATCATAAAATATTTCAATTTGATCTATGATTCTAAAGAAATTTTTAAGGAATCCTCTCAGACATTTGTTGGACATACACTTCCTTTCTAAGTCTTGATGACATTATCATTTTATAGACTTCCTAAAATCAATTTGCCCTAAAATTTATTTTATATATAGAATCTTAACTGCTCTCTTTGGAACACTCCTTTTATGATTACTAGGACACACGGAAAGTAAGCGTCTTTTGTTCACATATTATTAAATGTTCATAACATTTCATTTAAAGTATCAGTGTAGCCTTTGATGTGTTGTTCATTATAACTTTAGGAAGGAATGGTTGTTGGTTTTCACTAAATGTCCTAACATGCCTTCTTTGAATTTCCACAGAACTCTGTACCATGGAGTGTGGGAGCCATGGAGTGTGCTCAAGGGGAATATGCCAATGTGAAGAAGGCTGGGTAGGACCAACATGTGAGGAACGTTCCTGTCATTCTCACTGTGCTGAGCATGGCCAATGCAAAGATGGAAAATGTGAGTGCAGCCCTGGATGGGAGGGCGACCACTGCACAATTGGTAAGTGTCAGCATACTTTGACTAGAGTAAGTTAGGATAATTGAAGAAGCAAGAACAGTCTATTGAGCCAATTGTCATGATAGTCGTAGATTTTGAAGTTGGAGAAAAGGGGGAAAAGAAATACTGACTACAAATATTCTGTGAACTAGAAGGTTTCTTCTTTAATAGTATTGTACTCTTTTCCTCTGTAATTTCTTTTCTCATTATTTCAGTGTTCTTTGTATTTTCTGCTTTCAACCACTACGAGTTATGCAAATGAAAGATGATACATTGGGATAAAGTGTCATTAGTTAATAAGACAAGAGCTTTTGTTGACAGTAACATTCACTGTCCATTGTTTTTGAAAAATATAGGTTATTTTTTGTTGAAAGCACCTAAAGGCAATTTCTTTAAATGGGACCACTTTAACAGAGACCATTTGATATCATTAGAGGCTGTCTTTTATATATATGAAAAAGGCACTCCTGACCTATTGTCAATAGAACTTCTGTGTTCAATTGTCTGTCTTCATTCAGTAGTACAGACTTTATGCTGAATGAGTCAGCCTTTTTCATAGCCTTGTTCTCAATTTACAAATTTTCAAGCAATGGTCAGACAGAATACCTTGTAGACAGGGGGGATGACAATGTAATAATTAAAATACCATGTGATATTCACATTATAAAAGATATTACTAATAATTAATATTTCTAATGCAAAATAGTTTTTTAATCAAACTTTCTATTTGTGTCCATATCTACCACAAAGGTTTCTTGTATTTTGTTTTAATTGCATTCATGGTTTCTGTGATAAAATACCTTGAGAAAAGCAACTTGGGAGAGAAGGAGTTTATTATTGGCCCCAGTTCCTGGTTACAATTCATTATAGCAAGGTAGCCACAGTAGCAGGAATTTTCAAGAGTTGGACATACCACATCCACAATCAGGAATAGAGCACAGTGAATGTATGTGTACTTGTGCTCAGCTCACTTTATCCTTTCTTAAACAGTTCAGGATCCCTACATAGAGAATGATACTACCATTAGAGTTCAGGATCCCTACATAAGGAATGATACCACCTATATTAGGTCAGTTTTCCCATCTCAGTTTCATCAAGATAACCTCCCACAGGGAGCCCCACAGGTCAGCCTGATCTAAATAATCCCTTTTTGAGACTCTCTTCCCAGATAATTCTAGGCTGTATAAAGTGACATTCAAAACTACCCATTATACCCACTATGCACGTAAAATGAAATAAATACAATTGTACAATTCCCATTGTTCCACTAAGGAAATGGGTCACAGTGTTCCATTAGCGTTTCCATGACTAGACAGAAAATGTGCACCAAGCAAAGACAGAAATTATCTTTTGTTTTGGGCAATTTCTTTTTTGAAAATTGTTCATATAATGCATTTTAGCTTATTATTTCTCCTCTCCAAACTCGTCAAAAACCTTCCATCTCCCTACTCACCCAACTTCATGGCCCTTTTCTCTGAAAAGAAAAAGATAAACCCAAATATATACATAGAAGTACACACAAAAGTATTATTTGTGTTGACCAACTCCTTCTGAACATTAGCTTGCCTTGAGTACAGTTTTTGATATACAATTCATTGTCAGCATTTTCCCCCTAGTGTACTGTACTGTGGCTTTCACTTTCAGGTGACATTATTTTGTTACAATAGTTGGATATGTCAAAGCAATGCATACTATATATGTGTATATATATATATATCATATATACATATGATTTATATAAATTGCATTACTATTCTACTATAGGTACAATAAGTCTTGTTCTATGACCACGGAAATAGTTAAGATTCCTTAAAAAGGTGGTAAGGGGTGATTCAGATGCAGCTTAAGTAATTACATTTTCAGGACAGTAAGTTTATTGACTTCACACGAGACTATTTCAATATTATGATAATTACCAAAGGTGGTTGGTTGCTCCAGAACTCCCTTCTAAAGATATTCCTAATAAGAAGATAAAGGGAGTCCTCTTTCATAGAAGTTATTACTAAAATGTAAAATATGAAGTTCTTATACTTATAGTGAAATATGACACTTTTTAAGGAAGCCTAATAGAGTTTCTTGCAGAAAAGACATTAATAACTTTCCCACAGAAAATATTATTCTCAAAATACACAGGCCAGTGTACCAATATTTGAGCTGCATGTGTTTCAACAATCCATAGGTTGTCATTCTCCTTCCAAACAACAGAGGGTAAAGCATAAGTATGTGTTGTATAGTGTTTATCTCCCAGAAATTTATTTAATCTTTCTCTTCCCCCCTTTAGCTCACTACTTAGATGCTGTCCGAGGTAAGACTTTTTCTTAGTAGCAGGAATGTGCTTTTCAAAGCAATGTGCGTGTGGGAGAACAAAGGTGATGGCATTTTGGTTTTATTTCTTTGGATTCGTTTGATTGCTTGGTTAGTTTCTCTCTGGTTATTACTTTGGGCAACCTTACTTAAATGTAATACTTCTGTGTTTATACTAATGAGACTAGACGATAACTTGTTTTTCTCACATCCAAGTCAATGTTCCTACAGTATAGAATAGACTGGCAGTTTTATGGACTCTTTTTCTGTGTTCTTTTGTAAAAACTTGTGGGAGAGGATTGCACATGAACACAAGTCTACAGACAATCATTAAATAAAGTTGGTTGAGGTAAACAGGTGAAGTATTATTCAAAACAATATATCTGTGTCCATGTATAAAATACTTCTGTCCTCATAAAGGCAGAATTTTCCCCATTCTAAGTACCTTATCCTTTGTCCCTCCAGGAATTTGCCTTTGACTGAAACAACAAGGGATTTTCTCTCAGATATGTGGTGTTTTTCCATCCCAAATCACCTTGAGATTTATTTTTTCCATTGAGTATCCATTAGAATAGACATACAAAAATTCCTTTATCAAGGCTAAGGATACTCATTCTATGTCAAGGCTTGGAGATATGATTTTTATAAAAGGTATCATTCTTTCTGTCTGCCTTCTGCTATTTTAAGGTTTTATTTCCTTTCTCTGGGTTATTGATAATTACTTGGAAAATCTTTTGGACAGAAGGTGGGGTTACTTCAATATTTTTAAACCCATGTTTATATTTATGCTTCTGAATTTTTCTTTTGAAGACATACAGTGAAAAGAATGTTGATCGGACTATCCCTAGTAAAAGCCATGTCTGGTCTTGTATGACTATTGGGAAAATATTCAAGACCTGTATATCATTATTATTGTTGTTGTTGTTGTTTCCATATATGTGCCACTGATCACTTGGAACA
The DNA here is from genome assembly GCF_018167655.1 of Microtus oregoni. Taxonomy (NCBI): domain Eukaryota; kingdom Metazoa; phylum Chordata; class Mammalia; order Rodentia; family Cricetidae; genus Microtus; species Microtus oregoni. The sequence goes on from NW_024544721.1 coordinate 3,481,183, forward strand.
TGCACAGTTCCCTTTTGATAGACCCTACATCTGAACTATTGGCAGAAAGAGTAAGGCACATTTTCAGGAGGTACGAAAGAAAAAGAATCTAATTCTAAAGAAGCAACATTGCCTGTCTTTGTGCTTTAGTAATTAGTGAAAAATATTCAAATATTATACTTTCTCTTGAGTATATTTTCCCAGTTATTCTCTAGAATTCTGAAACTCTATGTATGGCATATTTTGATCCCATAACTATTTTCTGAGTACTTAATATTATTATTTTAAATAAAGTAATATGCTGGCTTATACAAGAGATACCGCAGAAGTAAAATTCCCAGTGCTTAGCCCTCAGATCAATAGTAATCTTGAAAATCTGAATAGGTGCAAAAAAAGTGCAGCACATTTCTAAGGAATAAGCAAATACACCATGGTGTGGTCTGAATTACAAACCAACATACCTATGTCCTGAAGCACTAGAACACAGGGGGAAATCATCACAGGCGAGAAGCAGTTGAAGAAAGTTTCTCTTCATAGAAACTGCTGTCTTTCTCCAATTTATTGGCCATAACTAGATACAACATCATCTATCCCATTTTGATAGAGATGAGGAGATACATTTTTCAAAAAGAAACAAACAAAAAAATTTTCTTGTCCCCACCACAGTTTCCTTTCTATCTGAACCAGAGGTTGGGAATTGGGGTTAGCATTAATAACACTTAATTGGCTCTCTAAGGAAAAACACTGCAAAGTCAGGGATAACAAGTTCCCTGGGAAGGTGTTGCAAGTAAGCAAGCTCCTCTTACATTTATTCAGCACCTCATCCGAACAGAGCCCAGATGATTAAATTCTTCCCTGTAGGCAGATACATCACTGTTGGCCAATCCCATTCTGAAATCTCTGCAATTGTTACCCTCTGCTGTCTTTTCAGATGGCTGTCCAGGGCTCTGCTTTGGAAATGGACGATGTACCCTGGATCAAAATGGTTGGCACTGTGTGTGCCAGGTTGGTTGGAGTGGGACAGGCTGCAATATTGTCATGGAAATGCTTTGTGGAGACAACTTGGACAATGATGGAGGTGAGTTACTTACAAAACATTCGTGTAAGAAAGCAAGAGACTTGCCTCTAGCACAGTAGTAACCAAGCTAAGAGGAAAAATTAAGAATCCTAAATACCAATAAGATTGAGGTGCATGGCATGATACTATTTTTAATTTCAATAATATTTTTAAAATATTGTTTATTGTTTATTTAAAATTACTCTGTCTGGGCAATGCTCCAAATGTTTTACATGTATAGTATCTCATTTAATTGTAATCATAAATAGATGCAGAGTGTGTCTCAAAAACTAATAAATAAAACGTCATGTTAAGTTCTTAAATACAAAGAATATTGTCTTGTGTCCTCTGAAAGTCATCAAGTATTGCTAAGAGGTAGAGACAAAAGAGGGAGCTCTAAATAATTAAGGACAAAGAAAATATTTCATTTTGTGTACATTAGCATCTGACAACTTAACATCATTATGATCTTTCCATTTGACATAACTTTTGTATTCTTTCTTGGCAAGAAAATATGAAATTAACAACAAATGCTTTCCTAATTACAGTACCTTGGGTTAAAATAAAGTAGATTATTAAATGTGGGGCCTATTTCCTATATTTGTGAGATGCATTTCTTATCATTTCCATCCCAATAAAGAGCTTAAATTCGTGAGAGAGCAGATAGGGTTTAGGCTTTCACCTGGTTGTAAAAGTTTCTCCTTTGGGTTGGGAAGCTAGTTCATTGGACAGAGCCATCTTCTCCCAACATCTGAAAAGCAAAGACAGGGAATCCTTGCACTCCCCCTTGCTAATCTAGCCCTAAGTGGTAGACTCTGGATTGGGTGAAAGACTCTGCCTCAATGAAGAAAGTGAAGAGTAATCAAGGCAGCCACCCAATGTCAGCTTTAGTCCTCCACACGTGTGCATAAACAAACACCCACATGCGTACCATACACATGCACACCATATACACAAACAGAAGCAAACGAAGCTTCTTTTTTTACATGTTATGGATGGGAAAACTAGAATTAATAGTAACAAGCATTAAGTACATCAAATGTGGTTATCAGTATTAAATGAGATAATTCAAGTAACCACATGAATTATAATGGAAGGACAACAGACACACACATACAGAGAGAATGGGGAAGTATACTCTTTTTTCCTAAAAAATACTAGTTTATATATATATATATATATATATAAAATTTGGGATACAGAATGAGTTTTTTACAATTAAATGGTATATAGATCAACTGCCTGGCTGAGTTTTATTATTCTCTAATACCCATCTCTACTTTCTTTGTTTTAGTTTCATTCTATGCATCCTTTCCAGAATGCCTTCTCTTCACTCACGTATCTCTGTCCACTATTTAAGTCTCAACTCAAGCCACATCTTCCATGAAGTCTCTGACTGTATGGTGCATATTATAAGCACCAGGGGAGGCTGAGGAAGCAGAAATCATACAGTCTTAATTATATATCTTCTGTTTCACTTGATATGCATCAGGCATGACACACGTGCCATATCTATTTGCCAGCTATAATTGATAACAACAGTAATTCACTTGTATGCAGAATTTACTATGAACCAGGCACTGTGCTGAGAATATTATGTGAGATATCTAATTTAACCTCTTCACTGTAGTAACCTCAGTTGATGATATTTGCAAATTATAAAACTAGGCACAGGAAAATAAAGTTTATAGGAAGGAACTGAGAGATCTTGAGTGTAAGGCCAGGTGATACACCTTGTTCGTGCAATTGATAGAGATTTACTATCTGATGTGTTCATTGAAGGGCTCACAAAATATGTTCACAGCCTATGCATTTGTAATTTCTGGACCAATTAAAGTCAAGCAAAATAAGTCTCCTGACTTTATCAAGTAATAAAAATAATGGAATATTTAATTATCAAGCCTCTTTATGTCTTCAAGGTCACACCAAGGGAGCCAAAAAATGTTTAATGAATGGATCAATTAAACATTAATGAATTATTGAATTATCAGTTCTCAATGTCTGTGTATATGCGGTTGCAAAAAAAACATAGACGATTTTACTGAATGTGTATTGACCTCTGCATATTCCTTAAAACTGTGTATCTATATGCAAATTGAAAATCAAAGGCCTGATAAGAGCTGAGCATAGCTTATAATTGTCTCCTTAGGGACTAAGGTTAGAAAGCTCCATGAGAGTTTCAATTACCATTTTTCTTTTAGTGGGACTAAGATAATATTGATGACAAATATAGATTGGCCTTTACATTAAGATAGAAAGAGAGATTGAATAACCACTAAAAGTGACTAAGATTTTAAACCCATAATTCTATTTCTAAATGTTTACAATGAATACATTCAAGGTCCTTCATTTGGTGATTTCAGCTTTCCAGATTCTCCAAAGGGCAGAATTCGTTTAGCTGACTATTATTAATGATTAGAATCGTTCTTTGTATATTTGTATGTGCTTTAATTAAATCAAAAAGTGTCAATTGAACATTCCTGAAAAAAGTAATACTAATTTCTATAATGCAATTCTTAAGAAACCTTCCAATCAAAGCCACAGGGCTTCCAAGCAATTGTTTCAAGAAGCTGCTACCTGATTATTCCATATTCCACCTGATACTTAAAACTTCTTGGGATTTTTTTCTTGCATCTTAATCACCATTGAATATTCATTAGAACCACTGATACATCCTGCAGTTTTGACTGTAGTATTGTAACTCTCAGTAAGTCATTGGGCTTCATTGAATATGTAAGTGACACAGCTTCCCTGTAAGCCAACTAAGAGGTCCTTGCAGAGTGAAAGCTGAGAACACATAACCTTTGGATTTTTTCCCTAACATTCAAAAAAAAAAAACAGAAAGAAAGATCTCTTATTGTAAGTACTGATTACTATAAAAGTCACAACTCTGTGGAATACTGTGACCACAAGTATCCCTTTAAGCCCTTAGATTCCTGCATATATATGCAGGAAAAACAATGTCACGGGACCATCTATTGATTTGTTAGTCGTGTGTCTTTAATTGAAAACATGATCACCAACTTTTACAAGCCCAGGAGGAGTGGAATGAGCATTGTATTAGATTTATCCAAATAGCAAAAACAAATAGTGAATGGAACTATCATCAATAAAAAGTCTATTTCAAAGCTTTCATTTAAAAAAAAAGCAGTTAAGAATAGACAGATCAACACAACCAACTAAAAGACAAGGAACATTCTTAGGTACAAATTTAAATTAAATCAGCACCAAAAAGCCTGTGTGAAGGAGCTGGAGACATAGCTCAATCAAGTGCTTGCCATACCTGCGTCCGATCACCAGTGCCCATGCAAAAGCTTAAAGGCCTAGAAATCTGTTGGGGAAGTAGAGAAAGGGCCATCCTTAGGACTTGCTAGCCAGCTAGCCAAGCCAAATTGCTCTATGAACTCCAGGTTCAATGACGGACCTTGTCTCAGAAAACAACAAAAAAAGAGGAGGCCCAATAAGATGACTCAGCACATAGTTTCTTGCCACAGAAGCCTGAGGACCTGCGTTCAATCTCCAAATGCCCAGAACCAATGTAAGGTGGAAGAAAGAGAACCAGGGCCACTAAGTCGTCCTCTGACCTCCACATTAACAGTGTAGCATGCATGTCCCTACACATACATCATATGTAGACAAGCATGCACAAATACATACACATGTATCATAAAACCAAAAAAAAAGGTTTAAGTCCTTAATATTGGCATTTATTTATTTATTTATAGGCAGTGTTCTCTCTGCATGTACACTTACGGGCCAGAAGAGGACATAAGATCTCATTGCAGATGGTTGTCAGCCATCATGTGGGTACTGGGAATTGAACTTAGGTTGTCTGGAAGAGCAGCCAGTGCTCTTTACCATTAAGCCAACTCTCCAACCCCTCAATGTTTTCTTTTTATTTATTTGTTTGTTTTTTGGAGCTCACAGAGATCCTCCTGCCTCTGCCTCCTGAGTGCTGCAATTAAAGGTGTGTGCCACCACCACCTGGCTCACTCTACTTTAAAGGAAAGGAAGTGGTATCTGAAATTGCAAAAAGATTGTGGCAGAATATTAAAAATATAGAAAAAGGATGTCTAATCACAACAGCCGCTTTTCTCAGGTTTTTAAAAAATTTCTCCATTTGTCCCAACTTCTCTGGGAGAAAGTGTTCTAGTGGTCTATGTTCATATTTGTTGGAAAAATCAGTTAGTTCATTGCCTAAAAGAGAATGATTTTCCAGGAATTGTTCTTCATAACAACTTACCATTAAAACTAGTAACTATTTACAAGGTCTTTTATAGTCATGTTTCTATTTTATAGAAAATATCACCACAGGTGAGTTATGAACACATACACACACATGGATCAATGAACTTCATGTTTTTACTATCGCCAGCATGCTTCTGTTTTTACTAAGTAATAAAAGACAAGGAGTCATGAGTTGACACCATTTGCTCTATTTAAGGGCCTCCCATTTTGTTTGACAATTTGGTTGTACACAAAAGATGCAATACCAAAGATATAGTCATAATAATTCTTTTTTTTACTATTCCTCCCCATTTCTGAACAACTCATTAATTAAATAACCATTGTCTGGTTGTAAGAGCCTAGAGTGCATATGCTTCCAGATGGAATTGAAAGGAGGAAAATCTAAACTTATAACTGTAGTTTACAAGATTGGTGGCTGGGTCTAACCCACTACCTACTAAGGCAGCTATTTGATATCCATCTGTGTAGTTTACAGTGTTGAAATGGATATTACTTAAAATAAAATAATTTAATTAAGGTAATGTGTGAAAACCTCATTAACATATATTTAGGTGCATTAAGTGGTGTTTTGTTAATGTCTAGCTAAATTTACAGTTGTCCTAGAAGTAGGACAATTTTGAGCATTGACAGATCTTCTATTCTATCACCATGAAAAAGTTAAACTTCAATCCAGCCTCTATCCAAGTGATAACAAATCCTTAAATCAATAAAATTCAATGAATGTTGAGTTCCTGTCATATTAATATAGTGTCTACCAACTCACCATTGTATAGGGTCCAATCTATTCAGAGTTTGTTCCTAATTGAACACATTCCAATGAACTGATTTGCTGAACAGTATTAAGGCTATTTCAATAAGACTTGAGGCTGAACATTTTAAACTATGAATGTAAACCATTTGCACACACCTCTAAGACTCTACGCCTAGATGCTTTGTAGTCGTTATATTCCAGACCATGGCATAATAACAAGTAATATTTATCAGCTACTAGTTACAAACTAGACAATGTGAAAATTCTTAATATTTAACTTTCCAAATTTACTGGACTTCAAATGGCATAAAAAACAAAGTGATAATTTTAAAAATCTTGATTTTATTTGTACTTAAGATACTTTGACCATTATCAAAGCTACAAACATATCTAACAGGTCAAAAGTCACCTTCTATATCTTTGTAGTTTTTAAGATCTACCATGTTATGAAATTTTGAGTCCATAATACCATATTATTGTATACATGAGACGGTTCATCATCTATAACTTTATAACATTGAATGAATGACTCCACATAACCCCATCTCACACCTTCTGGAAAATGTTCTTATGTCATTTACTTTTATAAGTTTGATTGCATTCTTCAAATAAGAGCAATCATGAAGTATTTATTCCTTCCTGCTAACTTCAGTATAATATTATCCAATCTATGTTCATACTACTCTGAAAGCATTCAATGTTGTATTTAGAATCATTACAACATATGAACCTTGCAACCCCTTATTGGAAGGCATTGTTACCCACAACTTATAGGAAAAGAACCTGAGAGTCCAGGAGTAGAATTGCTTAGTCCAGAGTCCAGATTGTAAGTGTCAAAGTATACTTAGGAATCAATGTTGTTTGAGGGTTTTTTTTTTAACCTTAATTGATTCAAGTGCTCTAAATACCTATATATAGTCAGGGACTTAGAAATCCTACAGACTCTGAGAATTCTGGTAATAGTCACTACTTAGATAGGGATATTAAACTAAGATTTCTAAACAGAACACAATATGTTAATATGACTCCCACATAATGTATAGCAATGGAATCACATTTAGCTTCTTTTCCTCTAATTGTAAAATGAATCTGAAAATATCTATGTAAAAATGTGCCGCAGAGGTTAGCTAAAATGATACATTTGGAAGCACCTAATACTTAAAAAATATTAACTAGTTCGCACAAAGTTGAAAATTATTTCGGAAACCCCACCAAACTTTAGCTGTCCATTTCTGCTAAAACAATAGTATGGGTATTGTGAGCAAGTTCATTCAAGATTTAGGCCAACATGAGTTTCTCCTATATTGCTCATATCTCCTTTTCTAGTCTCTTTTTCAGTCAAAGGCACACATCTGATAGGCAAACATTTACTACCGATTACTTGATCACATAGAAAAAACAGTATACTTGATTTTCATCAGCATGAATTGAGTCAATTTGAAATAGACCCAGATTGGTTAGAAAACCTAGGATCAATGAACACTATGTTTAGTCTCCCAAGACAATGTAACCTCTCTCTTTTTTTGCTCTCTTTTATTTTTATTCCATTAAAGAAAACATTTTCTGAAAATAAAATCAGCTAACATATGATATGTTCTTACCTGACACTCTGAGCTTGGCTGTCAGTAGGGTGCCACAGTTTCCTTTTCAGAACAATAAAAGAACTGTTAATAGCCAAAAGAAAAAAACACACACATCCAGTGTGACTGTCATTTGCACTTCTTTGTAACAGTCTAGACATACTGTTTGGGGTGTTATCCAATGTGATAATTGGTAAGTAGATCTTTACCCGTGTGCAGGGTTTGCCTGCAAATTATAATTCAGGGTTTCATGCCATTGCTGGCCTGCTTTTCTGTTACCTTTCAAAATTCAACAGTGTCTTGCTATTATTTTCAGAAAGAAAATCTCATAGGGTCAGCTCTATATATAATAGGCAATTACCAAATATAAGAGATTCCTTGAATTCTGCATCACATATCTAGATGAAAACATAATTCCCAGTTTTGAATTAGTTTAATGTTTAGTTTCAGAATCCAGTTTTGAAGATTACTATAACATTTGTATTTATTTAAAATCAGTTTATTTTCCATAATAAGACTGAATCACAGTTTATAGGATGAGGTCTGTCAACATTCAAAACTATTATTAGTGCATTTGTTAATACCAAATACAATACTAGGTGCTTCCATGTATATTATGCCAATAATTAAAAAAAAACACTATTCAATAAGAATGTAAGATAAAGATGAATTTGCATTTGACTCTCATATTTTTCATTGTCTGGAATATGGGACACCAATAGCAAACATTAGAAAACTCTTTTAATACATCTGATGTTGTTGCCAAGTTCTCTACACATTCAGATGTTGAATTCACAGAAGAGTAAAGAGATAATATGCTAAGAAGCAACTGAGAATGTCTTGTTAGAGAAAGAGGTAGTAATGTCATCTAAAATCCAAGGACTATCGGCTAATATATTTTTGCTAAACGATGAAAGAGGAAGGGGACTTGTTTTTGAAATGAAACCTTATGTAAACGTTAGTTATAAGTGTAAAAGAAATATGTTCACGGAGATACAGAAAGAAAGCATGGTCAAAAGTCGACTAAACAGGGAAAACAAGCAAAAAAAGCAAACTCCATTTTAAAACAAAGTACTATCTATGGTACAGGGAATTTGAAAAGGCCACATGTAGGGGAAAATATCTTTCTGGGTGCCCCAAGGCTACTCTTCCAAATTCCTCCTCTCTCAGTGTTGCTCACTTTCATTGCCCCCAGCTATGGTACATCCTCCTGTAGCTCAAATGGAGCATCTAAGTGAGGGAGGGGAGCAAGCAAAGTTGCTGCAGGAAACCAGTGCCTGTAACTCTTTTTTTACTCTCTCCCTTTTTTTTTTAAGTCGTTTAACATAACAACCATAGTTCTGCCTCCCTCCCCTCCTCCTGCTTCTCCCACCTTCTCCCTACCCCCTATCTACTCCTCAGAGAGGGTAAGGCCTTCCATTGGGAGTCTACTAAGCCTTGCATATCAAATTGAGAAACCACCAAGTCCCTCCCCACTGCATCAAGGCTGAGCAAGGTATCCCACCATAGCAAATGGACTCTACAAAAACATTTCGTACACCAAGGATAAATCCTGGTCCCACCGCCAAAGGGCCCACAAACTGCCCTGTCACCCACAGGCAGAGGGCCTAGTTTGGTCCCTTGCAGGCTCCCCATCTGTCTGTCCAGCTCGGATCAGCTGTCTCTGTGGGTTTCCCCTACACGATCTGTTTGTTCCCCCACCATTACCTCGTATAATCCCTCCTCCCTCCCTTCTACTGGACTCCAGGAGCACAGACCAGTGCTTTCATCATGAGTCTTAAGGAACCCCTGATCCACCTGAACGCCTCTGTTCCACTGCGAGCTAAGATTAGTGTCTTTATATTTACCCTTGTTAAACAACTCTATTAGAGCCACTTGCCTGCTCTAAGGACCTTGGAAGGACTTTAAATTTTTTGCTTATTGGATATGGAGTGAAGTGTCCATCTGCTCAGTTAATCACTGCAACCACATTTCTTTTTGTTGGTTTGAACTCTCTTAGAGTTCTTCTCATATTTCACTGGTATAAGTGTCAGCTGTTTAAACACCTATTTTATTCCACTAAATCCAGAATTCCTAGGGGGAAAGGGGTCGTTTTCTTTCATTACCTCCTAATCAACAAACAAAGCATTTTATACCTTTTACATTCTAAATAGTCAGCCCCCCCCCCCCCCGCCCTTCCATAAGTCTTGTGTCCTTCATGGCTACTTTTCCAAAGAGTGAAACTTTTCAATGGCTCTTTTTTTCCTTCATACAAGTGGATTCAGGAGTTCAAGGCAAATGATGAAGGCCCCAAAAGGGAGAGAAAGTGACTAAGTTGATAGATACTAGGTTTCGTAATAACTGCATAAATTCTCATTGCTTGTATAAATTCCTGAAATAAAATAAAAGGATAATTTGCTACTTTAGTAGGCTTCAGAATCACCAATATTAAGTGAGTGCAGTCTTGGGACAAAGAGAAATTCCAGTTCAGTGGGTAGAATTCAGGTATGTGGATACTTAACACTGCACATTTGAAAATCACTGTCCTACATACTTTATCACGACAAAAATCTCAACCTCTGTTTTAAGAATTATCAATAGACAGTCATGTTAAAATGATTTGTAAATGCAAATAAAGTCAGGTTGTCAAGTACTAGTTAATTGTGTATTCCCCGACAGAACTTTTTTTAAAAGACAAACATAGTTATCATTCCTACTGAGTGTTTTCATTGACGTATACCGAACTATACCTAACAGAATACGTTGACTGAAAGCTACATTGAAGTTATATATAGTCTCCAGTTAACAAGTACTAGAGAATTCCAAACTGGAAGATTCATGATCGAAATAGTTGGATTTCTCCAGAGTGCCCTAAAAACTCTGTGAGTAGCAATTCCTGAGAAACGTGCAAATGTAACAGGCTCTAATCTCAAAACAAGACTGGTGAACATTACATTTACTGTCTTTCTCCATTTTGCATATTTTTGACTATATTGTTTTCCTGGAAGGGAAATACCACTATTGATTTGTTTTGTCTTCCAGATGGTTTGACTGATTGTGTGGACCCAGATTGCTGTCAACAAAGCAACTGTTATGTAAGCCCACTCTGTCAGGGCTCACCAGACCCTCTTGACCTCATTCAACAAAGCCAGCCCCTCTTCTCTCAGCACACTTCAAGACTCTTCTATGATCGAATCAAATTTCTTATTGGCAAGGACAGCACTCATGTCATCCCTCAAGAGGTCTCATTTGACAGCAGGTATATAGAAATTTATTTTGTCCTTACTAAAAGTGTTCATGATTTTCCTTCAGAAAAAAAAAAAGAAAATTGTCTTCTAAGGATCTAGTGGTTTCTCATCCCTTCCCACAATAGTGCTATCTTCAGACTTCTGTTAAATGCCTACAGTGTTACCAATTTGTTTCTAATTGCCAACTGGTCAGATTCTATAACATAGAAGTTATAGCACATGTCTATGTCTCTATGAAAATGGGTATTTGATGACAAAACGGAAGGATAATTTGCAAACTTACTATTTAACTTCTGGAATCTTTTTGAAAAATCTTGAATTTCAATAGCTAAATTTTAGATTCTGTTTCATGATGAAAAGTGTTACAAGGTCAAAGGGTTGACTGACTTAATATCTTAATGGGAAATTCAAAATGAGAAATATCTGTCTTCTCAGATAGCTCAAATGTACGAATTACCTTTAAAGATCTGACAAGGTCCAATCCATTTAAATCAATTCACTTATTTAAAGTATGATAACCACTGAATACCAATGAACAAATCCTTATTATTAATAACAAACTTTAATAGCTAGTGCTAGGTATAGGTGGTCTGTAATTTAAGATCTCAAAAATGTCCTCCTTGGAACAGGAGAGATGGTTAGGTGATTTAACAGCACTTATTGCTCTTTCAGATGATCCAAGTTCAGCTCCCAGAACCCACATGCTGCTTCACCACTATAGGTAACTCCAGTTTTTAGGAGATTCAACACCATTTTCTGACGTCTGCAGGCCCCTATATACACTTTGTGCACAAACATACACTCGGGCACACAATACATGCATACACACACACACACACACACACACACAAATACCACAACCCAAAAGATTCAGTATTTCAACAATTTGAGACCAGTGACTATCTAAGAAAATTACTAGTCAATGTTAACTTTTACACAGTAAAAGGGGGGGGGGGATAAAGGTGTATGTGGAAACTTTACTTAATTCCCTTCTCTTCAGTTGAATATTAGAACTCTCATTGAAGCCAAAATGCTTTTCTTTATTTTATTACTATGTCGTTCTGCCCTTTTGAGCTTTCAATATAACCCAAAACCAATGCCAATATATCTCAAGAAAGGGTTTTTCTTCTAGAGACTCTAGACAAAGTTTGTCTTCCCCCAAAAGATTCAGTAATCCCCTCTTCGAAACGTTCCATCTTTGAGATAGAAGTAATCAATGGAATTATTTAAATATTGAAGACTTACTTCTAGAACACAAAAGAACAGAAAAAGATGAAGGCAGTCATTACTTCCATATTCCTAGTTAAGGTAGAGGGACAGTCAACTCTAGCTTTCTTCATACTTTAGGAGAAATCAGTACCAAAGAAGGGAGGGATTGAGAGGAAAAAAATAACGTTCATGACTTGAGATGTGTTGAATAACATGTTGAATTCAATAAGGGAGAAAGTCAAGACCTGCAAGAGACAGCAGACAAGTCTTTGTGACCCAGAGCAGGGCACTTGAGCAATAAACTAGAAAAGTCAAGACAAACAAACCCCTGTGGTTCAGCTTCGTGCTTCAGCAGTGCTTGCTAGGCGCTCACACAGTGAAGAAAACTATTACTTTGGGTGGTTAATGCCCTTGTCCTCCTCCTGGTTTGATTGAGTTTTCCCATTCTTTTGTAAAATGCTCCAAGTTATCATTTGACTCTACAAGTTGCATTTAAATTCAAAACAATGGGGCTCCATCCAGAGGTCTCTGCTATTAGAGTCCTAGCTGTCAGGAAAGATGTCCAGGGAGAGTACAGACCCTGGATTTGAACCCATGCACACTCGTCCCAAAAGCCTGATCTTTACATCACTGCACTGAGCCACAGTGGCTTGAATAAAAAAAAACTGGAGCATGTGACTGTAGTGTAGCTCATGACTCTTACACAACCTTGACCGTAGACTAACTTCTCTCAAATAAATAGAAGATATGTAGATGCCATAATTCATCAAATCACGTTTTTTGATATTTTTGTTTGTTTGTTTTGGTTTTTTTTTTTTTTTTTTGCCTTTGCCACATAGCTGAGCGACATCTGGGTAGACAGGTAAAGAAAGGAAAAATTGGGAACTTGGGAGTGGGGGTGGGGTGGGGGTAAGGGGAGATGGGGAGAAAAAAGTGAGAAGGGGGATGGGGAGAGCTTGGGGGAATGGGACGATTGGGATGGAGGAAAGGTGGACATGGGAGCAGGGAAGTATATATCTTAATTAAGGAAGCCATTTTAGGATTGGCAAAAGACTTGACTCTAGAGGTGTACCCAGGTGTCCATGGAGATGTCCCCAGCTAGATCCTTGGGCAGCTGAGGAGAGGGAGCCTGAAATGGCCCTATCCTGTAGCCATACTGATGAATATCTTGCATATCACCATAGAACCTTCATCTGGCGATGGATGAAGCTAGAGACAGAGACCCACATTGAAGCACTGGACTGAGCTCCCAAGGTCCAAATGAGGAGCAGAAGGAGGGAGGACATGAGCAAGGAAATCAGTATTGCGAGGGGTGCGCCCACCGGCTGATCTAATGAGAGTTTTTTTCTTTTTTCAATCTACTCCAAACATGACTACAAAGTAAACCACATAATCTACATGGCCTGTATTACTTATTACTTTTTAATAATGTAAATAGGTGAACAGAAGCATTATTGATCTTTAGTGTCTAAGCATTTAATCACTATTAATAATGTAGAAGGTTTTTATAAATATGTAAAAACAAGAGTACATTAAACTAAATGACAGCAGTAATTTGCAAAGCCAGACATTTCACTCACCATCGCTAATGGAGAATTGCATTTAAAAACAACATCTTACAAGGGTTACTGCAATCACTGACAGTAAGTCTGGCCAAACTCATTTATCTACTTAGTAACTATGAGAAGTTGATCCCCACATTACTCTTTGTCATGTGTCTTTATCAGATGTTGTTCAAAATTATGCCACGGATGCATTTTGTTTAGCCTGACATTTATGAAGAGACCAAATATAAAAGTTTGATTATAAAATTCTTCTAGAAAATTCACAAAGCTAAGCACTGCCAGGCACACAGTTACATCATAGGCGGTCTGGAGCTGAGGGACAGCGGTTCCTCAAGATGGGACATACAATGCCTGTCTAATGCATCGCTGTTTCCATCGTACCTAGGTCATTTACCAATTTTCTAGTGACATGTGTTTCTCTGTTGGCATTTGAGGTTTTCAACTCTGATCTATGGAATTTCTGTGGCTTTCCTTGAAAAGGTTTGATGACTATGTAGCTGGGGCTGATCACTTTCTCCAATTGTCTTTATATATTGGTTATCATTTTACCTAATTTCTGAACTTTTATTTTGGCTTTAAAATAGAGAAAAGATAAAAATGAAACAGAAACCACCCAGTGGTAATGCACACTTTAATCCAAGCACTCGGATGGTAGAGGCAGGCAGACCTCTGAGTTTAAGGCCAGCCTGGTCTACAGAGTGAGCTCCAGGACAGTGAAGGCATCACAGAGAAATCCTGTCTCAAAATGCCCAAAAAACAGAGAAAGATAAAAATCACATTAACAGAAGAAACAATATTCCTAACCATTAGTTTACTGAGTGGCTATGTATACTTCATGGCTAAACTAATATATACTTTTCCTTTAAGATTCAGCTAATAAACTCATATAAGAAGGGGTACCCTGATTTATGGTGTATTATGTACCACCAAACATGATGAGACTGTATTATTACATTTCTCACCTAGCATAATTTTCAAATACAGTTTTAAAATCTGAATGTTTTGCCTAGAAGATACCTCAGCAGTTTAAAGCACTTGCAGTGTGAGCCTGGTGACCTGAATTTCATCTCTGACACCCATACAAAAATCCAGATGGAGTTACTTGTGTCTGTAATCCTAGCACATCTATGGCCAGAAGCTTGTATACACAGAATAGAAGCAGACTCTAGAGAAACCCTGACCCCCCCAAAAAGCAGAAAGAAGCAACATCCAAAATGTTGTCCTCTGACCTACATACATGTGCTGTGTCAAATGCTCCTACCTATCTATTTATAACATACACACACACACACACACACACACACGCAGCACACATGCATGCACACACTAAATAAATCTATAAAATGTTAAAAAATTAAAACTCTAAAATCTCACAGCAGTGCTGCTGAACATAATTATAGAGGCCTCTTATAATATCCACACGTAACTGAAAGGTTCTAGAACTGGGATCAAACTTAGTACATCACTAAGCACGTGATACTCATAATGAACTACAAAGCAAAATGAAGTTAAACAAGATGATAGGTTTCCTCTACTTCTGTTAATAGAGCAATGGCTGCATTGTTGTTTGTTTTTTAGTTCATACTAGGATGTATGTTAATGCATATTGTTATCTCCGATTTATAACATTCCTTAATCAAGTTCTACAAGGATAAGGGAAAAGTCAGATTTCCCCATTCCACATTTTGAATATCTATTGCTATCTGGCAAACGTCTTCAGGTAATGGATTAAAGTGTTTTCTTCTTATTATCTCACAGGTCTATGGGTTAGAAATTCAGATATGATATGGCCAAGATGCCTTTTCTCTGTTCCATTATGTGTGGGGCCTCAGAATGCATCAAATAGCTGGAGGTTGAAACAGTAGGACAACAATTGGGAATCTTTCTGTGTACCTTCAGAATTTCGATAAGCTATTTGAGTTTCCCGATAGCATGGTGAATAACCAGCTCTGTGCTTGTCACAATTCTTATATTGTGCCTCTGCCCTATAAGAATGAGTGTCCCAAAAGACAGAAATGGGAGATGCCAGTCTCTTAATGAATGGGCATAGAAATTTTCCAAATGTCATTTGTGTCATACGCTACTGGACAAAGCCATCAAATAGCTCACCCAGATTCAAAAGGGAGGGCATGGGTCCCACTTCTTGATGAGTGAAATATGAAAGAATATTTAACTTTTTTTTATCTACCATGACATGTTCCCAGATCCTAACATATTGCCTCACATAAAGCAAGTTCAAAATTTAGCATTTCCTTGAGTGGTTTAGCTACAATGATTTTCCTTTTGAAACAGAATCTCACATAGCCAATGATGTCTCAAACTCCTGATGCCTTGGTCTGGACCTGGTGATTTCTGGCTTTAAATGTATACACCTCTATGCCTGACCTTGTTGCAGTGATCTTAAAATACAGGTGTTCTTTTCACATTTACCAATGAAATCAAACAATATTGGTTGCATAGAATGCACAGATATCATTAGGTACTTAAGTAAAACAATTCTCGAATGTAAAACCAGCCTAAAGGTAAGATTCCAAATCTCCAAACAACACAGAAGCAAAACTCATAAAAGATGATGTGATTATGTAGCAGTACTAAAGTAATCACTCATTTTTATCTTATAATGTCTTCCACCACTGTCACAACCTGCCAATAATTGACATCATTCATAACTGTGTACAAGCATCAATAATTCTTTCTACCTTCAGTGGGCTAGATAATCAAGATTTAGTGCCTAGAAAAAAGCTAGAAAATAAGGAACAACATCAAGTAGTTCAGAGGAATACTCCTGTTAACGTACTCATTTTAGCATGAATTATTTTCTTCTGACTCATTAGAAAACAAAAGAGGTACCCCAAAAGAATTTAACATCCTTAAACAGGAAATTCCTGCACTCTTCTTACCCAAGCTGTCTTCCTCTTTTACTGTATCCCATTCAATAATAAAAGCTCGATTAGTCATGATACCTGGTAATAGCCATAATTACTTACCATATCTTATTTAATAAAACATGCTTTTCTGCACTTGCTGAGCTGAAGATATATGCCATTTGAAATCCTATTAATGGCAAAACAAGTTATTGACTGAAGACTGAGGTTAAAGGAAGGTTGCAAGAAGATGAACACTGTAAGCAAAGTTGCCAGTGTGAAAGGAGACTGAAACCTAACAGTAATCACATATATACTCATTATTTTTAAGTATATGTTTTATGAAAACTAGTATTTTCAGAGTAATGTATGACTTCATTCTTCTTCAGAAGGAGATAACAAAGATATCACATTCCTCTGATATTCTTAATACAAAGCAATATCCTGATAATGATACATTTTTTAAGACCAGCAAAGCTTTGTGTTTACTCATTCCTTCTACAAATATTTCTTCACAAACTCTTCTGCACCAAAAATTGTATAGATGGGCATAAACATAAATAAGACAGTCCTTTCAGTTACAGAGTTTGTACTTGAGAGGAAGAAGTAGTCAAATATCAAGATCTAGTCATTATACATTATATATGTGTAAATATATATAATCATGTTGTATTCCATAAATACACTAAAATACTATGTTCCATTTAAAATTAAGAAATAATGATCTGGGGATATAGATCCATGATAAAGTACTTTACTAGCATGTTACAATCCCCAGGTTTTATCCTTGCCTCTGCAAAAATGTATCAAATAAATATGTATTTACTTAAAATAATTATACATTGAAATAAGTTTGGTGAATCTGGAATATTAGGTTTTTCAATGAACCTATTGTTCATCAACTCAGTGCTCTCAAGTTCAAGTTATTTGATGGAGGAGACAGGTAACCTAGCTTGCTATAAGACAAGAGGTATCCTAGTAGATACAACAAAGTCATTAAACCATAACAGAAATGAGATTGACCAACAGGTTCTCAGCAATAACACATGATGGAAGTAATTGGTTCTGCTGAACACAAAGAATTGCTAAAACTGACATAGCCAAGCAATTATTGATGACTTATAAGAAAAATACAAAGAATATTTAGACAGACAATGGGTTACCTTTATACAAGCAGATCACCCTTTCTTGGTTAGGGCTCTAAATTTTACTGCAACTTAAAGTTTTTGTACTAAGTAAATAAATTCAAAGAAAAGAATCACTCATGAAAAAAATTCCATTTACCATAATAAAAAAATCCCACTAACTACACTTTGGAGTCATATTATCATGATAGATCCTACAATTTCTTTCAAGGTAACCCGAATATCTGAGGATTGATAACCATTTCAGTTGTGATTTATGAACATTACTACATTTACGTGGTTCATTTGTTCATCCGGTGATAGACACTCTTCTAGGCTCTAGGCTATAGAGGACAATATCTTTTCAAGCATGGCAAGTAACACAGGCCATAATAAAAAAGAAATTGAGGAAAGAACAAGTACTGTCAAGTGAGATTTAAGGGAAAAAAGTCAAAGACCAAGAATGATCACTTTTGACAGAGTGGTCCAGAGAAGCACCCCTAAGGAGCTAACACTAGAGCAGAGTCTTCACAGTGCATGTCTGTATGCCAGATGATTAGGACATGAAAATTTCTTACCACTTGGACTCTTATACAATAGATTTTTACACAAGCTGAGCCTGCTATTCACTTTTAGGTGTCGTTAAAGTAAGATTGTGTGACATTATGTGCAATGAGAAGTAAAACAAAACTATCTTAAAAAATTACTACCTAGTAGTTATTATACAAGGTTTTACTTATAAATGCTCAAGGGCCCTTCCCAGGAGTACACTGATAAAATCTGAATCCCTCAGGCAAACTGAATAGGCTTTACAGAAAGAAAATAAGCTGTAGCCCTTGACTAGTTCATCATTAATGAAGGAAAACTGTAGCCAGTCTTCATCAATTAGTTAAACTCAAAAGGAACTCAATGTGTAGCAAACATTTACTGATTTAGAATTATTTTTAAAAAAGAGAAATAAAGAAATTTAGTACTTTATAGGGTTTTTGATGAGATACATTGTTATTACAATATTCAAGCATCCATGTTACCAGTTTTAAGATTTCATATGTAACTAACTCCCAGAATTCCAAAATATAGTTATTTGTAATTTCACTGAAGTACAATTTTGAATCCATATGCCTCCTGCTTAACTTTCTAATGAATTACTTATGAAAGCACTCTATTTGTTAATGGCAAGTTTTCAGATATTTTTTATCTAGGAACATGAAAAGCATCAGACCGTGTATGCAAGTAGTGGTTGGTAAACACACACACAAAGCAACAATTACTGAACAAACTAGTAGGCTAAGAACACAGGTATTGGCATTCTCAAATTTATCACCTGTTCACCTCGTTTCTTTAAATAAAAAAGCACTATTGATGACCTCCCCACATCTGGGAAAGATCTGTCAATATGCTTGTGCTGGGGGGGGTGTGGCTCCTTGTAATTGTGTCTTGACATCTTCCTTTTCCTGAGAAACCTCATTTGTTTATCTCCGATGCAGTTGTTTTCCTAAGTGGGAAGACGGGTTGTTGATGGTTGCTAATAAAGCACTTTGATCTCATTTGTGTGGAAGGTGTTACATGTGCGAAGGCAGGATCTCCTGATTTTCAAAAAGAAAACACATGTTCATGACACATTTAAAAAATTATAAAGTGCTGAAGGTTCCCAGATTTATAGTGCTGACTAGCTACTGAAATCAGCAGTCAACACCTGGAAGTACCAAAAAGAAAAAAAAAGTGCAAGTTTCACTGCTTTGAGAGTGTTCTTGGACAAGAAAGAATGAAAAGAAATTGGGGGGAGTTTTCAAAATGGTATTTAACTGATTATTATGAAAATATAAATTCAAATGTTCTGAGATACGAATTTTTAATTATGAATATCAGTAACTCTCTACAACTCATCTAAACACAAAAAAAATATTTTATTTTATTTTAGCTGACTGATTAAAATTCAAAGGCTCAAATCTTTATTGCTATGTCCTAGCCAGACTATGTGCTTTTGGTTTCTCTCTAGCTGATTCAAGATGTCATTTTGTTGTTAAGAGAAATTAGGTGGAGTATGTCTGACATAGTACTTGCTTCATAGTAAGTGCTTAGTGTTTTATTTATATAAAATGCATATTTATTATCAGACAATATGAGCAAATAATTTGGAAAGCCCAACTCAAACAAGTCACCATTTTCCCGGGCAATACCATTGATCTAAAATCTCTGTGAGGTGGTAGGAAGGAAGACAAAGAAATGTGATGGCCATTTTACAAAGTTGCTAAATGAAGCCAAGAATAATTCTGTTTCTTAGGAAATTTGCAGTGGCAATTACAAGGAAGCCAGAGCTAGAGCATAGCCATGCCTATAGCTAGGCCATGCCGTCCTCACAGCAGAAAAAGAATCCATGCCCAGGAGATGCCCAACAAGAAGGGCCTGCCCTATAGTTAATGACTCTCCATTATATGAAAGGCAGGTCCACAGAGAATGATAGAGAGGTTAATGAGGTTAACAAAGCCTCAGACGGCTGATTGCAAAGGTAGACCATTTGAGGAATGTTAGGATGATCAAAATGCAAGCAAAACAGAAACAAAAAAAATTAAAGTAAATGCACTTCAGACTATTCAAGACTTGCTGCAAGGGCTTACAGGACAAATATTTCAGGATTCAAATTCCAGACCAAAATAATCTTGTGTCTAAATGAAGCAAAGTGGCACTTACACAGTACTGAAAATGCAACCGCGTCATCAGTTTTCTTATTGCTTCAAAACACTTGATCTTTTTCCCATTACTTTGGGGATCGCAGGCATCCAAAGCAAGCCTACTTTTGACAAGCAATTACCAGGGCAGATGGGAAAATAGCCACCCTACCTCAGGGTGAGTGCCCCCATTTTGTTTTACTTGAAACATCACTAGCCATGAGGAAAATAATTCTGCTTAAAAAGCTATCTGCATTTTCCATCGTGACACCTTTCCCACTGCCATAGAATGTTGATGGACAATACTCCCAGCTGCTTTTAATGTTTCCCACTTGGAAAGTATTATTTATTTGGGCTAGGGAACAATGTACTAGGTGTAAGTCATCCTGCTCTATTTAAGCAAAAACTAATGAAATTTTCTTGGGCTCTCATATGAACATGCACTGCGCTCGCATTTTTGAACATGAGCATAGGTTTATGCTGCAGTATTAAGTGGTTTTGTCATGCTGTATTGACCTAGATAACATATCAAAAACATTGTGTATCCTCTTATTTATTTATTTATTTATTTATTAAAGATTTCTGTCTCTTCCCCGCCACCGCCTCCCATTTCCCTCCCCCTCCCCCAATCAAGTCCCCCTCCCTCATCAGCCCAAAGAGCAATCAGGGTTCCCTGCCCTGTGGGAAGTCCAAGGACCACCCCCCTCCATCCAGGTCTAGGAAGGTGAGCATCCAAACTGCCTAGACTCCCACAAAGCCAATACTCCTCCCACTAAAAAAAAAAAAAAAAAAAAAAAAAAAAAAAAAAAAAAAAAAAAAAAAAACTCAAATGTATTTAAATTAGGAAATATTGAACAGTGATTATATGATAATATATAAATTAGTAATGGGGTAAGCGTGCATAAATTAAGCATTTGAGAATTCAAATTCATTTTGAATTCATTTTGCCCAATGGCGCAGATATTGTTTAATACTCTGAAGCAGTCAATTATCAAACAAAATCTCCATGATGAGGATGTTGGCTTCTAATAAATGAACTGTAAGGCATCTGTCACATAGGAACCTCAAAGTAGTCTCTGACATCCTTTAAGTGTTGCCGTGAGGATATGACACAAGCATCATACAACTTCAGATTTGAAAAAAATAAAAGCTGAAATTCTATTAATTGTTTCTGAGCATGTGCTGTGCACTCCAGGCAACTGGAAAGACACAGAGGAGAAAATCACATAGTTCTTGGCCCCGGTGTGGTTCTCTAATAAGAAAGAGCAAGAGACTCTAACTGTCTTCCCAGACAGGCTATGACGTGTGCAATGACGTGACTATGAGCGTCATATAATGAGAACAATAAGAGAGGAAACATTGACACTTATCTCGAACCGATGAATTGAGTTAAAACATATTTCTATTTTATAACCTCTGGTTCTGAAGGTACCCCACAGTTCATGTGATAGTTCACCCATCTTTTGTTGTGACAATTTCAGGGTGACTTCCCAAATGCCAATTGTCGCAAACCTTTATCCGGAGGCTTTTATGGAAGAATTAAAACTCAAGGATTTCATAGTAGTAAGATTGTAAATTGTTTATTTTCCTGCCTTGCTATGGTTTGTGCTCTCCGTCTCCTTCCCTAGGAGTTTATACATCTTAATTGGCTGATTAGCTGATAGTCTGCTTTCACTAAAGTTTGGCCTTTACACATGCAGGATCCGCAGCACTCGGGAACTTGTTAAATCTGTAAGCTCTCGGGTCCCACATCAGACTTTACCGAATCAGATAGTCTGTGGACATGCCAACTGAAGTTCAATCTTTCCTTCAACAAACCCTCCAGGGTACTGAGGTATACATCCCATCAAGTTTGAGAATCACTGCCTTATAGGAGCGAAAGATTACCACAGAGGCGTTAGGACTGACATCCCAAATTGTACCCTGAAGACCTTCCTATTTATTTTGAGATGGCAATGAATAATGGAAACATCATGAAATCTTTGTTACAACCACTCAGAGGTATTTATATTCCAATAAGGCCCCAGAAGCAGTGTTTCACCCCGAATGACACAGCTTCCAGCTGCAGGATTTATGCTATGATTAACCCCTGTATAAGATGTGATAAGAATGCTCAAAGCAGGCCTCATTATGTAGTCTGTCTCTGACCCTTGAAGTCTTAAACAAACCGACGATCAATTCAGGAATTTACAGGGCAAAATTCAAACACTAGTGAGCAAAGAAGTCATGTGGCCTCTCCAGCCCTGGCCCTCTCAGTGTTCTTTCTTGTGTAGTGTTCAGCTTGTGGAAAGGACTTCGCTCACCTGTTCCTATGGAGCAAGTCCCCTAACCTGTCCACCTACTACTTCATCCCCAGCTAGAAAGGTCCTTGTTTTTTAATGTCATACTTCAAGGCTTGCTTATTATGCTCAGGTTAGCAACAAAAGCAAATAGCTGTAACTTCTCTGGCCCTAAACCTCATTTTCCTTGTGAAAGATTTTAATCAGAAATACAATGCAGTAAATTACATCTTCTTTCAGCAATTTAGTTTTTAACCTTGTTGTTCAAACCAACTTCTGTTCTTGAGGTTAATGTTGTTGCCAGAGGTGTCAAATGAATATTGGAAATTTTACAGAGAAGAAGACAAAAGACAACAAATAAGTACAGAGGAGAATAGAACCAAGGGTTGATTGAAGGCTAGAGATAATTTGACTGCGCCATGAAAATAGCAAATACAAAATGAATTAGACTTTTTGCATCAGAAATGTCTAACAAGCAGCTTGTTAGTTAAATAAGGCTCTCAGTAAAAATCTGTTCTTCAAATATAACTCCAAACACTTCGAAGATTCACCATTTAGTTAAAGTGAGGAAACACTTCCCTTGGGGTTGCTACCTTAGTATAGTGACAGCAGGCAGGCAGCTTGGAAACAGGCGGTATTCTCCAGAAAACAGAAAAAGAGACATTTGTGAGGGATGATCTTCCCCACATGTGTTTCTAAAGTCACACTGGACAAGCCATCTAAGTTCAACTTACCTTGTTCTAAGCAAGCATGGCAAGGAGATGTTCTTGTTAAAGATTTAAGGAAGCAAGGCGTCGCATCCATGTCCTATAGCAATCCAGCAAAGATGAAAAGCATGCAGTTCCTGGCATTGAGAGTGCATAAGCACAAAGCGCGTGCGCGCGCACACACACACACACACACACACACAAACACACACACACACACACACATGATTGTACTGGGCATATATCTGCTGGTGCAGAGCCAGCATAGGTACAGTCCAGACCATATCTTCTATCATCTGACTTAAAGACTCTGAAGATTTCTCTATGATATTGAATGGAGATGGTTTAGGGGAGGAACATGGATCCTTAAAGGACATGAATTTGAGGTTAAGCTAGTTTGGAGTTTTATTTTGTTCATTTTGCTTTGTTGTGGTACTGAGTATTGAAGCCAGAGCCTTATACATGTTACCACTGAGGTATACCCTCATCTTGTTTAGATATTTTTTTTTAAATAAGACCACACTGTATTGACAAGGCTGATCTTCAACTCCATATGTAGCCCAAACAGGTCTTGTATGTTGTGATCTTCTGGCCTCAGCCTCCTGAGTAGCTGGGATTAGAGGCCTGTGTTAACAGGCCGACCCTGAAGGGAATTTTGATATGACAAGCTTAACGTCCCAAGGGCAAGTCAAGTGGTTATGTCTATATTAGATACAATTGGAGAAATCCGGGTACTCTCTGGGATACAAAACAGGATGATACCACAATGGGAATAAACAAATGTATGCAAAATAGCGTAGGGCTTATCAAAGGTATGTCATGACCATGTACACCTCACTACTCAACCAGAGTCTTGAAAATACATGGGTTTCACAGGTTGCTAAAAACAACACTCAAAGCAAGTTATATAAATGGTACAGAAATTAAATATCCTCGGGGAATCAGTAAAAGGAGAACAGATAATGAAGTTCACAAAATGGCAACATAAAGGCATAATCAACTCTACTGGCCACTTGAAGCTGGGTACCATAGGGGAGAACTTGTACTCAACACTTTTTTGTTTTGAGACACAAAGTGCCTGAGAAGATTTTCCCCTAGTTTTCTATAGGCAATATCAGTCAAAGTTGCTGCAAATTAAGAAGAATGTTTTAATATTGTCCTTAAATTTAGATAATTTACACCGACACTGAATGGCTGATACTGGTCAGTGATTAGAGTAAGCACTAACTCAGGTATAAAAAGAGCTAAGAATTTTTCTTGTGAAAAAGTGGATGACATGTAGTGTGTAAATAATCAGAACAAATGCAACAATATTTTGGGGACCTTAGAGCATTTAAAACCTAACACATTACAAAAAGAGCTCAATACTGATAAATGTAAAATAATACATTATACGAAGCTTTATCATTCTGTAAGTTGGTGTGGATCATAAAATATGAGAAATAAAAAAATAGGGGAGTTGAAAGATAAGTGTGTGCACATTATGTATGAAGGATGGAGATTGAAATGAATGAGAAGAATGGATAGACAATGTCTTGAATAATGATGACTTTGATGAGTAGTTATCATACAAACCTGTGTGTGTCATAAAATATGAAAAATATTAAGAACCAGAAGAGTCAAAAGACAAGTCTCCTCAGAATGAGATACAGAATGAAGGAAGAGAGGAATCCAGGGAATTGCACAGAATAATGATAGCTTTTATAACTTTTCACTCACTGCCCTGGATCCTTCATAAATATAAGCTATATAGAAAATAAAAGTGCAACAAAAAACAAGGGACAGATCTGTGTCTGTCATAAAATATGAGACAATAATGCCAACCAGGCTTGACAAAATAAAAACAAAAATAATTGAGTCTAGTACAACTGTGGAAAGATACAATATCCAGATTAATGTGGGCAAATAAAATGAGTGAGCCTAGAATTGTGTTACCTAAATAGAGTCAGCAAGCACTAGCTAGGCATTCACATGGCCATCACGACTGTCTATGACCCCAGTTCCAGAGGATCCAATGCCCTCTTTTGGCTTCCATAAACACTGTGCTCATCTGGTACACTTATATACATGTAGGCAAAATACTGATATACATAAGAATTATAAATCTTAAAATAAGCTGTTACTATAGGAATGAAGAGGTTTTGTTTATTTTCCTTAATGTTACATTGGGTTTAGAATCAGATTTGTCTGATTTGTCAATAGTAGTTTAAAATCTAGATCTCAAGGACTGTGGGTTTCTTCTATGTTATAACAAATAGGATTTTAACATGAGAATGGTTGAGAATCAGACACGGTATAGCAGGTGTTAGTGTTCAATTTACAGGTCAATGATCTGTATCACAGAACTAGGAACATTGATTGGTCTGGCATCTCAGAATATACAAAAATTCGGGTAGCACTAATTATACTATTTCCCTTTGTGTAATACTTAATGTCTTGTAAAACATGCTGCAGACTGTTCTTGGGGAACTCCAAATAAGTCCTATCAACTTGACTTAGAATTAGTTTCTCAAACTGCAATAGAATTTAGAAATGAGGTTTATTGTCTAAAGCAAGCTGAGGTTGCTACCTATCTTCTTCATCTGGAGATGCTTTGGTTGTGTAGTTTCTGTTCTCAAAGTCTCTTCTATTACTATTAGCTTTCAGGCACTTGCCTCGAGTGTTGATTATATTGAAAGAATATAAAATCCCAGGGTAAAGTTATTAAAGTTAATCAGAAAATCTTGGTCCAAAAATCATGGCCCATCTCAATCTAAGATTTATCTTTCCAGCACACCATGAATCCTATGTAGTAAAGGAAAAAGAGACCATAATATTCAAGGCTTTAGCAAAATCATTGACATTATTATTTTTCCTTGACCTTGTCTGTTTGAACAACAAAACTCATAAACAAAGAGTTCAGAACTTCCAAAGCTAGAACTAGAATCTGATGAAAACTCTCCCCTCCTTATTACTCACACCTCCAACCAACAGCAGACCAAGGGAAAGTCCTAAATTTCAATCTATTCCATGACCCTAAATTAAGGTATATACTCCTAAAATGTGTTATAATTTTTCAGACAACTTTGAGCTGAAAAGCAATGGGCACTTTTATGACTGTATCCTTCAGAAACAGTCCTGTTTAGGAACTAGAATAAAATATCATTTTGACCAGAAAATGAAATTTATGTGTTTTAAAGGGAAGTATTCATAAGTGCTTTACTTAAATGAGAGAAGGAAAATATAATATCATTACAGAATACCGTATCTTCATTATAGGCTTCAAGTTCATCCAAGGTAGTGAGGAGAGGCTTCAGTAGATAAAGCACTTAGCATGCAAGCTGAGTTCAGGTCCACGGCATCCATGTAAAGCCAGACATCATAGCACACGTCTACAATTCCAGTGCCTCTATAACAAGAGGGCAGGTGAAGTTAAGGAAACCACAAGAGCTAGTAGGCCACATAATCTGATGCATACA
Source organism: Microtus oregoni (assembly GCF_018167655.1). Lineage (NCBI taxonomy): Eukaryota > Metazoa > Chordata > Mammalia > Rodentia > Cricetidae > Microtus > Microtus oregoni. The sequence goes on from NW_024544721.1 coordinate 3,507,900, forward strand.
GCAGCCAATAATTAGAGGTGCTGTCTCAAACAAGGTAGAAGGTGAAGGCCATTCCCCAAGATTATCCTTGCATCTCTATATGGAAGCATAACACACACCTACACCTACTAATGCACATTATATACACACACTGTGTCATCCATTTAACTTCACTTGCTTGGTTCTATTATCTAGACATAGTAGCTGGGCAGTGTGCATCATAAGCTTTAATATATTCATTCTTGTATGCATTGATGCATGGAAAATACACACAAAAACTGATACTGATGATTACATAAAATGGAAAGCCCAGAAAGAAGAGGGATGTAGGTGGTCAATAGGAACTTCAATCATAGCTAGAAAGCATTTGTATATTAAATAAAGTCATTAATTTTAATTTTGACAAGCAATAAAGTAAAATTGCATAAATAGAGCACTCTCCAAAGGAGATAAGCTCAGTACAGAAAAAAATGAAGAAACAGCATGTCTTCAAATAAAAGGTAAATTGAACAAGTAATGGAATATTGCTTTATGGATAAATTATGTAATAACAGAAATACATGTTCTCGATGTATCAGATAATACCAATAACATAATATTAACGTAAAATGTCAGAATTATGAATGATACCTAATATAATCTCAGTGTTGATGTGTAAAAAGCTTACTATCCACAAAATACTGTTAGTAGTTATTTCTGGTTGGTGAAATGACTGTTTTCTTCACTAGTCTTGAGTGTTTTCCGAAGTTGCTACAACTTGACATCTATATTCTTATTTTATCTTGCTTTTCTGATTCCCTTCGATCTTTTGTTGCAGGCGTGCCTGTGTAATTCGAGGCCAAGTGGTAGCTGTGGATGGAACCCCTCTTGTGGGAGTCAATGTCAGTTTCTTGCATCACAGTGATTATGGTTTTACCATCAGTCGGCAAGATGGAAGGTATGCCTTTTGCTTCTGTTCACTATAGGAGCAGAGTACTGACCTTTAGCCATAGGTAAAGCTACAGGAAGAGTAAGACCCATTTTCTTTTTCGCTATATCTAGAAAAGCAAATGGTGACATTTATTCCTTCTCTTTCCAATTTAGGACAAGCCAAATTTCTCCCATTACACTATTATTTTCAAGCCCTCCTGAAACACTGAGCATGTGGTCCCCTAATTCCATTTACAAATCTAACCTCAAATTTTAGGGACATGATGCCAATAATAAATGATGAAGTCTGGAATACATAGGCTGTTCTTTCCAAACATTTCAACTCTTTTAGAAATGGCCATGTAGAAAGATTTCCTCTAAAAGTTCGAAATCCCATCATGTTAATTAAGGGTTTCCCTGCTATTTGAAATGTAGTTCAGGGATAGCATGGTAGAATTGGCATGGGAAGGGCCTGCCTTTGATCCCTAGCATCACAAAAACAAAGCACCCTTCTGGGTCACCTATTTCCATAGTGACTCAACTGATTTGCTGGCAATCGTGGCCAACCCATGTATTGATATTGAGTTAATATCAAGAAACCAACCCTCTGACTTCTAATGATTTCTTAAGGTTCTCTGAGACCTGGGAAGCATGGCCTCAAAGTTAAGCCTTTTCACCCTGAGAAAGGATTTTCTCCCAAAAACATTTTTGTTGCTGTCACTTAGACAGACACTTGTTCAGAATCCTTGAGTCAATAGACCTATGTGTCCATCTTGAAGGTAGCTATTTATGACACTCAGGAACACTATAATAATAGTCTTGCGGTGCCCTAGTCTCCAGGTGGCTACCCTTAACATGTCCTACTCATAACAAACCACTTCGATACTCACAAAAGACCTGTTGGCTCAGAGCTTTATCACAGTGTGAGGGACTATCTTATTTCAAGAACCTACAATCAAACCTTATTAGTCCTGCCCACTTCAGAGATGCTAATTGCACAACCTGAGCTCTGCTGAATTTAGTTTTTGAACTGCCTGTCAAGAAAATGTGTGTAAAAATTAAAAGCCATAAAGAGAAGGTTTTTAACCTACTTAAGACAAGAAACTGGTTTCAGAGAGCTTAGAAATTATTTGTATGTAAATTACATTACTAAGCAGTCATCTAGTTATTATAACAAGCTTCACAAAGCTGTTAGGGAAACAATATTTCCTGTCAAATAGTCCATAATTAGAACTCTCTGTTACTTCAAGCGGACCTTTCTCTCATTTGGGTTGAATGACAGAATTTTGCACATTCACTCACCAGTAACTGATACATGAAACTACACTCTGTCATGCCATTATCCTGAATCATACATATTACTTGAGAAAAGAATTGTTTGACTTCTTATGACCTGTCATGGAGGTGTGATTGGGCTTCAGCTTGAGTCAATGCTTCATTTTATCTTTATAAAAGAATCTAAAAGAATTTTGATGTCTAAAATATCGAAAAGATTCTATTTCCAGATGACAGACAACATTATAGAGAATAATTTTTGTTGACATTTGTACACTTTGTGTTTAAAATGCCAAGACCCTCCTCTGATGAGCTTTCTGTGAAAAGTAGGTTTATGTAAATGAGAGATACTAGCAAGAGTCCCCTCTGGCAATGACATTCTTCTTGGGATTCATAAAGAGTGTATACATTCAAAATATGTACCCTAAATGCCATCCAGACTGTCCCATTAGCATTTCTCAGACTTAATGTGACTGTGATAAGATTTTCCTTTTATATGTCTGCTTGTTGCTACCTCAGACTAAGAACATTTCTAAAGTACAGTATCATATGTAAAATACATCCAAAAATAAAGATTATAGAAAAGCTGATATATCATGTAGATACCAAGTAAACAAAGTGTGAGGTACAAGATTCTGGGAAGACCCTATGTCTCCATATATCAGTCCTACAAATCTACTGCAGTGCTCGCAGATCCTTCCAGCAGCATCCCTATCTTGGGGAACTCACTTCTGCAAGCTTATGTCAAATAACATTTCTATGTGGACTACAGATTGCCTCCATTATTAACAAATTTCAAATTGACAAAACCTTTCCTAGAGACATGGAGAAGATCCAGGATATGAGACAAAAGCAAAAGGAGGAATGATGATAGAAGACTGAGACCTCTGTCTAGACACTCAGATGGAAGTCTATATACTCATCTAGAAAAGGACAAGAGTAGCAGAAAATAAAAGTCAAGTCTAAAGAGAGCACGAATTTGCATTAGAGTTTCCTGTATGCCAAATATGTTTATTAATGTCATTATCTTGCTCTTCATAATAGCCCCTATGGGTTATTATATCTACTATTTATATCTTCTCCTTTGGGCAAAAGGCAAAATTTACTGAGATTAACACAGGTGGTGAGGATAGAGCCCAAGATTTCAACTCAGTCTATCTTGTTCTTTCAATGATTTACCACCTTCAGTATAGAAATGGAACTCATACTCAATACAGAGCTGAAATAACTTTTACAAATAGGTACCTGAGAAACATTAGATGTTTCAGGAACCTTCTGTCAAGGTTGGAGGATAAAGGCATTTCCCTCTGATCCACCCTGATTGATGGATATCATAAGACATCATATAGGTCTCGATAATTTTCCACCTATGAACAGGACTGGTTTGACATCTTATAGATTGATGAAAATCTGCAAACAACCATTCGTGGGGCTTTTACACTTACTGTCATATAACATAAAAACATTCTTAGTAATATGTAAGTGGAGGGGATTTTGGATAAGAAAAATGTCAGAGAATAAGTTATTCTGAGGGAATTCTGCTTGGCATTGCAAAGGTTGACGTTAATTTTAGGGCATAGATCTGCCTTCTGCTTCCATGTCAATGAGTAAGCCAGACAATATTTCCTTTGTACAGCCAGGTGGGAAGAAGGGAAAGGAGAGTCAATACTCTCCAAGAAAATAGAGAAAACAGAATATTTATATGTTAAGTGTAGAGAAATCTAACTTAATTTTTATATATGTATATATATATATGTTTTATTTCTGGAAAACATATATATATATACATGTCTTTGTTTTATTTCCAGAAATAATGCATTCAATTATAACAGTAGCTATAAATATATAACTACAGCTCATGGAGATATAAAAATCAGCCCAAGCAGAGTTTAATATAATAGAGATGATAGAGTTAAAACTCAAACTCCATATATATATTGAGATATATATATATTTGAACTGATTTCAAGAATTGGACTTATTGTGGAGTCTGCTCATCTAATATCTATAAAGCAAGTTGATCCACTGAAAACTTAAAACAACTTGCGCAGGACCTGAAGAAGCTTCACTTAGTTTGGTTCTAAGTCTTTGAAATGGTTGACTAGGACCCACTCACATCATCAAGGAAATCTCTATTACTTAATGACAAGTGGTTGTAGAAATTAACCTTATCAGCAAAATATCCCCATACCAAAATATCTCCCCCAATATTTAAGATTTATATTTGGTTGAGTAACCAAGTTTCATAGCTTAACCAAGTTGAAACAAATACCATAAGAAGCCTAGAGGAAGATTTGAGAAGAACTCAAAAGGCAGTGACTCTTCCTGAAAGTAATCAAAAGCTAGCCTACAAGTTATTTGAATTGCAACCAAAAATGTGTAGAAAATTTAGTAGGAGAATACATCTAATTTGAGGACAACACTAACATGTGCTGATTCCTAGCTATGTACTCGACACTTAAGTGTCTTAGTTGCGGCAGCAGCTGTAAACATAAATTTATTGGATCCATTATGAATAATATATAACTACAGTTCATGGAGATTTAAAAAAATAACTCAGACACAAAGTTAATATGATAGAGAAGAGACCTAAACTGAGATGTATTTAAAGTCAAACTCATTCTTCCCACAAAAAAAGTGGCTGCTCTCTTTGCTTACCCTTTGTAGAAACACAATATTTCCTAGATAGCTATGTTATTACTTGGATAATCTACCTTTTGGGTCTTTATATTTGTTATTGTTATTGTTTGTTTTTTTCAATAAATAAGCACTCTAGACATAAGGAGTTAAGGCTTAATGTTTGTACAAATCAAGTGCATTTGGCAAAGGACACGAGGTCAAGTCTACGTACAGGGTGATCAAAAGGAAAGATTTCCTGACAAACAGTATTGGACTTTCCCCCATGACATTTGTCTTAAACTGCTTCTATGTTATCATGAATTCACCCTCTCTGTCTAAAGTACAAGCTGTTTGGATTTTCTTCTTAAATTCACATCAAGATTATTTCCTAACTTGGTTCTTAAATTCTCCTTTGGGAATTTGTTTTAATATTACTGCTACTTTACTTAAATAGCAACAATAAAAACATGATATTATCCATCCTTGGCTACTAGTCATTTTCTTTACCTGGAAAATTTCTTCAACAAGAGATAAATGGTAATACTTGACTTACCCTAATAAATGTCACATAAAGGAAGTGGTAAGATGTCCATAATTTAGTCAGTTTCCCTATCAGGTTTTTTAGCATTGAAGAAGTGTTTTTACTGAAAGACCTTTTCTAATGTAAGGAGATGCTTATATTGTTCCCTTATGTACTTGCAGTGCTTTGACTATTAAGGAGCATCATATTATCTTTTATCCATTTTTAAGATATAATGATAATGATTCATCATTTTGTTACTTTTTATCATATTCCACCTTTTTGAGTGCTTTCAAGTACATTACCTCAAAGACATCATTATACTTAAAAAAGAAGTGAGGTGAAACCATCAGTGCAGAATGAAATGAAATCTGAGGCTTTTATGCTCTGACACAATAGTCTTGTCAGGGACCACTTCTGTTGCGGGACATAGTTGGTTTACAGAAGAGAGTCTTCTTTTGTTCAGAGATACAGAAGAGCTGGAGGCAGAGTTGAGCAGGATAAGTTACCAATTGTCTTACAATAAGAAGTCAGAATCAGAAATCCTAAATATGGAATTCAGGCACAATCAGGAGCAGGAGATGGTTGTCAGATGCAGGAGGTTCATGCATGGTTTAGTTCAAATTTCCCTGAACACTTTTCCTGTGCTGGTATGTTTCTCCCAAAATTGTCTTAGAGACACTAATTTCTGACACTATATTTGTATCCCCGAAAAAGACATTTAACCTTTAGCTCTTTCCTTTTATACATATGTCTAAAGAATATATGTTTGCACATATTTGTAAATATATCTATATACTATATATAGTTACTTATAAAATTTTCAGGATGAATATGCATATTTGAAATACTGCAAAATTTAGCTAGTCATCCTTATATGTTCCTTAACACAAGTGAAAGCAGTAATTTCAGATTTGGATTTATAAGAAAAGCTTACAATTATTTAGTTTAAGACAATATTAAATTGGATTTTTAAGTCTGGTGAATATCAACTACTGATACAAAATCCCATATCAAATATCTACTGAGTGATAAAAAGAAATCATCCATGAAATGAACAGCAAGTGAATAGAGATTTATAAAACAGAAAATAAAAGTGGAAATAATTTTCCAAAAGTAAGAAATAAAGCTATAATTGAACTATTTTTTATTTTAAAATTTGTTATATTTGAACTTCTCATATATTCATCGTGTTTCTCCTAATTTTTCTCCTCCTTCCCCTCCTCCTCTTTTTCCTTCTCTTCCTGCTTTTGGTTCTTCTTAGCTTTGACCTCGTAGCCATTGGTGGTATCTCTGTTGTCTTACTTTTTGACCGATCGCCTTTCTTGTCTGAAAAGAGAACACTCTGGTTGCCTTGGAATCAGTTTATTGTGGTGGAGAAAGTAATCATGCAGAGAATTACTGCAGACTCACCATCCTGCGATATTTCCAACTTCATCAGCCCAAACCCTATTGTGCTTCCTTCGCCACTTACATCATTTGGAGGGTCCTGTCCAGAAAGGGGAACTATTGTCCCTGAACTACAGGTAGGTATATTGGGCTTCAAAAGTATAAAGTTATAGTCATTAGTATGTTTAGCAATGTATTATGGCTATTTTTTTCTGTCATTCTCACTGTTCCTAAAATATGGGTCTCTTGATTTTTTTAAAAGAAGCATTTGAATGAAGTCTTTCTAATACATTATTGGCAAGGATATTAGTGCAGTATCTGTGGCCTGGAAATAGCAAGATGAACTAGCTGTCAAGAGAAATGGTCAACTTTGACCTAATTAATACAGTGCCCTAAAAAACATGGTGAGCTGGCTTAATAGTGATAGCAGTATAATCGATGATCTTGAAGTGTTTGTGGTTCTAAAATTGAAGCTTCTTTAAAAATCTGCTTTTCTTCCATTGTGCGGGTTGTATTTATTGTTGTTGTTCTCAGAAGTCATGGAAGTTCTTGTTTAGCTGTATTTAGTAAAGGTGGTTTTCTAGCCTGGAGTGGGTATGCTTTGTACAAAATTGCTTCTAAGTATTTGAGTTTTAGAGTGTAGATTTCCTGAGAATTATTATTTATCGCAATTCAGTTTTAAGCCACTCCAACAGTCATAATACCATTCCTAGACGATATTATAGAAACATTCTAATGCTATTTAAAAGTGGATGCCAAATAAATGGATATATAAGTCGTACAGATCCAAAACTCAAGAAGTGTACTCCTAAAAGAGTTTAATGGACACTCCAAGATTGAATTAACTTTTATTACATCACAACAGCCTCAAAAGCTCTCAGAATCCCCTACTAAAGACGCCCCACACAAAGATAACCGTCTCTGGGAAAAGCAACACAAAGTGTTGGCTGTCTTGGCTATTCTAACACTTTTCCTTAGGAAATAAGAAAAACAGGAAAGTAATGAGTATATCTAACTGGCATACTAATTCTTCCACAAAGAAAAAACAAAGGTTTTCAAAAATAGAATTATGTATTTCCTTATGCAAATAAATACTAAGGTAACAAATGTGTTAACTACAGTTTAAAGAATTTACAAAGCCAGTGGACAATTTTAATGTGAGACATATAATGTAGAGGAAATAATGCTGTACAAAGAATATAGAAGAGGGACTGAAGGAATGACTTGCAGTTCAGTACACTTGTTATTCCTCTTGAGGATTCAAGTCTGATTTCCAGCACCTAGACTTGGTAGCTCACAATTGTTTATAACCCCAGCTTCATAGGATGGGATGTCCTCTTCTGGCCCCCCATGGGTACCTGCACTCACATGTACATACACAGACACATAGACAGACACACACATACACACACATCATTAAAAATAAGACAAATTTAAAGGCTTTACAAGAGAGAATAGGTCATTGGAAAAGTATGTGTTGCTTTGTGTTTAACAATCTATTCTGTGGACTTTACATGCAAATATGAAGAAGCTGAAGGATAAAAAGTACTTTGTTAATAATAAAACAGGACACAAACAATATTTACGTGTACCACATCATCTTAAATTTACTGAATAATATGGACGCTTCAGCTATTCTGTTTTGAAAGATGAAAATGATGGAATAGAAGATTCAATTTTAGTTACCAGTTTTTGACATTTATTTCTATCTATAGTAATAAACAAATAAGTAATAGCAGTTAATTTACAATGCCAAATGGCATTTTCACTCTGAAACCAATGTTTACTACAAGATTTACAGAGGAATTAGTGGGAATTTTCTTTTCTGTCATTGGTGCCAAGTTAGAGAAACTTATACCCAGCCATTTGTACATACAGTCACAAAGAAAAATGTGAAAAATAAAACTGTGATTAAAAATTTGACCCCCAGATCATTCCAAAGCTCCAATGTAAACAAACATAATGGTTTCAATAAAGATTAATTCCAGGGATCCCATAATCTTTGTCATTAAATATCACTTGCTGAACCTGCTTCTGCAATCCTTCCTCTTAGGATACCCATCCTAAATAGGCAATTGATTTGAGATATGTGAACCAAGTAAGGATGTGTGTTTGTGTGTGTGTGTGTGTGTGTGTGTGTGTGTGTGTGTGTGTGTGTGTGTGTGTGTGTGTGTGTTTATATAAGTAGACGACCCCTTAATAGAACTCAGAGCATGGAATTACTTGACATTCAGCAGTGTGATCTTTCCCAACCTTTGCTAAGCAAATTTTGGAACACCGATGAAAGAATAAAATTGTTCTTTTACAATCATGCCTGGCGGTAGAAGATGAGAGCAATCTGTAGCATTGGCTGTATTTCTCATTCTTATTCAGATTTGATGGAAAATTAAAATTTTGGTCACCCAGTCTCCTAAAAATCTGGAAATACATGACTTGGCATCAGTAGATCCCAGTATTCACTGGCCTTTAGTCTGGTTCACAGACAGCAAAGCATATGTTAGCTTCCTCTACCTGTGGCCACTGGAAAGCTAATTTTTGTTTTGTTTTGTGTATTTCAATTTTAGGTTGTACAGGAGGAAATCCCAATTCCTTCTAGCTTTGTGAGGCTGAGTTACCTGAGCAGTCGAACACCTGGGTATAAAACTTTGCTACGGATCATTTTGACACATTCAACGATTCCCGTGGGCATGATTAAAGTACACCTCACAGTAGCTGTGGAAGGGCGACTCACACAGAAGTGGTTTCCTGCTGCAATTAATCTTGTCTACACATTTGCTTGGAATAAGACAGACATCTATGGACAGAAGGTTTGGGGCCTGACAGAAGCTTTGGGTATGTTGAAATATTTCTGTTTAAATAGCAGTATTTTGCTTACAAAACAGAACATACTAGATATGCTTTAATTTGATTTGGAATATTAAATGATTTTTCTTCCAGTTAAGAAATATTAGGTATTCTTTTTCATGTAAATACATACTTTGGACCTGCTTGGAATTCCACTTTGATATATTGTTGCTTAAAAATTATTTTAGTTTCATGATAGCAACATACCACAGGAATCACACAATATCGAATTTATCTTATAACTGTCTCCAGAACTGAATGTTGCCTTATAACAGTGACCTTTGGTGTGGTGTTCTGCAAACCTTGTTTTTGAATTTGACATTTAGACTGTCATTTCCACTTAGAAACTACAAAATTCTAACATATAGGCATCTCTACTTGTTATCATTTATGTCTAAGATGGTTATACTCCATTAACTTATTGCTTCAGTAGGTTAAATAAAGAAACACCATCCTGATTTCCTATTTCTTTTGATTTTCTCTAATCTTGACAGAGAATGTTAGCATACAGACTAGAAATCTAGGGACAGATTGGAAGCTGACTCTCTAGAGGAGCTGTTTTCACATCCTTCCTTGGAAGTGCTTGCTGTGATATGACCCCACATAGCTAAGCAATACATTTCAGACTATAGCATATCAAATTTTTCTCCTTTTTCCAAAGGAAAATGAAAAGATCTGGTGTCTTTTCTCTGCCTAGTTAAAATTCAAATATTTGACTAACAATTTAATCTATGTTAGACTTTATTAGAAAACAAGGAGCATGGGCAGGTTTGGATTACCTCAGTCCCTTCAACAAGATTTCACTGCTTCCCCCAACAGGGACTGGATCTTACTTATCAGTGAGTGTACCCCTACTGCTATACTAATGACGCTCCCTTTCTCTCGTGTATCCAACTACTATTCTGATGACTTTATTTATCTTGCATTCAGATTCCTATTCGAAAGAATATCAATGTACATAAGTCAATGTACAGCATAGAAAAACTGCAATGCCAAAACTCTACCAGCAAGCTAATTTCCACTACACTTCTGGTCAGCCAATGTTCATTCTTTCTTGAGTATAGCAGTTATAAGAAAGTTCTAGAGCCAAACTCCTTCTCTAGGTTCAGTCTATTTTCCTAGTGAGTAGCCAGCTGTCTCCAAGCCCTCTCTGATCTCTTCATCATCATTCTCTCCCTTGCCCCTATAAGACAAGAAGACTTCCCAGTACTGTCCATTACTGCCAGTCTGATTGTTTTCCACTACTAGTTTTTTCTTTAGCTTTGCCCATACTGTCATTCAATCTCCTAGTAAGCACTGCCTGAGTCCTTCTGTGACCATGACTGATATATACTCAAAGCCCCATAATTGGCGACTCCAGATACTAGCGTGTTTTGCTAGTCAGAACAACCCAAAATTTCTTACATTTCTCTATAGCTTTTATTTTCCAGTTATTTATGAACCTCCTTAGACCCCTCCTGAATGTAAAGGTTAGCTTAGTTGTTGGTGTTGCCATTAACTGTTATTTTCTTAAGCTGCAACATGCACAAATTTATCCAACATCCTGATGAAGAGCTAACTATTATGATTTCTATTATTTCCTCACAAGATTTATATACATGAAGCTCAACCTGATTTCAGAAAAATAACAGCTTTGTTGGGACATAATTTACATATCTAATAAAACCTTCCCTACATTTATAGAAGGCAATTTGCACAGTTCAAAATGTTCTGCAGCCATCACCAATATCTAAATCCAGATCATTTTTGTCATTACCCCCCACAAAGCCGCTCAACATATTAGCAGTTGTCTTTCCATCTCTCTCTTCTCTGGCCCTGGAATCTGTTGATCTCCTTTTTGTCTTCTTATGCTCCCCTAATTTGTATTTTTCAAACTGATAACACCATACAATAAGTGGTCTTTTGAGTTTGACTTCTTTCACTTGGCCTAACATTACCAGTGCTCATCCATGTAATCACATATAGCTGTGCTTCCTTCCATTTTTTGTGACTGATTAATATTCTATTATAGGCATACACCATACATGTTTGTCCTTTTATTAACTCAAGGACATTGGCACTGTTTTCACTTTCTGTCCTTTGAGTAGTGTTCCTATAAATCTTTGTGTAGAGGTATTTATTTCAATACATGATTTTAATTCTTTTGCATATATACATAGATTTCTGGACAGTGTGCATACTGTGTTTAAATTACCAAGAAACCACCTAACTATTTTCTTCAGTGACTGCACAATTTGTTTGCACGTGTATGAATATGTGCTGGTATACGTGGATACGAATGTATATGGAGGTTGATGTCAAGGATCTTCCTCAATAACTCCTTGTCTATTGTTTTTGAGATAGTATGTATCAATCAAACTAGAATGCACTGATCTGGCTAGTTCACCTATCTAGCAAGCCCCAGGGATCCTCCTGTCTCTGCTTCCCAGCATTGTGATTATAGCACCAGACTTTGCATGTAGAGTTACAGGATTGAACTCGGGTCCTTGTGCATGCATAGTAAGCATTTTACTGACTGAAGTATCACGCTAGCTTCTGACTGCACCATATACTAAACCTCAGTTTATACATGAATTGCATCTCTTTAAATATCTCCATCGATAAATATTCTAAGCCTTCTTTTTTCTCCTTAATCATCCTCAATGAGGGATTTACTAATACACTTACCTTTAATTAAGGAAACATGTAAACCACATATATAAACAAAAAATGTGTAGATTATGATGTTGACGTTTTCATTCCTATTGTTCACCTGTTTGTCATTCTGACTGCAAAACAGCATTAATTAAAATGCTATCTGGGAGATTTTGGAAGTACTAAAGGGAAGGGCAGATATTTGTAAATGTAATCTCAATTTTTAAGTAAAATAGTATTAATAAATGTTATTCGTTTTTTCTAATGCTAGTGACAGTAATAAAAGCTATGGGTAATGAAATGTCTTGAAAATACCCAAAGTGTAAAACAAGACAATGGTTCTTTATACACTTAAGGGAAAACTTTCAGAATGGAGCAAGGAAACTGGCAAAGCTCCCTAAGAAAAAGCCTAAATAATGGCACAAATAGTAACTAAGCTAGAATATAGATTATTTGCCTTGTAGGCAATGTCCCTGTTAGCCATGATTTAAGGGTCTGGTGGCTAAAGAGACTTTATTTACTACATATCCTTTAGCACCATCCCTTTTTTCTTAGCTTGAGAAAGAAAACAGGTGCTTGGTTATTTCAGTGTTCACCACATTTGAACCCGTTTTAAAAGCATTTGGTTTGTAAAAAAGATTAGTCAAAAAGGAAAAAGAAAACATCAATCTTTATTGAAGGAAAAGTCTAGTTTATCTTATATTTATAGATTTCATCTATAATCTATGTTGGCATATATCTATAGATTAAGTATATTCATGCCTTATCCTAGCCTGTTATTTGTGTTTTCTTTTCCTTACAATAATTTCAATATGTTTAATGAAAATATAATTTGATCACTTTCACTCCTCTCTTTCCTTCTTCTAGTCCCTCCTAGCTACCCATTCTCAAACCCCTTCCATGCCGCCCACTCTCAAGTTAATAGCCTCCTTTTCTTTAATTACTAGTGTGCAATCAAACAATACAAGTAAATACAATTTTCTCCCTCAATCTTTTCTGTTTGTGTGTATATGGTTTCAGGGCTGACCACTCTGCATTGGACAACCAATGCGGGGGGGGGGGGCGGGGATCTTATCCCTAGAACAAGTAAATTCTTCTTCCATCATAGAAAATGAGATAATTTTCTAAGAATGGTAAGGCAACTGAATAAATGATATAATAAAATTGGAGAGTCAACTACTCTGAAGGATTGTGAACCCCTAAAGAATACACCAAAAACTTGAAGAGATAAATGTATGGAGGCATTTTTATTAAATGTGTGATTATTGAGATTCTATGTCCACATCTAGAATATACTCTGCACATTTACTTGCAAACATGGCAGTATTTTATAATTACTGTACTACTATGAGTGTAAATAGACAAAGTTTCCCATCAAATAATTACAACGGTGTTAATATACGGCATTGCTCAGATTGCTTTTAAACTCAAAGTGCTTAATTGTAGCTATTTGGTAACATAAATATAACCACCCCTCTATAAAATGTCCACCTGTCACTTCTAAGTATATTATGCTGCATGACAAAAGAGAATTAAGATTACAAACAAATTTTAGTTTGTCGATTAGTTTTGAATATATGATTAGATATTGCCCTACTTTGTCTAGACCACATAATATCAGAAAGCTCTTGAAAGTGAAGAGAAAGATGAAGAGGTTAGAGTTATAGAAAGGTATAACTATGCAATAATGACATCGACAGATAAGCAGTGTCTATTTTGAAGAAGGGGTATGGAAATCACAAAATAAGGAATATGACTGGCCACTAGGAGATAGCTGGGAAAGACAGATATGGTATGTACCCTTAAAGTCTGTAGATGTTAGTTCAGTTCGGCTAACATCTTGGATTTTGTTCATTGGGACCCATTTTAGACTCATGACTACTTCAACTATAAAATGACAAATTTATTTTATTTGAATTCTTTTAGCATGTGACACTTTTTCACAGTAGCAATAGGAAATTGATATAAGCCTTTCCATCATTCATAATGTTCTACTTATACCGAGGATTTTGATTAAGGCCAAGAAGGACTCAACTCTTGTTCCTTCTCGTACCAATTAACTGTCAATCTATGGCCCACTGATTTCAGGATGATGGACTAAGAGGAGTCCAAATTTAAATAAGATGAATTTGAAGTGATGGAGACTATCTAGGTTGAAATGCTGCTTAGTTTGAAATGTGGCAATCTTGCTTGGCACGTGGCTCAGCTGTGGGGATTTGGTATGATATCTAAGGGCCAGAATGTCACAAAAGAAGAATAAACTATTGAAAGACAACCAAAATGGAAAGGGCAGTGTTTAAAATCCTAGGCTATCCCACCATTTTCCACAATGAAACAGACTTTGCAGCTGGTATAATACAAGACTGAATACATTACCAATAGGGATTTTGTGGACTCTTTACTACAAGAAATATTGGTGGCAACTGATAAGATTTATTAATCCAAGTACACTATTGATCAAGCAGAAGAAGAGTAAAACTCACCCTAAGGTTCACTACAAAAGCCAAAATCACTGATTCATCCAGCTTAAAGAATTTGCTGTCTGATTCATGGACAAGACTGCCCTGCTGAAAACTCCATGTGAGCATTTGAAATGATTTGGACCTAGTGCTTCATTCCCTGGCTCTAAAGAAAGTACAATGTCTAGAAATCATTGTATTTTATTTAGTTTCCTTCCCAACTATATGGCTTGCAAAACAGTATTTTAAAAAGTCACTATTGTTAAGTTCATGGTGCTGTTAAAATTCTAGAGATGGTGTATTTAATGTGACGAACTGGCTTGTTCGGGGCCTCTGATCTACATCCATTATATGAATTTTGTCAAAATAATTCCCTATGTCTGCCTGTGTCTGCATCTATTATCAATGTATAATAATGCATTCTGCCTGGCCTTCATTTTAATTAAATTAAACTGCAGAGGTTTAAAGTCCTGGAAGTTCAGGAAATCAGCCATCTGCCTTTAGTAGCACTGCTATAAACAATCCTATTTTTCTTCAAGGTTATTGGCAACAATGATTGCAAAATTATTTAGTACAGTAGTTTGGCAAGAAAGAGTGGTGTTTCTGCGAGAACTAGACTTCTTGAAGGCTCACAATGCATAGGAGTCCGTCTAAATTGTGTTAGAGAGAAACAGGGGAACATTAATAGTAATAGGTGCTAAGCTATGGCTGCTTTGTGCACACAAAACATTCCTGAGAATGATGCTTTAGTGTTCATAAATTTTCCTTCAGTAAAACTTAAGCAAGCTGGGAAGCCACGAGAACAGTACCCACCGAATATTTTAATAATAAATGGGGAGTGCTTTACAATTTGCAAGGTACTTTCACATACATTATTTCATTTTAATCCATATAGCATTCCTGCTTGGTAGGCATGGCAAAATTAATAAGGTTTCCAATATCCAGAGGAAGAACCAGGTTCAGAAAGAGCCAAAAAGCCTGTACAGAGACGGAATTCCAACTCAGATCTTCCAGTCCTATGTGTCTTTTCTTCTTTCATTCTTGATCCAATGAGAGAACACCCCACTTTAACAGCACCCAATTCTATGCCCCAGTGGCTTTCTGTCAGAAAAGCTAGCATAGATAATAATCTCTCATCATTTCTTTCCACTGATTAATTCATAATTGCTAACTGAGAGCAGAACTGTGTTAGACTGTCAACTTTATAGGCACAGTGCCCAGGCTTTAAGTTTTTTAAGGAACAATTACATGCTTGCAACTTTAAAGCAAAGTATGAAAAAGCAAACCAGAAAAATCACGACAAATAAATGTTAAGTGAGTGGCTGCAAAACCAAGCATTATGTCAGCTTTTAAGCTACTACTAATTTTTTTAAACTTAAATATGAAATGTTTAGTGTGGGATGTAAGTTATGGCCATTTTAATATGAGATAGAATCTCTAAAGTAAGAAAGTCTAGGACTTACCCTAATACTCTGGTAAGCAAGTACTATGTGTCCATTTCAGTCTGGTTAAACTCATGGTTAGATCGTAAAACTCATTTCATGAGTCTAGCAGCATTTTGGAATAATAGAATATATTTATTAGGTAATAATAGGACAAAAGTGACAAGAACACAATAGAAAGTATCAAAATATGATGCATAGGAACACTTTATTTCAGTCTGTGCATGTGTGTGTGTGTGTGTGTGTGTGTGTGTGTGTGTTACCATATGTGTATATGTATTGTGGGTCAAAATCAACAAACTCTTTCATGTGACATTCAGGAGTAAAAATTTGAAAGTCATTTGTAGGATAACAAAATCTAGAGACAGAAAAAAACATGTTTTAGCAAAACATACAACTTACCGATCAAGTCAGCATCTTCAACTATTCTTGCCTTCAACTCCTTTCTCCCAACATATCTCAAGATATTACAACTATAGTCCTTCAAAATTGGGTGAGAACATACTTTATCTATCAAAACTAGGTGCTTTTGAGAATAAAAGGGTTTTTCTTTTACATCCCTTTTACTCAAGCACATTTTTAAAAGCCCATTTTCAAAGTGAGTCTCTCTCTTGAATCACCTACCCAAACAAAATTGTCTAAAAACTAAAGGATAGCAATCTTTTGTTTTACCTTTTACTAGGTGAGGTTGAGAATAATTTTGGTTCTTTATTTTTGATGCACTGGGAAAAAAGTGACTCCAACCAATCTGACCTTCTTTAAATTTCATAAAAGTGCCAAGTATCAAAGTGTGCAACACATGTTACTCTTTCTGCCTAAAATGGTTTTCCCTACACAGATAGCACCCCCCCCAAACTAATGCAAGGTTAACTTTCAATTTTTCTATGTCATGATGTTACAGAGGCATAAAAGCAATGTGCATTTAGAAAGAGCCATACTTTGAATTTTGATGTTTTCCCTGCCTAGTGATATGCAGTAGTTATCACATGCCCTTGTGTTGCTGGGAAGCAGCAGAAAGCTGTAGTTCCCAGTTAGTCACTGAATTAAAAGAGTAAATAACTGATCTTATATAGTAAGCTGTCTTGCTAAGTTCTGAAGTACACAAGGTTAAGTGTATTAAATGCGTTTTTTACTCCAAATATTTTCAGCTTGCAAACACAAGCCCTTGTTAGTCAAAGTGATCCTATGCAGTACCCTCCTTTCCTCTTATCTGTGGTTTCACTTTTCTTGGTTTCAGTTATCCAGTGAACTGAAGTCTGAAAATGTTAAGTGAAAATTTCTGGAAATAAATACTCCATGCCGTTTTAGACTGCATGCCATTCCGAGCAGCATAATGATATCTCTCGCCATTCGATCTTGCCGAGACAGGAATAATTTAGGGCAGTGAGATGGCTTGGCTAGTAAACTGCTTGACATGCAAGTCTGACGACCTGGGCTCCATCCTTAGAACTCGTGTAGAGGTAAAAGGGGAGAGATGACTAGACAAAGTTGTCCTCCAACCTCTATGTGGTTCAGTATGGCACATGCACACGCTCACTCACGCATACACACACACACACACACACACACACACACACAGCATGCTTGCATGACAATAATAATTTCAAAAGCAAGAAAAGCATTCTCTGTTTGTCTAGCATATCCATAGTGTATATACTAATGGCCTATTAATGTCACACAGTAGTGTTAGTTATCAAATCAACTGCTAAACTATTGGAGTGCTTGTGTTCAATTAACGGTTAATTTACTTAATGACTCCAAAGCACAAGAATAGTTGTGCAAAGGAGACACCACAGCGTGAAACATGGAAAGACAGATTAACTCTGACTACTGTGTGACAATGCTGCAGGGCACATAGACGAAAGCACCAACATAGATTTGATACCAGTCACAATTTCAGACATCCAGAAAGAGGTCTTAGATTGTGCCCCCCACAAGTGAGGGAAACCTCATTAGGTAAACCTCTTCTCTTTGTCTCCCCGATCTGACATGAATTCCCTTATTAGAATCATTCCTAATAGTACACATTTTCTTCTTGTAACATTTATCAAAACATATGTAAGTAATTGTGTGAGCTATTAATTTTTCTTTCATATTTTTTTGTTTCACTAGACTATAAGCTGCGCCAAGAGGAATTCTGCTTTATTCTGTTTTATTCATTTTCATATCCCATGTGCCCCATACAGTGCCTGTAAGCAGGAGGTACTCAATAAATATTGCATATTTGTTGAATGATTGAACAAACAAGTGAATAAAGTCAGAAGTGACCCCTTAGCCTTGCCTGTGTAGTGGAATGATATCGCTCCACAGTAAGAGGAATACGCAAAGGCACTCACAAATTTGTATATAATCCCAGAACATCTTTCTGGTCTTCATGCAATTAGACTTGAAGAAATTATCCAGAAAAAAAACTATTACAAAATTATATTTCAGTATGCAGCCTAGTATGAAACGGTTGAATTGCTACTCACACTCCTAAATGCCCTTTTTCTACTTGTCCAAATACATATCTTTTAATATTATCTTGCATAACCCTTTTTGTGAATGGGTAGAGTACATTTTTTAAGTAAAGTATTAGTAGTTCCCAAGTCAAATCCAGTAACTGGAGCAAGGATAATGAATCATGATCAGGTTGGATTTAATTTAGGACCACATGATGGTTCAGCCTTGGGAAATCTATTGCTAAAACTCACTATCTTAGAAGCTTAAAGGTGAAAAAGACATGACTATTTCCACAAATGTTGAAAAGGCCCTCAATAAAAACCTACCATCTGATGCCGACAGCATTAAAAAACTGAGAATTACAGGTAAACAAAGCGTTTCAGGCAATCAGGCAACATGTCAAATCAAGGAACCTCTGAGGTCACACTATTTTATAATAAATTACTAGAGAATAGGAAAAGATACAACTTTGAGAACACTCACTTATTTACAATAGGTAGCATGTTGTCAACACAGTGTTGATCTGTTGTTATGGCTTTCATTTGATTCTTTGGGTGTTTTATTTTCTGTCATTTTCTGGGTTTGTATTAATATAGTTTTAATGGAAAATATTTATTGTTCTATTGAATGGCTTCTTTTTGAAGAAAAGGATTTTTATTTCTTGTTATTCTTTAAATGTCTTCAAATTATTTCTAGATGTATGCTTAGTTCATGAATGTAACACAAATTTTTCCACTATCAGATCACCTTTAATTATATATTACTTTCATAAATGCAAGCATTATGAATTCTGAAGCCTTAGCCTGAAGCTATTGAAAATCATTTGCTTCATCTTGTCATATTTCACATATCAGCTTCATTACATTGTATCTTTACCTTGGCTACTTAATGTCAATCCCTTATTCTAGCCATTATAGATGAATGGTATATTTACAAAACTAGATGTCATAGACAGTGTGGCCCCATAGCCTTCTTATAGTCCACAAGTGGTGAATAATGCTGCCCATATAAGTAAAATAAACATTAAGAGGGTTTTTTCAAATGCATCAGAGAGAATAAGCTAGTCTTTTGCATTCAGTTTCTTTATATTCCAGTGGGAGATTTGCAAGAAGACTAACAATGAAGTCAGAGGTGTGTACCTATGATCAGAAAACACAGCTCTCTGCGAAATAATAGTATGTGCACAGGACAACCAGTGACTCATGCTTAGCGAATATTCACTTACTATCTCTGCATACATGTGAGACACAGACTATGGAAAGGCATAACTCTAGATGGAGTTAAGGGTATCACAAAGGAAGGTGCCACATGGCTCAAAGAATGCATTTTTCCATATTGACTCTTTTCCAATTGCCTTCCCAATAATTTTACAGCAGCATGGGGCCCTGTGCCACATCCTGTGAAGTATAACCCATGACCCTTTGCCTACCTTTCCCTGCTCACTGCCAGTCTAAACCACTTCTACAGACCTTCTGAAATACTGTTGAATTAGTTTTCTCTCTTATTATATTAGTTTTCCTAGCTCTACTCCAGAGTGCCAGAGGCTGAATCTGTGACTTATACAATACTGTGTTAATGATCCAATGCTATAGGGAAGAGACCAGAAACTGGTCATGGTCCAGTCTGCTTACTTAGCACAGCAGCTGTCATGGTACTGAGCAGAATGTTATGTCAAGGCTTAGCATTTTTAGCACTGGATCCAATATGAACCACTTTTTCTATATTTAATTATACAAAACACTGGGGCTTTAGTGCATTGCGGTCTGTTTCCACGAGAAGCTGAAGATTGTGCTGCTATTGCATTTGCTAGTCCTCTTGCATTTGGAGAGCAGTTAAGCATCATAGAGAGAAACTTTCCATTCTCGGAAGCCAATTGTAAGTTTCAGGATTAAGCTAAGAGGGCTGTGCGAGAAAGGAACCTTGCCTTGTTACTTTGAGCAAGGATCTGCACACACACACACACACACACACACACACACACACAAATACACCAACACACAGCCATTCTTATTAAAGTCAGTTGGAATTTTGGACAAGTCTTAAGTATAAATTATAACTTTATTAGCTCATAGAGCTTTCTCAGGAGAATGTAAATCTAATAAAAATTAGAGGGAACTTATTAAGTGCTTGCCTTGTTGCTATTTGCTGTGACTGGGGAGAAAAAAGTAATATAATTGTGGGGTTTGCAGCCAATGTACTTTTTTGTTGCAGACTGGAGAGCAATTCAGAGAGCAGATAGAAGGCGGTGAAAAGAGTATGTGTGTCTCATTACCGTTGCATCGAGAACTGTTTAATTGATGCTTTATGTAAGCGTTTCCTGCTGCCGAGTTAGGATGATCTTTAACTGTTACTGAGAGGGAAAAAACAGGCTCCACACCATCATCAGAGGTCACCAAGGCACATTACTTATTTGCGAAACTACACAATCACCTTCCGGAGAAGGGATTCTAGAGGTGCTTACCAGGCTTCCGATGTACAGAAGGCAGATCCCATAATTACCAGACATACTGTGAGGAAAGAGATGATGACTTTAAAGAAACTGGTGATTATTATTGTTGTGATTATTTATTAATCGAGACTTTTAAACATTGGCAATAGAAGCAGAAATCGTGTCATTCTAAACACCAACATGTTCTTTAATGTGTTCTCTAATCATCTGATCTTTCCAACATGAGACACATTGCACTATTTGGCTTGTTACGTTGATCCTAAACTTGTAAATATCATGTAAAGGGAGTGCAATTTAGAATCACATAGTGGTAATGAAAAGGGGAAGTGAAAAGGATTCTTAAATATATGTGTCCTAAGTCCAGAAATATTATTTGGATATTAAGACAACTACCACCTAGATTGGTATACAAAATTCTGTGCATATTTTCACTTTCCAGAAAGAATATCCATGATATTGTTCACAAGATTCACAATTAAATACTTCATAACCCATAATAGCATAAGAAAAACCAATTTTAATGCCTTTCTTCCAACTTGGAGATGAAGAAGAATTTGCCCGAGACCCCAAACTTACTTACCAACAGATAAGAAAGTCAAAGTTTTTCTTCTCTTGATCTAAACTCGGCTGTTTTGAGTTGTTTTAACCAGTATAAGAGCTATGGTGAGATAGCAGGGAAACTGTAAACAGCATTGATTAGTGAGATAGTACAACCAGGGATTATCTTTGAGGTTCCTTTTAACTCAGAGATCCTATTTGCACCTATCTTCATAGATAGCAGCGCTATACAGAGAACCCTCTAATAATTTCCCTTTAGAGATTACTTTCATTTTATGATTAGTAATTGTCCTTGCCTACTCCTCTCTCTTGATACTGTTGCTTAGTAGAGACTAAAATTACAAATGGGTTTGCAGAAACGGAGAACTGCTCAGCAGGTAGAGGACATGGAGGCCTGACTTCTGTCACCAAAACCATGTAGAATCCAGGTGCGATGGCTTGCATTTGTAATCCTAGAACTGAGAAAGCGTGAAGAAGATGATCCCTGGACTAGCTAGTCAGCCAGTCTTGCTGAACTGATGAGCTCAGTTTACCAATAGACTGCTCCCATCATCAAAAATAGGGGTGGGGCCAGCAAGATGGCTCAGCTATTAAAGGTGCTTCTAGCCAAGCCTGATGACCTGAGTTAGCTGACTGGAAACAGCATGGTGGAAAGAAGGAGCTGACTCACGGATGTTGTCCTCTAACTTCCACATGCACATTTGGAAGACGCACAAATATATACAGATAGATAGATAGATAGATAGATAGATAGATAGATAGATAGATAGATAGATAGATTAGATGTTAAAATTTAAAGGGCACACTAGATGTCAACCTCCTCTGGATTCCACATATATGCAAACATACACAAACATGTATGCATACCAGAAAAAAATAAGTTCCCATGAGTCTTAATCAGCTGATAGCTGATAGAACTGCGGTGACATCAGAACTGATTATGTAATTTGTGAGGCCCAGTGA
Organism: Microtus oregoni; assembly: GCF_018167655.1. NCBI lineage: Eukaryota > Metazoa > Chordata > Mammalia > Rodentia > Cricetidae > Microtus > Microtus oregoni. Next base: position 3,530,382 of record NW_024544721.1, read on the forward strand.
AACAAAAATGAAAATACATGTGCCCTTCTCTAAAAACTACGAAGGGTTTCAAGATGATAACAGCAAACTTAATGTCAACGGTATGGCCCTTCTAATCTCAAGTCGTGCCAAGCAGGAACTATTGTGATTTCTTACTCCTAAGCCTTGTTGGGTTGAGAAGCCAAAAGAAATGTAGCCTACAACTTCAAACTGGCCAAGCACTTATAAAGAATAGTATACTCACAAATCTTTGACTTATCTACATATGGACTCTTACATATACATACACAAGCAAATCAACTTAATTATTTTTCTGATCAAATAATAATGCCAGTAACCAGAACTAATTTGCTTTCCTTTTTTATTGTTGACCCATTATGCTGCCATTGCTTAAGCACCTGTTTTCTCTGCCAGTTTTCATAACCAAACAGCAAAGGAAGAACTGAACTCTCCAAGGACATGTAAAGATCTGGTAGAGGCTGGTACTGGAAAGCAGTATCAGAAGACAGACCAACTGGGTCTATTTTAAGCTGCCAGAGAAGCAAAAGCACCTTTGGGGTGTGCAGTGTAATGAGTCAGTTCTCTCAGGCTTAGAACATTACGAAGATAGAAAGCATTTTGAAATTCATAAGGCAGAAATTTGGGGTTCCGACAGGTAAGCAGGTTCACCAACTGAGAAAATGGCTATGATTTGGTATGCTTGAGCTATACATATTTCAGTAGGACAGAAACATCCAAGGTACCGCATTCTGAACTTCCCATTTTAGAGGCATACTATGGTTCCACGTTTAATGCACAACATCTGTGCTTCATGAGAGTTGGAGCCAAATGCTTGGGTGATGTCCCATTGGTACTCTATATGCAGAAAGAAAAACATAATATACACAACGTATAATTTACAGTTTCAGCTCTCTAAGCAAATTCACACCTCTTAGTAAAGTAAAGGCTGTTGGTATAGAAAATATATGAATTGACTAAATCAATTTTATTAGTTTCTTATGTATTCAAGTGTTGCGTAAGTGGTTCAGCACTCCAAAGTCCATTTCCTGAATGCATTTTATGCTCTAGAGAAGTGAGAAACATGCTTTATCCTGTACTTCACCTATAAAAGTACTGAGAGGAATTACACCATGTGTGCTTAATTCTCAAAGAGCCTCTCTCCTTAGATTTACATGGCAGAATCTAATCAGAAAGCCCAGAATCAAGTTGAATGTTCACGTGCATATGGTACCTAACTAGCTATCACAGCATCCACTCACTTAATGCTTCATATATATAACCAGGATTCACTGGCTGGACATTTTGGAGTAACTAATGCCATTCTGTGTACAGTTCCAAACTATGCTAGGTGAAAGTCATTTGCTATTAAATTTCACCCCAAATCAAAAATAAATAGCAAATCAATAATCACATAATTATCAACCAGTGTGAATACAAAGTAAATATTTTACAATTTTCTAATACACTATTAACTCTTTCTTTGCAGTGTCTGTGGGATATGAATATGAGATGTGCCCTGACTTTATTCTCTGGGAACAAAGGACAGTCGTTTTACAGGGCTTTGAGATGGATGCATCGAACCTAGGAGGCTGGTCCTTGAATAAGCATCATATTTTTAATCCTCAAAGTGGTGAGCTACTTTCAAAATTTGTATTAATACCAGTTTCCTAATACTGTTTAGTACACATTTGTTGTTGAAAATTTGGTCAAATGTAAGAGAAAAATCACCTACAAGGATGACACTTAGACATGTCCAAGTTAATACATCTGCTTATGGGTACTATAATTTGATGATGAATTTGTTTTAGTGTCTCAGAATCAGAACACTCTCACTTATGATCACTTCTTAGTTTGTAATTGAAGCCTTAAGTAAATAAGAAAATCAAGCATGAGAAAGGATCATATGTTTCTCCTGTGTTTACACTGATTTTACTACTCATTCAAACTTCTCCACTTAACTTTTGCACTCCTAGAAACTGGTCCTTGGGATTTCCATCTCAATTTCCTATAAACATCCACTGCTTGGAACTTTTCACCACAAAAACCACATTGTCTTTTTGTTGAAAGAGGTAGTTTCTAAGAATCTGGGCTAGTTCATACACTTTACGTTGCATTTTCAGAAGACAAAAATGAATGTAACTTTAGTTCAGCCACCCTTCTGTCCACCCTATATTTATGGAATAAATCTGAGTTATTTTGTGAAGCTAAGATCTCTACTTTGCAATTATGCCCATGATCTTGTTTTATTTGTATATGTAGTGAAAAATAGCCACACGGAAATTTTGATTAGGGAAAATAAGCAGACTTGCTCTACTAATAGAATGACAAAAACCTATCTTAGCCCCAGTGTGAGACATAGGGGAATAAATCTGTTGCTGTATGTCACCAATGTACGTCCCCTTTCCTCTTGAAGGAAAATGCTAAGTTCCATTTCAAATTGTTTGTTTGTTTGCTTTAACAGTAAAGCTTCAAGCACAGATGTAAAATGTCAATTTTTTTCAGTTGTCAAAAGGAGAGCCACAGTTTTCATAGTACAAAAGCAAAAGGGCAGATGCCACTTATTAAATTATTAGGGTTTTTTTTGTTTTGGGTTGAAAGAGTTTGACATTTTAAGCAGCTGTTTCTTTTCCACTCACTTTTATTGGCATATATAGATTGTCTCTTTCAAACGCCTGTCATTGACATTAAACACAAAGTGGGAAATGACCTCAATGGAACCAGCCCCCAGCTGTGTGCTCCCAGCCTTGTATCTTCTTATCATTTGCTTCACACAGACTTTGAAGCAGAGGGGAGCTATTCAGGAAGCTGGCTTTAGGAACCACACATTCCTTACATCCCTAATTCACCCACAATTACTTTTTAGGTAATTAGGTATGAAGTTACTTCTGAGAATTTTGAACTGCTTTATTGAAGTATAATTTCAACACCATAAAACTTACCCATTTGAAGTGCACACTTAAGTGATGCTTAGAAAATTTGTACTTGTCCTACAATCACCAAAAGCTGCATTCAGGATATTTTATCCCAACAGAAAAACTTCTTGCATTACCAGAAGCCTCACAAAGTCTGCTTTCTGTTTCTGCCTTTCTGATCATTTTATTCGGGAAAAGAAACCTTACTATTTTGGATAGCTTCTCATCTGCCAAGGGACATTTTTATATTTACCATCTTATTTGTAGAGGCATTGTCTTTCTCACCAAGAACTCATCCCACTTGCCAAGAAATAGATTCAAAGCCAGCTCCACTGATGCCTTTCAGTTTGACCTTGAATACACACGCCTGTCTTAGGGTGATTCTGAGGTCAAAACCCCACCCACAAAGGCAATTTTAAAAGCAGGGCTGATAAATGCAAGGGAGCAGGGTTGGGGACACCAATTTAGAAAGCAATGCTCTTCCCCCTCGGGTCAGATGGTCTTTTCTGACTGATTAAGGCAGAAACAATGTCTTTCCAAATTCCCCCATTCCACTTCTCTCATGAAAAAGCCTAACTCTTTAGGCACCCAGCCCTTTTGATTTGAGACAGATAGTAGATTAGAAACAAGAATCTATCTTTCTCCAATTTCCTCTCACTGGTTAAAAAGACACTTATAATTAGATTGGATGTCTGCTGCCATTCTAGGCGCAGTTTTGCTCTGACTCCCAAATCATTATGTAGTGGGTAGTTTCCAATAGGCACTGTGTTCAGACTGCTTGTCATTTCAGGTACCACAATTGTATTTACCTGACAATTAACTATTGCTTGTGGAAAAGCTTTCTAAATATTCAAACTGATGTACATACACACTTTCTACTATCACTGTAATAGAAACTCTAGAAATACATGTTTTCAACAAGTTGATTGTCAAGTTCATATTCATTCCTTTTAGTATTTTTTAAGTATTATTTTATTATTCCTTACAGAGATTAGCATATTTTTTCTAACAACCTCTGGTGTTTCCTAGGAACTAATAGTTAAAAAATATTAGAAAATTCCAGGGTACTAATTGTACATGGCTATCTATCGGAAATAGCAAATTTCCTTAGCCTCCCAGATAGGCCAGTAGTTTGTCAACACATGGTTTTACTGGGAGAAGTAAACTGCCATTGATCACACTGGCGTATCTCCCAGTTTGTGTTTATATCCTCTCAGTCAAGTGGTAAGAAAGAGAAATATGTATTGCGTCTTTTGTTGGTCATAAGTCTGAAAAATGGTTTCTTCTTTGAAATCAGCATAAAGCACCACCCACTGGCTTCCATAGGGAATTTTATTTTAAACTTGTTAGTAAGCTTCAGAAGAACTTTTGAGCGAGGTAGCAGAAAGATAGGAATAGTCGGTTTTAAAATGTGCTTACCTTATTACCGTGCAAACTTGGCTCTCACTTTGAATCAGAGAAAGAGAAAACATGGCGGAGAAAAGGTATTCCATCCAGTGAGATTTCATTGTTAAGTATAAACAAGACACCCAATCCTTAGGAAGAAGTTGGCCTCCATATAAATAGTGTGTGTTGTCCGGTTACAAAACAAGCATGCATGGCAGAATACACTGGAAAAGAAGCAGCAGTAATTGATCAAGATTTTCAGAAACATAAACAAAATACTTTCAGAGTAACCTTTTGCAAAAGAATTGATGTTAAATCATTGTCGCTAGATGGTATGGCCTGGCTCTGTGTAATAGAAGGTTAAACAGATTCTTAAAACAACAAAAACACCCTTCAAAATGATCTATTTTTCCAGGGCAATACAAAAGGGGTTTGCCCATTTTTGTTTTGATTGCTTCAGCGTTAAACAGAAATGGTAATTTCAGTACATGGGCACTTTAGTACCTTGCATGAAAGCAAGACATCAATTGTAGAGATGTAATCAGAAAGTACATTGCCTTATGTTTTATTTCCTTTAATCATTCTTTTTTTGATAGAGTACTGGGCTTTCTAATCGAAAAGGGGAGTTGTGGAATTGCAGGCTTAGAAGAATGGGTTAGAATAGCCATCTTTAGCTTTTAAATTGCCAGGAGCCTGGTAATAACATGTCATTTGGAGGGCAGTTGTTAGCTATACCATTATATTGATATAAAAAATGGAGATCTACCTGTGAAAATAGATGTTAATAGCAAATCTGGTATTTCCAAGCCAATAATTGGAAATATTTTTGAATAGTACACCCTATCGTGAATTGTTGAAGTACTGACATGCTAAACAGTGGTTTCCTCAATTACTAAAGAATGTATCATACTCTCATTGTCGAATATCTGACTAACAATCATCAGGCTATTTCTTTTCAATGATGTTGTATGACTGTCATTCTAGTTTCCTTCCCTTCCTCCCATTTCATTAAAATTGCAGTATTGATACACTAAAATTAAATGTTTGGGGAGGGAAATGAAATTCAACCTTATTAATCATATTGAATTAATTACTCTAAATCCTAAGAATTGTCCTTACTGGCTAATAAAGTTACCAACTGTATAATCAGCAAGTAGTGGCCCTAAAGTTATTTCACAGTCTTGTAATAAAAGGTCAATTTGTTGGAGTGTAAACTTATAGCTACTCTTGCAAATCATGTGTTGAAAAGCTATCTGGAATCACTCTGAGAGGGAGCATAAACATTCTTAAATTTGAAATCCAAAGATCATATGATGGATGGAATTTGTAGTTCCTGGAAGGGCCTTTTTTAAGTATATATTGGTGCCTTGGCATGCATATTTTATGTTGTTATTTATTTTTACCAGCAATGTTCCTATCTCAGAATGATCAATAGTTTCTTTTGTAGAGCTGAAAGTTGGAAGAAAACTGAGGAAGATGTTTCAGGAAGGATTTAGGAGAATAACAGATAGTGCAAGAAACAAGGGAGGGAAAAAGAAGGACATAGAATATAACTGTATTTATGCATTCACTGTGAGTTATTTCAGTCTGACACATTGGCATGCCTTCTCACAACATGGATGTTTTACCTGCCCTGGCTCGTTCTGGACTGACTTGTGCCATTTAGCACAGCAGTGCTTGTTCCTTGGATTTTCTGCCCTGGCACAGCAGGTTTACAAAATCATTGAGATTTGGAATAGGAAACCACAAGGGACTTAAAGCCTATTTTCAGCATTTACTGAGCACTTATAAAGACTTGGCCATAGAGATTGGCACTAAAAAAAATACAGAAAGGAGTAAGATAGAAGATGTGCCTTCAAGGAGTTCATTCATGTTACAATGGAGAAGATAGAGAAGTGAGGAACACTGTACCACACAATGTAGTAAGTGTTACAATAGAGCTATGGAAAATGAGCACACACTGAAAAGCATGATTAATTCTGCCTGGATGGAGCTCTGAAGTTAGTCCCCTCAAACAGACAAAATAAAGAGGCCATTCAGGATAGAGGCAATAACCCATACAAAATCATAGCAGAAGGAAAGAGTGTGAAAATATAAAATTTTTACGACCAGATATTGGAATAAAAACAAAAGGATAATAAGAGAAGCCAAACCTACAAGTAATCTGTATGCTTTCTCAGTAATGAACGCACTCTTTATTCTATAGTGATATGTACATATTCTACGGTTTTAATAATCTTTTCAGCAAGGGTGTGAACAATGGTTCGGAAAAGGGTATGCCTGGAGAGCAGAAAAACTGAACTAAGGCAGTAAGAGTAGGAATGGGGAAATTTTCACTACATTTAAAGGACATTCTCAGTGGGAATTAGTAAGGCTTAGAGAATTAAATGAAATGAAGAGTCACTATGATAACCAGATTTACAATTTGGGTAACTACATAGCAGAGACGATATTCGTGGGATTGGTTTAAACAAAAGAGGAAGGGACGAGTTTGGTAGAAGATACAGGAAATATAATGAGCTCAATCCCAACCCTCTTTCAGCTTGGGGTAGCTGCCGAGAATCCAGGTAAAGAGGTCTAGTAAGAAAGTGCATGTTGGGTAAGGACTCCAAATAGAAGAAAGTTTCAGCTAACAGAGATGCGAGTCAAAGCTGTGTGCATAAATGTAATTGCCCAAACAGAATGAATGGAAAGCATCTTCATAAGCCGATGTCTCTAGTTTTTGCAATGATGATCGTGAGATATGGTCTAAAAGAGAGGAAAATCCAAGTCCCTTGAGTGTGTCTTTGAGGTACATTGTAGTAGTAGGATTTCTTTCCTTTTCATGAAAGTACATTGCCATCCTGACTGTGTTTTACTAATGCGAATATTAACATCAATGTGGCGTCTCTGTTACTGCACCAGTTGCATAAGGAGAAAGTGGAGTGAGGAAGATGTGTGCAAGGCATAACGAGAGCCAATCAGAAAGGTACAACTAGTCACATAGAATCCACAGAGCCAAGTAAATAGGAAACCATTAAAATTTAGTTATCAAGTACTTTAGTAAATTTGGAATCACTATTAAAGAGACTCCTTGAATTTCCCCACCTCACAGAAAGACAAAATTAGGCAAACTGCTATACCACTATACCACTATCAGTTATGACTATAAATTTGAACCAAATTAACAGTAACACGATTCACTCTCAGATTCTCCTGTTAGGTCAAAGCTCCCTTCTGTTTTGAACTCTATGAGAAAACTTACTTTTTGGCAAGATGTTTGTGTGGCAAATCCTTTTCTAATTTTTGTTCTCTTTTTTCTTGTGTATAGGAATCATACATAAAGGAAATGGAGAAAATATGTTCATTTCCCAGCAGCCCCCAGTCATATCAACCATAATGGGTAATGGACACCAAAGGAGTGTAGCCTGCACTAACTGTAATGGCCCAGCTCACAACAACAAACTCTTTGCTCCTGTTGCTTTAGCTTCTGGCCCTGATAGTAGTGTGTATGTTGGTGACTTCAATTTTGTAAGGCGAATATTTCCTTCGGGAAATTCCGTTAGCATTTTGGAATTAAGGTAAGTTTCTTCTCATCTCTGTATTTACTTGACAGATAAAGAAAAAAGAAACAAGAATGAGATCATGTGAAGAGGCAAGTTATTGCCAAGAAAAGCATAAAGAATACTTTTTATGAGTTACTATGGGGGAATTTCCCCCCTATTTGTTGTCCTGTTAGTCCTGAAACCACACATACACAAATCACAAAGTTGTATTTGTATATATGTGTGTACACATATGTATATGTACATATATGCATGTATGTATATACAACAATAGTAATCAAAAAGAAAGAGGCTGTAAGCTTGAGAGTGGGAAGAGATATAAAAGGAGTTCCAGGGAGGATAGCAAGTAAGGAATGGACAGAGGGAAAGTGATGTAATTTTATTTCAATTAAAATCCTCCAAAATATTAATATTCAAAAACTGTTTTCAACAATGAAAAATATAAATTAAAAATCATAATTTCCAAAACAAGGAGGGTTATGAGTAATGGTCTCCCGCCCACTCCAACTCATCAAAGGAACCTTTAATCACTGATTTAAAATGCTCAAAAGTATTGCTGTCCCTGACAGTGAGGCCTCCCCTGTCTGCAAGGCTGTTACAGGGATCTCAGTACTTCCAAGTGCCAGCATAAGTTACTGAGTGCTGTCAAACTACTAAAAGCTACCTGTTCCATTGTTGCTGGTAGCAGTAGCACCAGATTTAAAAGGACTTTTCAGTCTTTTGAAGTCATTTAATATAGAAGAACATTGAAGTCTGTTTTCTCATAGCATCACAAGGAAGGAAGAAGACACTTTCTACCTTTGAAAGAGCAATTCAGTGATGATTAAAGCATCCATCTTTAGATTTTCTTCCTCTGTTCTAAGTGTTTTCTTGCAAGTACAAAGAATGTTAATATCTTTTGTGAAGAATTCATACCTTTTTGCTCTGCTATATCCTGAAGTTGCCTAAATATTACAACTAAATCAACCATGGCTTAATCAGCTTATTTCTTCCCTTTCTGTGTCTATAAGACAAACATATGTCTTCTGGAGTTCACAAAAAAGAAAGCATCCATTCCTATCCCATTAGGGATTAAAACTGCTGCTTCATCCCTGAGGAAATTGGCAGGGCTTCCCTTCTAATTGGTTATGTCAGACTTATCCATAACACATGACTCTGAAAATTAAGACTAAAATTTGTAGAGTCCAAAGGATTTTGATGTCATCTTTTGAATATTCCATACAATAATTAATTTTTGCTTTAGGCATCTCCTCATTGACATCAAAATTAGTGACTGCCAGAGCCAGCACATCACAAAGCCCTGATGTGTACTCAGGACTCCTGAGATGCTCTGCACCATCCTCATTCAGCCCTTACTGCCCTGGAATGGAAGTCTGACTTTCCATGGGCATTCCTCGAATGTTTTCACATTCTCACTCTTGCTTTGGAATCCGCCTCCCTTTTCTCAAACTGAGTTATTCTTTCACACCTAGTTTGGGAAATGTAGTCCCAAGCCACCATCCATGTTCCACATTAATTCACTATAGTTTTAATACATTTCTTAATTATAATTGCAAATGCTGTCATATGGAAGAAAGCTGCTAAATCCCTTGGTTAATAAAAAATAGACTGTGAAGTTAAGACTTTGTAAAGACAAAGCACATCCAAAAAGTCTAGAGGGGCACTAATTCATAGAGCCCTGCCCTAATCAAGTATTCATGGGCCTCACAATGTCAGACCTCCTGGAGATTTGTCATTTCTAGTAGTATATCTCTTTAGGCATCAGTAGAAAGTCAGCAAGAAGTCTAAAATAGTTGC